>NC_088684.1:29009758-29321824 GCF_028017835.1 Emys orbicularis
GAACCCAGATATCCTGAGTTCCAGGTTAGCACCCTAACCATTAAGTCTATTTTTGAATATATGAGTGAAGATATATTAAACATTTTAATAGCAAGGTATGCACAGCCATGGGAACAAGCTCACTCATTATACCATGTATTAAAGGATATTCTCCGAGTCACATTATGGGTCAAGTACTACTTGAACTGTTCTAGTCTCACACTCCTTGTGCAGATTAATATCAAAGGAGAGGCAATGTGTTATCTACATTAGGACTATGCAATTGGGCCTTCTGTAAATTACTGTTTTATAGGTAGACTGACCAGATTAAGTATAGTAATTAGTCAAAATGTAGTGACACAAACATTTAATTTTATATGCTAATTTGGGGACTGTGCAAGATAAGACTTGTAAAGACATTGCAAATGTGAGTCCTTGATAAGCTAAACAATAATAAGCCAGTCAATACTTGAAGGTGTTGAAGGGAATGATTTTAAAGTTTATCAGTCAATGAGCATATGTATGTGTATCTATATTAATGCATGGTGCTTTATTACACATGAAGGACCCATTAGCATTAATGAGTCAAGTGTGTAAATATCTTTACATCTTGATGATAAGTGTGCATGTCTCACTGCACGAGTACTTAGTTCACGCTAACTTTTTAAAATTTATCTTTGCAATGATCCCTTCTTAAAACTCTCCTTTGGTGTGTTGACTCAAACTTGACAACAGTTAAGCAGCTGGTGTGCTGAGACCACTACCTATCAGGCTGACCAGCCTCATAGTTCCCTGTACTCATTAGTTCCCTGTACTCTGCCAGTTGTCTGTCTGTATCACCTGTTGTGTCTTGTCTTAAACTTAAATTGTAAGCTCTTTGAGGAAGGGACCATCTTGTTCTGTGTTCATACAGAACCTAGCGCAACAAGGTCTCGGTCCATGACTGGGACTGCCGATTGCAAAACAATAATACATATTGATAATTGTAAAATATATACAGTCAGCTTAGTCAGTGGGCCTGATTCTCCACCGACTTATACCTTGAGCATTTACATTTGCACAAAGAGGGTGTGAAATGCTATCAACCCAGAATCCTGTACTCTGTGTTGATAGGTTTCAGAGTGGTAGCCGTGTTAGTCTGTATCAGCAAAAGTCTGTATCTCTAAGGTGCCACAAGTACTCCTCATTGTTTCTGTGTTGATAGCATTTTATTAGGGTTACCATTCGTCCGGATTCCCCCGGACATGTCCGGCTTTTTGAGCTAAAAATAGCGTCCGGGGGGAATTTGTAAATGTCCGGACTTCCCCCCCCCCATGCAGAGCGCGCGCGGCTAACAGGGCAGCCAGCCACATGGTGCCACTTACATGGGGCTCCGACAGCCAGAGAGAGCCCCTCCTCCGTTTCCCCTGCAGCAGAGATCACTCCTTCCTTCCCTCCCTCCCTCCCTCCCTGCATTCGCACATCGCCTCCGGCAGTCTGGAGCTCCTCCCCCGCTCCTCCTCCCCTGCTGCCCAGCGTGCCGGGACGAGCGGCAGGTTAAGGGAGCCAGGGGGTCGGAGAAGGGGCAGGGAGGTTCTGGAGGGGGCAGTCAAGAGATGGGGGGGTCGGGAGTTCGGGGGGTGCTTTATGGGGGTGTGTGTGGATAAGGTTTTGGGCAGTCAGAGTACAGGTAGGGGGTAGGGTCCTGGGGGGCAGTTAGGGTGGGGGGGTCTTAGGAGGGGGCAATTAGGGGACAAGGAACAGGGAGGCTTAGGTAGGGGGTGGGGTTCTGGAGGGCAGTTAGGAGCAGGGGTCCCAGGAGGGGGCAGTCAGGGGACAAGGAGCGGGGGGGGGGTTGGGAGTTCTGGGGGCGGGGCTGTCAGGGGGCAGGGTGGGGAGAGGGATCGGAGCAGGCGGGAAGTGGGAGGGAGTGGAAGGGGCAGGGGCGGGGCTAGGGCAGGACGGGGGCGGGGCTGTTTCAAAAAAAGTTACAAAACCTTGATGACAATCTGATTACATAAAACAGCGAGGATTGGGAGTCCTTTATTCTCCCCTTCAGATCTTTCATGTATTTCTCTTGTACCTACACAAACCGTCATTCCCTTTCTGTGACACATGTGCAGGTTCTTCATGCTGAATATCTGACCAAGCAGAATTTTGCTGGAGAAAGCTGGACTGGGCTCATAGTGTAATGACTTGCAGGGAATAACTGTTGAGCTATTATTTTAACTAAATAGAATGGGGGCAGATTAATCTCTAAAAAAATCAAATATAAGAATCAAAAATCAATTGACTGTACATTGGAGCTGGTTGAAATTTTTTGGAGCACAGGTATTTTTTTGTTGTTATTGAAAAAGTCCTTTTTATTTCAAAAATAAAAGTTTTAATGAAAAATTGTCAGTGAACTTTTTTTGTGATTTTCTGTGGGTTATTTTACTGAAATTGTTAAAATTTCATAATTTTAGTACATAGTTAAAACCATGTTTTCTTACTGAAAATTGGATTTATGGTAACTGAAAATTTTCAAAAAAATATTTTGATAAATATAGCATAGAATATGTCACAAAATTTGGAAAATTTTGAATCCTGTGAAATGGAAACAACTTCAGGGGTTTTGGGGGGAATTTTTTCCCCCATTTTTGATCATTCTTCTATACATGTTGGTTTGTATCCAAGGCTCTTGTGTTTTTCCATGATAATATTCATATATATTATATGTGCTCCCTTTGTAATCAAGACACTCAGTGTAATTTACATGTGCCTTAATGTGTATCATGATTTTCCTGGAAAATTTAGCAGTAGATAAAATTTTTGGTCACATGCCTTTACCGTATATAAACTTATTTCTGTCTGGCAGAGCATAAAAATGTTAATTTTAATATCAGTATTGAAAGACCTTTCCTTGATCTGCAGAAAAAAATAGTATACTCTACATAATATACGTAAGATGCACAGAGGTGGAAAAAATGAACCAAATTTGAACTTCATACCTGGAACCAATACAACTCTATATGCAAATGATAAGTCATCTAAAAAAACCCAGCAGGTAATGGAATACAAAAATTGTAGCAGGGAATATGATAAATCATACACTACTCTGCAATCACTTAGCCCTGTACAAAGTAGGTGTAAAATGTTTTAACATTCTCTTTTAGTAGCATTTACATCCACTTTGTAAAGGTGCAAATGGCTATACAAGATGCAAAGTAGTGGAGAATCAAGTAGTGTGTGTGTATTCATATGTTTAATGCTTCAGATAAGCACAGTTGCACGTATGCTATTTCTGTTTCAAAGTTGTTGCAATGACTATAGATTAATTGATACAAATATGTAGTTAAATTTAATTCAGTGGTTAATGAGATACACTGATTCAGATTTCCTATAGCCATAATAGTCAGTAGCAATCATGACAACTACTGCAGGTTGTAGTTCGCCTATACAATCCGCCTAGAGCTAGGTGAATAACTGATTTTTGATTCACTGGCAGTTCTGAGAAATTAAAAAAAACAAAACATAAAAACTCTGAAAAATTCCAATTAATCAAGAAAGTTGACAAAAATAAAATAAATTTGGGTTGAATGAAACATTTTGCTCAGATTGAAATAAAACATTTCATTTCAGAGTATTTTTAAAATAAAAAAGCAAAAGAAAATGAAGGGCTAGATTCACTGGCCAGAGGAAGAGGTGATGGTGATCCTTCTCTTATAAACTTTTGCCCAGGGGTTAGAGCACTCATCAATAATGTGGATCGAGAGAGTCATTCTCACACTTCCGTTTTGGGCCAATGACTATCCACATAGTCTATACAAAGTGAAACAGCTTCATCATGAGAGTGTGAGAAACTCACAGTCCGGACTACACTCTAGCTCAGTGATCAGGGAGCTCATCTACTAGAAAGGAGACTCAATTTCAAGTCCTTGCTCTAGTGATTATTTATACATAGTGGAATGGCTTCAGCAGGAGAGACTGAAAAAGTCCTTTATCACAACATCCCATAACCCAGTAGCTAGGGTGTTTTCCTGTAGTATGAAAGATCAACATTCAACTCCCTGCTACACATCAGGCAGAGGATAGAGACTGAATGTGGGTCTCCTACATGAGTCCTCTAATCACTGGGCTAGAAGTTATAGAGGACATGTCTCTTTCAGCTGTTTTGTGAATGGCATTTACGTTTGAATGAAGCCCATTCTTTCTTTCTTTCTTTCCTTCCCCCCCTACCCCCCCAAAAAAACCAACAATAAAAAAACTGGCAAATTTACATCAAATTCATGAATGGTTTCAGGTTGACAGAAAATTCATTTTTTGGCAAGTATACTATTCATAAAAAAAAAGCTTTATCCAGCTCTAAATATATTAGTAAGGCATTTGATACGGTCTCACATGATATTCTTATCGATAAACTAGGCAAATACAATTTAGATGGGGCTACTATAAGGTGGGTGCATAATTGGCTGGATAACCATACTCAGAGTTGTTATTAATGGTTCCCAATCCTGCTGGAAAGGCATAACAAGTGGGGTTCCGCAGGGGTCTGTTTTGGGACCGGCTCTGTTCAATATCTTCATTAATGACTTAGATATTGGCATAGAAAGTATGCTTATTAAGTTTGCGGATGATACCAAACTGGGAGGGATTGCAACTGCTTTGGAGGACAGGGTCATAATTCAAAATGATCTGGACAAATTGGAGAAATGGTCTGAGTTAAACAGGATGAAGTTTAACAAAGACAAATGCAAAGTGCTCCACTTAGGAAGAAAAAATCAGTTTCTCACATACAGAATGGGAAGAGACTGTCTAGGAAGGAGTACGACAGAAAGGGATCTAGGGGTTATAGTGGACCACAAGCTAAATATGAGTCAACATTGTGATGCTGTTGCAAAAAAAGCAAACATGATTCTGGGATGTATTAACAGGTGTGTTGTGAGCAAGACACGAGAAGTCATTCTTCCGCTCTACTCTGCTCTGGTTAGGCCTCAGCTGGAGTATTGTGTCCACTTCTGGGCACCGCATTTCAAGAAAGATGTGGAGAAATTGGAGAGTGTCCAGAGAAGAGCAACAAGAATGATTAAAGGTCTTGAGAACATGACCTATGAAGGAAGGCTGAAAGAATTGGGTTTGTTTAGTTTGGAAAAGAGAAGACTGAGAGGGGACATGACAGCAGTTTTCAGGTATCTAAAAGGGTGTCATAAGGAGGAGGGAGAAAACTTGTTCACCTTAGCCTCTAAGGATAGAGCAAGAAGCAATGGGCTTAAACTGCAGCAAGGGAGGTTTAGGTTGGACATTAGGAAAAAGTTCCTAACTGTCAGGGTGGTTAAACACTGGAATAAATTGCCTAGGGAGGTTGTGGAATCTCCATCGCTGGAGATATTTAAGAGTAGGTTAGATAAATGTCTATCAGGGATGGTCTAGACAGTATTTGGTCCTGCCATGCGGGCAGGGGACTGGACTCGATGACCTCTCGAGGTCCCTTCCAGTCCTAGAATCTATGAAATCTATGAATCTATAAATACATCTGGTGTCATCTGTTGAAGGGGGATCCTTTCAGGTCACTGAAACTAGTTGACTCCTTTTGATGTGTAAATCCAAGGTAGCAGCCAGCAGTGGTGCATGTGGGATTTACCTCCCCTTTTGTGTAAGCATAAACTTGCATTGTTTAAGGTGATAGTTTTTCTAGTAAGTTACATCAGCGCTATGATCCAGTATGATCCAAGGATTCTGTTTCAAACTTTGCTTGCAATAGAACTGAAACACAACCCTGTGACAACATCATAGCTGTGAAAAGGAAATCACTAGATTGCTGTAGGACTAACTACTGTATCACACCAGAGTCTCAGGTGAACTCTATTGAAATGAGCATTTTAGAGAAGTTACTTGGACTTAACACTACAGGATTTATTTGTTTAAAGTGGACCTATCCATTCTTCCAAATGGATCTCTCACTCTAGGTTGATACAATCAATTCTTAATCACATTGGTAATTACCAGGAAACGGAAAATACCAAATAAAATAAAAATAAGTAAATGCATAAAAAATAATAAATAAATAATAATAAATAAATAAAATAATAATAATAACCTGAGGGACACACCCATTAAATAATTTATTCTTTCACATCCACTTAGATTCTCATTCAGGTTTTATAGTAACAAACACCACTTTTTAAATTAACACTAAAATGAAGTTAGTATGTGTCCTGGTCTTTCATATCCATAGTCAAATGTCACATGAATCTTAGCTCTTAATGAAATACACACTTTCCACTGATACACCTTCTTCTAACTAGCTCTCTATTGCTAAACATTAGGGAAACATGCTCATAGAGTATAAAAAATAAAATCATTTTATAGCTTTTTAAATATTTTCCCTATATTTCAGGGAGTCTGGAAGCTAGTACTTTTTACATAGGAAAATAAAAATACTCTTAGCAGTCCTGCTCATTTAAGGGCTTAATTTGGCCCAATTTTACCCTTTATAATTAGTTCTCATAGCACTAGCTTGACCAAGGTAATTATTTTCACTGTGGGAGTTGGAGGGGAATCGTTAAAGAAGAAAGAAATGAAGTTTTGCTGGTCAACAAATGGAAGAGGAGGTATGTTACATACACTGTTATTAATTCATACCTTATTCATACTAAAGCAGGAAAGAGTAAGGTAAAGTCTTGTCTTGGAATGTGTTATAAGTAGGTCCAGAGATGTGGGAGGGGAGGTGTTAAGGGAAGAGTCTAAATGTGCTTTCCCTGTTTTTACCTACAATTTTGTTCTGGGGAAATCTAATTTAATCCAAAAGCACAATATTTTGGGGGGAGGGGAGAGTGGAAGGGAGCATCTAAGAACCCTGTACTATAGCAGGTATTGATTCTTTAACCTTCATCGATTCCTTGTCTGCTGGAGAAAAGACTGCCTTATAATGCTGCTAAAGGTCCAGTCCTGCAAACTCTTATTCTTCTGCCTAGTTCCTATTTATCTAAATAGTTTTCTCTGGGTTAGGTACTCAACTAGTATACTTAATGAAACTCCACTGACTTCAGTGTAGTTATGATGTTGCTCACCAGCTGAGAATGTGGAGAATTGCTGTGATTTCAAATGGAATACTTCTGGGAGTAAGGACTTCATAGATAAGGGAATGCTTGCATGTTTAGGCACTAGTTTTACAGGGGTCATGTAGAGTGGGATCTGCAAAAGGTACTTAAACATTTAAGTCCTGTTTTTAAGCATCACTGTAATCCACAAAATTCCCACTCAGCTGCTGCCTAACTTTGTAGGTGCCTAAAGTTGCTCAGATCCTACATTTTTCCCTGTAAAAGTTCTCTAGGCACCAATGTTTCTGCCTCTGGGCATGCACCCTGCATCTTCACTCCAAGCATCCAGCCACCAATTTCCTGCTAAGTCTCAGAGTGATTCACAAACTGGGGAAGATAGACGTTTGGCTGTCTAGTCATGAGCAGGTATTAATCCAATAGGTGTGCTCAACTGGATTGGCCCCCTCAGGCAATGTCACACAAAACAGCTGGAGGGGTCAGGGAGGAAGAGAAAGACCTCCCTTACCACTTTTAGCCTAGTGGTTAGGGTATTCACTCATGATCTGGGAGACACCCCCTTCGCCCCCCAATACAGGTCCCCTCTCCACCTGATGAAGAGAAGGAATTTGAACAGGGATCTACCACCTCTCAAATGAGTGTCAGAGTCTATGTCTACACTGTCCTGTGAGTACAGGTCTGTCGCATCTTACGCGCATTTAACATGCGCGATTTCAACTTTACGCGGTCAGCAAAAAAAAAAAGAGAAAAATAACAATTTTAATACTATACCTATAGTGCGGGTGATTCCGCCCGCCATTGAACTCAATGGAATTTTGGCTATACGCAGTTTTCGCTTTACGCGCTAACCGCAGAACGGAACCCCTGCGTAAGACGAGACAGACCTGTAGTAACTGTCTAGAAACTCTTTCCTATTCCTAAATATTTAGGTAACAAGAAAGTGCTTTGGGAGCTAATTTGGAAAATATCAAACATGTATTGTCTGGGTGGAACAGCAAGTGAGACCCTAATCCTGCAGCAAACTGTATGTGGCCACACCCATATGGAGGTCATTGTAGGATTGGGGACTAAATAAGATTTTTTTGGTCCTAGCAATGGGAGTAGGGACAATTTCCATTTGTTTTCCAACCTGACAATACAATTCACTCATTTCAAAGATATGTGGTGAAAACATAGCTTTCTAGCATTTAAACAATGTTTCTCAATAACACTGCCTTTGCTTTAAATTCAATACTAGTTTAAATGGGAACGAAGGGGGGAAAATCTGAACTTTCTCTTTTTATTTGTTTAAATGGGGAATGTTTGAATTTCAGCAGAAACATAGACTGAAAAACTATTGTGGAATAATATTTAGATAATGTTCTAGTAACTGATATCCTTGTTACCACAGCTGGCTTGCTGGGTAAGTGTTTAAAGAAGATTGAAAATTGTATTTTCTGGTGGGTGCTCTCTCTCTCTCTCTCTCTCTCTTTTCTTGATTTATAAAGCCCCTAAGTGTGAATGCATCATAAGTAATTCACTGGCCATGCATGAAATGGCTACATGTGAAAAACAGTAACCACTCTGTTTCTTGTAGCTGTGTTCAAGCCAATGCAACTCTTTGTGCTACTAGGGGATTAAAACTTCCCTATTTTGTGCCACAGTGTTTACAGAAAAACTTGGCATGCACATGGACCTTCCTTATCTATATTGTGGTGCGAGTGAGCAGCTTTTATTTACTGTATGCTATTGCTGAAATTAAAACAGCTGGACCTGGACTTTTCAAAAGAAAAGGAAATGTTCACAATATTAATGCTAAAATTGTAATCATCAGGGCTCGATAAGCACAGGATGCAGAATTTTTTTTGCTACTGCTAGATCCTTTTAAAAATGGAAAAGGAAATTTCTCCCCCTCCCAAACCCCCATTAGCTTGCTGCTTGTGGCAGTTTTCTGACATTTATTTATTCTTATGTGCTCTCTGATCATTTCTCATAAAGTGGGTACATTTGAGAATCTTTGTGTATATTCCTGAGTTGTGCAAATGAATGAAAACTGAATGGATGACTACGTTGTGTATGAATTCTCAATCTAGGTTTTTTTACTGCTTTAGTCTCCTGAAATTATTGTAACATTTCTCTTCAGAATTAATTGTAGGTAATGTTTTAAGATTGCATATTTGTAACACGTAGTGTAACAGCATAGAAGCAAACTTAAAAGATAACAATCCTGTGTCTTGCACCTAATTCACCTATGTATATATACATTCAGTAAAGCCTTATGTTTGTTTATAGCAGATTGCATAAATGAAAGGATTTCCCCCTTCCATTTCTCAAAGACATTGCGATACAAACTTAATGTTTGTAAATTGTTTTGAGCTCTTCAGCTGAAACACAAGTGCAACTTAAATTGACAAGCAATAGTTTCAGCTGTGGAAGCTCTATATTAATTTGTGTTCTTGAGACCTGGTCCTGCAAAGACTTAAACACATGTTTAACTTTAGGTACTGTGAGGCCCCAGTTCTGCTGTCATTGAAGTGAATAGCAAAATTCCTCCTGGATTACTTGCAGGATCAGACTCACAGGGTGTAAAATTAAATGTGCATGTAAGTCTTAGAACCTGGGTTAATTGACAAAGACCCTGCAAATACCATACTAGTTCATGTTCACTTAAATTGTTTCTATTTTCTTTGTATTACTTAACAAACACATCATCAAGCACACTGTTCTGTGATACACATCAAATTGCAGACAGTAGTCAGCTACTCCCTTAGGCCAGGTCTACACTAACCCCCCCACTTCGGACTAAGGTACGCAAATTCAGCTACGTTAATAACGTAGCTGAATTCGAAGTACCTTAGTCCGAAGTTACCGCGGTCCAGACGCGGCAGGAAGGCTCCCCCGTCGATGCTGCGTACTCCACTCGCCGAGCTGGAGTACCAGCGTCGAAGGCGAGCACTTCCGGGATCGATCCGGGGCACTTCCGGGATCGATCCGGGATCGATTTATCGCGTCTTAACCAGACGCGATAAATCGAACTCAGAAAACCGATTGCTTACATCCGGACCCGGATGTAAGTGAAGACGTACCCTTAGTAGTTTTTTTTTTTTTTTTTTTTTCTGTTCCCTTCCAGAGGCTGCTGGGGTGTGAGGAGGAGGAGAATGTTGGGAGTCAGGGGGACTGCTGGCAGGGGCCTGTCACCAAGCCTTGTCCCCCTGACCACAGACAGGCCCGGCTCTAGGCACCAGCGCTCCAAGCATGTGCTTGGGGCGGCACTTTCCAAGGGGCGGCACTCCGGCCCCCTTTTTTCCCCTTTTTTTGCTTGGGGCGCAAAAAGCCGAGAGCCGGCCCTGAGCGGAGGTGAGCTGCGGCGGTGGGGGGCGTGGGGAGGGCCGCAGGAAGTAATCCTGGGTGGGGGGCAGAGGAACCGCTCCCCCCCCAGCTCACCTCCGTCTCCTCCCCTGAGTGCGCCGCCTGCCTGCCGTGCTTGGGGCGGCAAAAAAGCTAGAGCCGCCCCTGACCACAGAGCCCACCCATAAGGCTGGCCCTGCTTGGGGAGGGCAACGGCCCGTGCCTCCCCCCGCCACCCAGCTACGCTCATGTCCTTTATATAACAAATGATTGAGAGTAAGAATAGTCTGAACACATCAAACTATGGATTCATAATTCTGGGGTGATTGTCCAAAGATAAAATTCTAATACAATTTGCCATTATTTGGTATAGCTTCCTTCCCACAAACTGCATCCCAGAGTATTTTACAGAGATAAATAATACCGTCCAGAATAATAGATTTTCCTGCAATTATTTTAGAAGATTCATTAGATGAAAAAAAAATTGAAAACAGATGAAGTCTGAAGTAAAGAGAAATAGGAAGGTTATCAGATTGCAGGGTCTGTAAAGGAAGACTTCTCCCCCCAAAAAAGGGAAATTCCTTGAGGAGACAGAAGAAGCTGATGCTAGACCAGGAACAGGAAGGGAAGTAAAGAAGGAATAGGAGCAGAGAGATACTGGGGGGCCAGATACTGGCCCCTAATAAGGATGTTTTTATGCCAGGCTAGGACCACAAAGCATTTTTAAAGCTATATTTAGTGGCTAGATGCGGATTTCCCCGACATTATTACATAGGTCCTGATTTAAAAAAGCATCCCTGCTCAGTGAAGTAGTTTCAGTATATACTGAAGTCACATTGAAGTCAAAGAAGTCAATTACTTACATGCTTTTCTGAATCAGGGTCACGGTAACCTTCATTTCAAGACACATTACTACCACTAATACCCAAAACAGCCTTATGCTGGGATATCGCCTCCCAGTTTTATAGATGGGGTGGGGAACAAAGGCAGTGACATTAAGGGCATTGACCAAGGCCGAAGAGTTTAATGGGTTTGTATGAAAGTTGATAGTTGATTGGGTGCCAAGAACAACTTAGTCTTCTACTAAGACCACTAGACAGTACTCCTTTACACATTACATACTTAGAAGAAAGGGAACTGTTAGAGAGAGGTGCATCTGAAAAGTTAAAGACTGTTTTACACTTTCAGAAAAATATGTACATGTGCAGACCTAATATGCACATCCATTATCTTGATTACAAGGGCAATCACTGTCATTGCATATATATTTTCTGAAAGTTTAGGACAGATGTGTTCAGTGACCGCAAAAGGAATACAGAAAAAACCCTGTCACTCATTTCCCTTTGTATAAAGTTCCCCCCTTTGTTCTAGTGCAATACTCTTCCTTGCAAGATCCAGCTTAGTCACTTGTAAACTTTCAGTGAATGCATCAAGATTGCCAGCATCTTTTAATCTTTCAAAGCCTGTAAATCCCCTCCTTCCCAGAAAGCATGTCATCTTTCAATTTTAACCTGTCATACTGTATGCCCTAGTGCATTTTAATTCTCCTAGGCCATTCATCACTACTCAACACTGACCTGTTCATATTTTTTAGCAAGCCACAATGCTTTTTCAGGCATAATGTATCTGAATACCTTCTCTCTCTCTCTCTCTTTGATGGCCTGAACCTGCTTAAACCACATTTCATTTATTAAAATATGCCTTTGGCACTGATAGCATCTTTGTGCTGTTCGGTGTTGAAAATTAAAACAAAATAATCAGTATAAAAGCTAGCCAACTGGGTAGCTGAATAGATAGAGGCAATAAATTGGATATAAATGTAGCTATCAACATGGATTGCTCACGTTACCATAATCAGTCTGCTGAGTGCTTGCTCAGTAAGTGCGCACCACATGAAGGCAGCAGAGCTCAGGATATCAGACCATCAGAGCAAGCTAGTTCCATAGATAAGGGTCTTCTGGGGACACCAGACTGTCTGTCCTGGTAAAATAACACCTAGAAAGCTGTGTTGACATCCTTTACATTGGATTACTTGGTATTCTCTCATCCTACTATTCCTTCAGCATTCTAGGCAAACAAAATCATTTTAGACCATTTAGGTGTGTTTATAACTTTGTTTTATACAGGATTTTAAGTAGGGTTACCATATTCAAACATTTAAAAAAGAGGACACTCCACGGGGCCCCGGTCCCGCCCCCAGCCCTGCCCCAACTCCGCCCCTTCCCCGCCCCAACCCCACCCCTTCTCCGCCCCCATTCCAACCCCTTCCCCAAAGTCTCTGCCCCCTCCTCTGAGCACCCCGCATTCCCCCTCCTCCCTCCCGCTCTGATCTTGGTTGGGGGTTGCTAAGTGCTTCCCTGCTCCCCACTCGCCCCGCAGCCCCTGCAGCCTCTATGCCCTTGCCTGCGCTGCTCCTCCTCACCCTGCAGCCTCTGCGCCCCCTGCTTGCCCTGCCCCTGCAGCCTCTGTGCCCCCTGCTCCCCACTCGCCCTGCAGCCTCTGCGCCCCTGCCTGCCCCGCTCCTGCTGCCTCTGTGCCCCCCTGCCCCTGCAGCCTCTGTGCCCCCTGCTCCCCACTCGCCCTGCAGCCTCTGTGCCCCCTGCCTGCCCCGCCCCTGCAGCCTCTGTGCCCCCTGCCTGCCCTGCCCCTGCAGCCTCTACACCCCCCCGCCCCTGTAGCCTCTGTGCCCCCTGCTCCCCACTCGCCCTGCAGCCTCTGTGCCGCCTGCTCCCCACACACACACCCCCGCCGCCTGCCCTACTCCCCCCGCTCACCCGGCAGAGGGAGTAATGCGGGCTCCATGTGGACTCAAACACTTCCGAGCTGCTCTGTGGGGAAGGAGGGAGCGGGGGAGGGGGAGGGACTCTGGCTGCTAGAGGCCCTAGTGGCTGCGAGCGGCTTTCAATCAGGCCAGGCGTCCAATCAGCCGCGCTGCACTCCGCAGGAGGGGAAATCCCGGACATTTCTACTTCATTAGAAATCCCCCCCGGACGGCCATTTAAGGCTGAAAAAGCCGGACATGTCCGGGGAAACCCGGACGGATGGCAACCCTATTTTAAGAATTGTGCAAATATACTTGACAAAAGATATGGACTCGGAATTTTCACAAGCTCTGAGCATGGCCTAAATTAGCTCCCACTGTAGTCCGTGGAATTAAGTTCCGTGGAAATAGGCCAGTGCTGAGTGTTGCTGAAAATCTCATTCATGCTGTTTAATAACAGTTATCACTTGTATAAAGTTTCATTTTTGAACAAGGTTTGGAATCATTAAATGAAGAAACAAGACATGCCCTTTTGGGATGTTAATTACTTCAGTAGGGTCTACTGTGAGCTATGTAAGGGCTGCCCACACACACAAAGATAACGAACTCTGACCCTGGAGTAGACCTTATTTTGGTTGAAAACTTAATCCTGAAAAGACTGCATATCTATGTCAGTTAAGTGCATCTGAGGAAGGCCAAACAAAATAGACAGGAAATTGATTGGCACTAGTATATTAAAATAAACAAAAAACCATAATATCAGATTTCTGCAGCAAACTCTTGTGGTAAAAAGACAAAATTAATTATATTATGGAATGGATTTTTCCAGTAGTGAAAAATATCAGTAATTTCTGAATACATAATTGCACTTATTTTTTCCCTTCACCATGTCTTTCACGGATTCCAGTTACATGTGTAGAGTTTAAGGCCAGAAGGAACAATTAGATCATCTAATCTGACCTCTTATATACACCAGACCATCTGATTTCACCCAGATACCCCATTACTGAGCCTAATAACATTTGTGTTTGGCTAAAGCATATCTTTTCAGAAAGGCATCCAGTCTTGATTTGAAGACTTCCAGAGATGAAGAATCCACAACTTACATGGGTAGTTTGTTCCAGTGATTAATCACTGATAATGGAATACACTGCTGTATTGGCCACTGAAATAGAGCTATGTGTGTTGGGTGATAAGTGACCTGACACTTGTGAAGGAATATGAGTTGTTAGGAGTAATATTAGCTATTAGGGGTAAAATTTTCAAAAGTGCCTAAGGACTAAATTTTTAAAGGTATTTAGGTGCCTAAAGACTCAGAACAGAGTCTTGGCACTTCTGAAAATCCCGCTAGGTGCCTATCTGCATTTTAGGCACCGAAGCAAACCTTTAAAAAGTGGTCTCAAAATGTTTTAGGGGGGCCCAAATCCCACTTTCAATATTGACTTAGATATTTAGGAGCCTCAGACACACTGAAAGTCAGTGGAACTTCAGAGCTCTTTAGTCACTTATGAAGACTCCTAAATCACTTACACAGTCTTGAAAAGGTATCTGAGTTCAGGACAGAGAGCTAGGAAGGCCTGGATCTTAATCCCAGCTGTGACACAGATCCATGATTGGGGGCTATATGGTAAAATTTTCAAAGGCTCCTAAGTCACTTGTGAGCACCAGTAATTTTTGAAAATGGGATTTAGGAGCTTAAATCTAATAGTTTAAATCTCATTGACTTTCCAAAGTCATTTGATGTTTCTGAACGTTTCAGCTGCTGTCTCAGTTTCCCCTATCTGTAAAATGGGGGTAGTATTTAATAATATGGCGTGCTATAAGAATTCTCCAACTAGTGCAGGGATCGGCAACCTTTGGCACGCGGCTTGCCAGGGTAAGCACCAGCACATCCCTCAGCCTGCGCCGCTTCCCGCCGCCCCCATTGGCCTGGAGCGGCGAACCGCGGCCTGTGGGAGCCACGATCTGCTGAACCTGCGGACGTGGCAGGTAAACAAACCGGCCCGGCCCGCCAGGGTGCTTTCCCTGGCGAGCCATGTACCAAAGGTTGCCGATCCCTGAACTAGTGCATGAGATATTATGAATAAAATCTATGTTTGAAAGGATAGGAAATATTGGCAATGTTCGCTAATAATGACTGTGCCTCTTCCTAGGATTATCTGACCCTAGATTTTCCTCTTCACAGTTTTGGAGTCTTAGAGTCATACAGTTTAAGGCCAGAAGGGACCATTAGATCATCTCATCTGACCTACTGTATATCACAGGTCACCATCATGACACAGCATCGTCACACTAACCCAACAACTACTAAAGTATTACAACCCACAGGAGATTAGACTATCATGTGCCACAGGCAGAGAATAGGAAGAAGTGAGGTGTATTAGTGCCTGAAGCCCCCACAATGGCACAGAAATTATTATCTGAGATATACCCAGATAGTCCTGACAGGTGACCTGCACCCATATGCTGCAGAGGAAGGTGAAAATCTCCCAATGTCACTGCCAGTATGACCTGGGAATTCCTTCCTGATTCCTTCAGTTAGACCCTGAAAATGTGAGTAAGAACCAGCCCGCCAAACACCTGACAGAGAATGCTCAGTGCCACCTAAGAGCCCGGGTCCTCCCAATCCAACTCCAGCAGTGGCCGTCCCTGATGCTTCAGAGGAAAGAAATAAAATTAATAAACCTTCCCAGAACACATGGGGGGGAATCCCTTCCTGACCCCCATTTCTCCTAGTGTTATACTCCTGTGCTCTAAGGACCTGATTTGACTCCTATTGAAGTCAAAGGGAGTTTTCCATTACCTTCAGTGGAAGTTAGGCTAGGCCATAAGTGAGTTGCCAGGACGGATGAGGGGGCAGGGGCGAGGTTGAAGCTGAAAATGTGTGTCAGCAAAAAGAGAATAGAAGCATAGAGAGGGAGCATAGCTGAGATGGACATGATTACAGTTTTGCTACTTTTTCTACTGATCCTTCAGGCAATTAAATTGGGATTTCCTGTGGAAAAGACCCCGATGAGAGTTATTTTTCCTTCCCACTTTTTTTAGTTCTTTATTTTGTTATCATATCTTCCATATTTTAGCCATCTGAGACAGCCTGAGTGATATGGTGCTGTAAACCATGGCAATAGCCAGTAGCCCATCTACAATGGAAGTCCTAAAGTTGCTACCACTGATGGAGACGAACTGGTGTTAGCAACTGGGTGAGATGGCCACTCTGCATCAAAGTTAGGCACAGTGGTGAGACAAGATGGAGAAACTTGCACTGCTGCTATTTTGTGGAAAAACAGAGGCATTCAGTTTCTAGGGCTGTCAGTCTAAGATAACTTTAAAATACTGCTATGCCTTTAATTTTCTCCCTCTACTTTTCCTACCCTCCTTGCTCTTTTCTCTCGTACCTTTTTCCCATACTACTTTCCAACTATACAGGGCCGGCTCTAGGTTTTTTGCCGCCCCAAGCAAAAAAAATTTTGGCTGCCCCCCGTCCCAGCCCTGGGCTCCTCGCTGCACCCCCCTGCTGCCCCAACCCTGGGCTCTCCCCCCGCGACCCGCACCCCCCTGCCGCCCCAGCCCTGGGCTCTCAGCCCCCCACCCGAATCCCCCTGCCGCCCCAGCTCTGGGCTCCCCCCACCCCCATACCATTGCCCCCCACACACACCTCCTGCCGCCCCAGCCCTGGGCTCTCTCCCCCCCGCACCCCCACCCCCACCTGCACCCTCCTTCCGCCGCAGCCCTGGGTCACTGGTAACTCACTCCCAGGGCAGGTCATTCAGCAGGAATTTTAGATGTGCACAGAACACAGACAGGACTGGTTCCCGCGTGGTTACAGAACTGCAGTAAAGTGGAACAATTTTCACCTTGTGTGATTGAAGGATATCTGGATGCATATTATAAGACTGTCCTACATAAATGAGGACACGTTGAGGTGCCTTTATTATTCTTTTGTTCCACTCTTTCTTTCTATGGGGGATTTGCCAATGCAATATCACTGTCTTCCTTTTAAACAAACAAACAAACAAACAAAAAAGGGCAATGGCTGTTGAAAATAGCAATTCCAGTCCTAATAACCACTGGGAAGCATTTCTTGCTCAATTTTATCCTACTTTTTCTACAGCAAGTTACAGTGGATCAGTATATTTGATCTGGGAGAAATGAAGTAACAGCTGCCCAAACTGAGCTTGAGCACTCCTGAATTTTGAGGTGTTCAAATCTGGAAGGCAGGTGCTGGGGGGGAGAGGGGGCTGTGGCTCCGCAGGGGAGCACGGCAGCATGTATGCAGCAGCGTGTCTGGTGCTGCGCAAAGCCAGACATGCTGGTCTGAGTGGCATGGTAAGGGGACTGGGGGGTTGGAGAAGGGGTAGGGGGTTCCGGGGGGCAGTCAAGGGACAGGGAGCAGGGGGGGCTGGATGGGGTGGAGGTTTGGGGAGGCAGTCAGGGGCAGGGAGAAGGGGGGGTTAGATGGGTCAGGGGTTCGGGGGGGGGGCAGTCAGGGGACAGGCAGCAGTTGGATAGGCATGGAAGTCCCAGGGGTTTGTCAGGGGACAGGTAGGGGGTGAGGTCCTAGGGGGGTAGTTAGGGTGGGGGGGTCTCAGGAGGGGGCAGTTGGGGACAAGGACCACTGGGGCTTAGATAGGGGGTGGCGTCCTGTGGAGCAGTTGGGGCAGGGGTCCCTGGAGGGGGTGATCGGGGACAGGGAGCAGGGGGGTTGGATGGGTTGGGGTTTCTGTGGGGGGCAGTCGGAGGGAGTGGATGGTGGCAGGGTGGGGCTACCCTCCCTCCCCGTGGAGTGTCTTATTTTTTGAATGTTAAAATATGGTATCCCTACCCTTCACAGTGCAGCTCTCCATTCACAGCAGGCTGCAGCATGAGGTCTCAGCTTCCTCACTCCCTCCCCCTCTTTCCTGTTGGTAGTGGCCAAGGGAATGCTGGGAAATGTAGTTCTTTCCCTGCTCCAGGGCTGGCTCTATAGGCAGGGAGCTAACCAAGAAACTACAGCTCCCAGGGCCCCCTGTTGGTTCTCAGCTCCCATGCTGGATCCCTGCCGCCCCTGCAAATGGGCTGCCCCAAGCAGGTGCTTGCTTTGCTGGTGCCTAGAGCCGCCCCTGCAACTATAGCATGTGTGTGCTGCAACCAACCCAGTTCACCATTTGTTTAGGCAAGTCCTATCCATATTAGACAGATATTTTCCAAAGTGCTTCTGCAGCTTTAGAAAGGACGGAACTACCTGGTGTTGGACCAAATACACATTTCAAAAATAACCTTGCAGACTGTTATGGAGCAGCTTGGAAACTGCAAAACTGCAAAAACAGTCACTGTGTTTGCATGGCCCTGGCAGGGCAAACTGTCTCTAGAGGGCAAAGGAAAGAGCTGCAGGGAATAGGAACATCAATTTTTGGCCTGGCCCAAAATGAAGCCTTGAGAAATGTTTGAAGTGGCAAATCAACACCTGCAATTTATTTAATTTTTTTTTAACTGGGAAAGAAAATAAATGAGCAAAGACTTATTTTATTATTGCTGTTATTAGCTATTATTATTCCTTTTGAATAGAGGACTATGGAAGGACTTGGATTGCGAATGTGATGCTAACAACAGTATAGTGAAAAATAGAAAGCCATGAGTATTCTATACCTCCTCTTTCTCCCACTTCTATCAAGACCCTCTGAAATGCTTCCTCTAGATGCAAATCAGAACAGAAGGAATATGCAGATGCTGAGTCAGTCATGGGACAAGGGTAGGCCATAAGTTCAATACCAGCAGGTTCCGCATCATATTCTTGCTTCCCGTGTACTGAGTTGGCTATTAATCTTTCTGTCTTTGAACTAAGAAAGGATCTTCACATTCCAGTAATCCCCTAGCTCTGGTTTATGAGCCAGTTATTTGTCCTACTAGTTTGCCATGTGTGCAATGAACAAATTACCAGCTAAGCTCAATGGCATTGCTAATTTCTTCCTATTTAGGGGATGCATCAATGACCAGCCTCATTAAGTGCGAGTCAGATTCTGCTCCTGTGCAAGAGCTGATTGTAGGATTAAAAGAGCGATTACTGATGACACACAAATGAGAAGACAAGCAATAGCGAGGGAAAGGAGAGGCATAGCTCTCTGAGGGCCATATGTGGGATGTGAGAGAGCTTGTATGTAGTGTCAAAGAAGTCAGGAATGATGGGTTCTGGTAAGTGAACCTTTATACGCAAGAGGTGTTGCCACTCATGGGATTGAGAGTTATTCTTTCCTTCATGCTGCTGGAGTGGCAAAAGAGGCTATAGTAGGGAAGAGACTCAGACTTTATAAGTCTTGTTCTTGTAGCCTGTGGGTCCTATTTTTTTCAAATTAAATCAGTGGTCATATATCTCTTGTGTAATACTTACTAACAGTTGCACAGCAAGAACATCCCCGTCTCATCAGGTACATCTAAAAATAAATAAATCAAAGCTTTAGCATTAGCACCTTTGAAAATTAGCCACTGATTTAGATGTCTACCTTTAGGAACGCAAATTTGAAAATGTTGTCCCTCTGTGCTACTAGAAACACGTAAGAAGACACAAATCCTTGAAAGGATTGAAAGTTGTTAAATTTCTTAGGTAACATCTGACAAAACAAACAGTTTGTAAGACTGAAAGCAAATTTGTTGGATGGAAGAAAAAAGTGCACGCCAGTGAGACGTTACGTAAAATGGTAAGATTTTGTTTAAATTTTTAGGCAAATGAAAAATAATTGCATCTAAGTGTTTGCCATTCCTTTTCTAATATACTAAATATTTTTAATTTTTGCTATGTTTTATTTAATTTTTTAAGTTGAATAAAAGAGAACAAGGATTCAAATTTGTGGTGGAATTGGTCTTCAAATTCTAGGCAGATAAATTAAAATCCAAACAATAAAACATATGTAATACACATGGACATTATAATGCCTGGGACACTGCTGTACAAATAAATTGTTTTGTATTAAATTCTCCTCTTACAAAAACTTATCAGTGCTACTATTTCTATTCGATCTTAATTAAGAACTGAACAGGACTCAGCTGTGCAATCCTTATACATATGAATAACCTTGACTTCAATTGGATTGCTTGCATAAGTAAATATAAGTGTGTGTGAGAGATCTTCAGTATAGAAGATTAGAGACATCAAATTCTAGTTTTAGTGACACTTGTGTAAATCAGGACTAGCTCCATTGATTTCAAATTACTCCACATTTACATTCAGATTAGACTGAGCCTAATTTGCGCCACACAGCCAAATTCAACCTTGATACAAACATGCATAATTCCCATTAACTTAAATGGAAGTTGCATCTACTCATGCCAGGAACTTTAAAGATCAAGTTGGTAAATAGATGACAATGATATGCTGAAGGTTGAAAAAGTGGCATAGTGGAAAATGCAACTAATAGGAAAGTCCTTTTACTAGCATATTTCTCTTAGTTGTGTTTCCTGCAAAACTTTTTGTTTCTGTCCCTTCAGTATGTAACTTGTAAGTTATGCAGTGGTAAGAAGTTGCATCACCATTCAGAGGCGCCAAGTTTTTCGGATTTGCCGGGGGGTAGCTCAACCCCTGCTCCACCCCAGGCGCCACCCCCAATCCACCCCTACCCCTCCTCTACCTGCCCCATTCCGTCTCCTCCCCCGAGTGTGCTCCACCCTTGCTCCCCCCCCTCCCCCCAGCACTTCCTGAAGAGATGGAGAGCTAATCCGCTATGGGTGGGAGATGCTGGGGGAGAGCAGGAGGAGCTGATCAGCGGGGCCCGCTGGTGGGTGCTGAACACCCACTATTTTCTTTTCTGTGGGTGCTCCAGCCCTGGAGCACCCACGGTTTTGGCACCTATGTCACCATTTGTGTCACTTTCTCTGAATTAAGCCTGTAAACTTTTGTGGTGTGTAAGCCAAGTGTCACTATGTGAGGATTTTTACAGTTCCCGCTCAATACACATCTTTATGAAGGAGACCTCCCCAGAATTAGCTGTGTCCCATTCCTCACGCTGAAGTCAAACATAAAACAGCAGCAGGATTGAGCCGAGGTCTGTTGGATAACAACAAATACTTTTTTTTTTTTTCAATGAGATGGCAGCTGATCTGATTGCTTCCTTAGCCATGCTATAGAGGGGCTAATCCTTGATAGTGTCTAACAAAAGGGAATTTCTATTCACATATTGCAGGATGCTCAACATGCACCTGATTTAAAAAACAAAACAAAAAAAACTGCAGTTGCCTGTTCCCCGTAATTAGGGCTAAGGACAAAGCTGATCAGCTTTTTATTGCTAATGAATCCATAACAATCAGTCTTATAAAATATTAAATCCCTTGGAGGCATCTTTTTATATCCCTGTAGTGCACAAGAATCCTAAGGTGATACATAAATAATGATACATAATGTTTATTATGTCCGTTTCTTTGGTTCTTAAAGCAGCAAAACAATGAATCTGTAATGTTTCTAATGTCTGTAATGTTTTCCCTAGAATTCATTCCTATGATTCTTGCTCTCAGATTTATAATAATTTATCCTCGATTCCATAAATAACATTATCATGTGATTCTGTTGTAATGCCATTTCCTCTAATCTCTTTTTGGGTGATCAAATATCTTTTGAGAGTCTTTGGGTGTCATGAAACTCTATTCCCAGTCCAGGAAATAACAAAAGAGGAAAATACTAAGTACCTATCTGGGTCATCACAATTAAATTGTTTGGAAATAGATAAAAGGAAACTTAAAAGTAGATTGGCTTGTTCCTCCAGGGCTTCCTGGGGACAGGCAGGCATCTTTAATCTTTTAAAGCAGACACTATGCTGAAACTGTGTCCCAGAAGAAGAATGTTCTTGTTCAGTAAATAAGTTTTGTAGAGCACAGTACTGAAGCAGTGACACTCATCCATAAGAGCTTAGACTGAGCAAGCTCTTTTCTCCTCTCTGTGTGCACACTATGCATGCACACCTTATGTATAACTTCTGTTGGGGACAGGCGGGGGCACATGAACTTGTATTTGGATAGGTTTCTTTTTGTTTCAGTCACAAAATGAGGCCCTCTCTTATATGTGGCCCCCCATCATTGTAGTATTTAAGCACCTCACAAGCTTTACTCTACTTATCTTTGCAACACTCCTTTGAGGTAGGAGAGTTAAGGACCAGAGACATTTAAGGACTAGATTTTTAAAGGTACGTAGCACTAGTGGTACTTCAAGGAGTCCTTAGGTGCCTAAGTCACATTGATTAATGAGAGTTTGTTATCTAGGCTGAAAATCTCACTAGGGGCCTATCTATATCTTTAGGTGCCTACATACCTTTAAAAAAAAAAAAAGCCTTAAGTTACTTGCTCAAGGTTACACAGGAAGTTGGTTACAAACCAGGCAATTGAATGTGGGTTTTCCACAGCTCAGGCTAGTGTCCTAACTGCTGGACCATCCTTCCTCACTGTGCACCATCTGACACCAAGACACATGAGTGCAACCACCCCAAACTGGTGAGTTCCCCTCCTATTTTGACTGACTTAACATAATGAATACGAAGGCCTTTGCACTGTTCTTGCTGATGCTGTCATTGTTCTGTGGATACATAAATGCTTCTGTTTTTAAGACTGATTATTTGAGTCTATATAAATAAGTTGCTGAAATATCTGATTTTATGTTAATTTTGTCCAGGTGAAAAAGTGCCAAGTTACAATTTTAAGTTGTGCTTTGATACTTATGCTTTCCCTTACAAGGTGACACACAGATGTTACTATCCTTCCATATATGCAATAAAAAGAGAAACGTGATGGATAGATTTCCAAGCAGTTTTACTTCCCAGAGCTACGTGGGTCACAAACACAGTACAAAACATTAGAACAGGTATATAAGTGTGCAGTCTCATGGCTAATCCTATTTGCAGAGTCTTGTCTTTTAGCTTTGGGTGAAGAGGACTATTGGCAAGATTACCCCCTCAACTCCATTTTTAGTGTATAGTTGACAGCAGATACATTCACACAGCAACTTCATTACAGTTACCTTTCAAATTTCTATAAGCTAACTGTACTTCATTTTGCAACAGATAAGTTTGCATATGCAAAATTAGATTGTCTCAGAGCTGTATATTAAGCCATTTTACTCTCTCTGTGATGCAGTGACCCAGGACTCTAAGACCAAGCTAACCCCTCCACTGCAACAGGAAGTGGCCCAGAAGATTAATTGTGGATGCATTTCAGTATTCCTTAAAATGGGAACCTGGAAGTGTTATATCGGATCCTAATAGTGGTCCAGTTAGCAACCATTAGAAAACATTCAGAAGGCACTTACGGGAATACTGTGCCCATAGGAAAAAATTTCTTCCTAACCTCCTCAGTTAGAGGTTGGCTTATACCCTGAAGCATGAGGGTTTATATCCTTTCCATCTCTTTTTAATCATGCAATGTAATTGGATATTTTCATATTATATAAAATATGTAAATAGCCTTCATACTATTGCAACATTTGCAGAAGAGCTACACACAGCCCTAAATAAAAAGGGTGGGGGGAAGGAGCAGGAATACATGTTACACATTAAATCTTGGAAGCCATATAAAGTTCTGGTATTTAATATATCAATATTAAAATGGAAGGAGGCTGAGGAATATGTTGTGCAACAACATTACATTGCAAGCTCTTTGCAGCAAGAACTATGATTACCTGTGCATTTGCATGACATCTAGAACATTGGAGCTGTGCTACTGATTTAGGTATTTGGGGCATTACAGCAATACAAATAATAATGTATCCCTTGGGATGATCAGATCTTAAAAGATCCTTGCACAAGCAGTGTCATGGGGTGTATATGCTCCCAAGTTGGCCTCATGATAAGGACTTAATGCAGCAACAGCCAGGCCATGCTGATTGACAGCCTCACAGCAGCTGGGAGAATAGAAGAAATGGCAATCAGAGGGGTTGGGCAGCTGCCAGAGGAGCAAACAGGCTAGAGAAGGAAAATCCTGCCAGCAAGCTGGTGAGAAGCCACCCAGGGACAACATCCCAGAGAAGTGATGGACAGGCTAGAGAAACCTACAGAACTGAAGGAGGTAGGAGGGAGCTCAGGGCACAGGAGAGGAGTTGCTGAGGCTTGAGTCCACCTGCCTAGTTTAAGGGGTCTGAGCTGGAAGCCAGTGGAGTGTGTGGGCTTGGGTTCTCCTACTGGTCCCTCACAGACTTAAGAATCAAAGGGGTTTCTAGACCCCGCCCTGGGATCAGGACCAGCTAACCCATCCAAGTATAAGGGGAATCCCATACACCCCAGTGGGACTGAGACTAGCACCCTTGGTAGCCCAGAATGGGACTACCATAAAGACTCAGGCAAGAGAAGTGACTGGCTGCCCTGCTAGACTGAGCAGACTCCATGCAATGCTCTATCTGACCTGAGAGGGCACTGTTGCATTAGCATACCAGCTCACACATGGTTATGACACTCACCGATTTAGTGTGCAGTGAGACATGTTAACTTGGTACATGTCCACTGTGTACTCAAACATAAGCAAGAGAAAATATAGTTGGTTTACTAGCTATTGGAATTCAATAATTCTCTGTTCCTTCTGCGCAGAGACTACCAGAGATAATAACTATTAATTATCTTCATATGTGTTGGAGGTAGAGTGAGAAATGGGAACCTTAATTAGAGAGAGAATGAAAAGGTAAATCATTCACTCGCTGTCTAACAATACTAACTGGAAATGGCATTGGTCTGCCAAGAGAAAAATCAAGTAAGTAAAATACAATATTGCACCATCCATTCATTATAAATAATGAAATGATAGGGACATTATACAAGTTTCATGCATCCATGAGTCTGCTCAGTTTTCACATTATGCCTTCCTTGCCCCCTTTTAATCTCCATGTGCATCTTTAAAGATGCATTTTATGGAATAACTGTATTTTCTGTAGTGCCCACAATGTACAAGGTGCTTTCCAAACAAAGACCTGGTCCCTGTCAAAAAGAGCTTACAATATAAAAGGCAGACAAATAGAGAGAGGGTAGGAGAAAGGATCACAATGTAGAAGTAAAAGTGTAAAGTAAAGGCAAGAGATTAGGGATAACTCTGTGGTATACTGCTATCTATATTTTAAAATCTGTTTTTGTAATGCTATCACTTTTGCCAATTAGTTTTTTAGTACTCCTTTGGTATTCCTTTATTTATAGGTTGACTCTGCCTCCCATACTCACTTTGAGTACGTTACTTCACAAGTAATCTTACTGATTACAATGGGACTATTTGTGGAGTAAAGTACTATATATGGTGCGAGTAATGGTGACAGAGTCTGGCCTTTAATAAATCTAATGCCCATGAAAGATGTCAGATGGACACTGAAGACTGTGGTATTTTCCTTTATTATGGGTATGGTATAGATGGGTGGCAGTGCGTTGCTGGAAAGATATTCTAACAGTGAAGTGGGAGAATGCCATTAGGAATGAGAAGTCAGTTGAAAACCTATGGTTATTCAGCCCCCACTTGTCCCCTCCAATGAGAGTGCCAGTAAGGGTGCCAATTATTGCCAGTGAGGGTGTCTTTTGTGACGCAGTGTATAGGAGTACATTTTGAAAGCAACCATTTGGACAGTCATTAGGTTGTTTAGCACTTAAATAACTCCACTCTGAATTTTTATAACTGCACATTGTATATTTGAATATAACAACTCCATAAGAGGTTTCCTGTCAA
The DNA here is from genome assembly GCF_028017835.1 of Emys orbicularis. NCBI lineage: Eukaryota > Metazoa > Chordata > Testudines > Emydidae > Emys > Emys orbicularis. Next base: position 29,035,484 of record NC_088684.1, read on the forward strand.
CCAATATAGGGTTATTACTTTTCTTTACATGTGCTTCCTCTATCAAAAATCAGTCATTCATTGTACTAAGGGCAGCAAACTTATAACTACAGCTAGTATTATCTTTATAAACCTACTGCCATACAAGCCTCATTAGAGGAGTTGTAACAGTGATGTGAGAGTTTTTCTTTATGAATCCTTAAGATTCCCAAACAGCAGAAAGCAAAGATCAAGTCCGATATTTGCAATAGTGACAAAGTTTGAATTATTTTCCCATGACAGGAGTAGCATGAGTTGACACAGTCACAAATCATTACTACCAGTGCAAATAATTACTTGAAAAATTGTAATGCACAATAAGAAATTACTGTAAGATTTCCTTATAGGTAACCCAGAAAAGTAATTTATATTAGCAAACTTATAATTTTAATATGCAAAACATTCTTCTTTTGAAAACATCCTCATCATTATTGGATTAATAGCTACAGGGGATTCATGGGCACAGGAAGTATGGTAATTAATCTGACAAAGATTAAAGTGTAATGTTGCTGCTTCTAGTTCCTCTCAAGATAATGTCTTGCTTTTTCCTCAGTAAAGACATTTCCATTTATATGCATGCATCCTAATAAGAAATAATCGGAACATTTTCTCACATTCTCTTTATGCGATGATAAGGTGAATTTATTTGCACTGGTCTGCAAATAAGTATTTTCCATTCCCTTTATTGTAACTGGACAGAGGTAATGCAAAGAGAGGTATATTTCAGCAACTGAGCAATAATGGTAGCAGCATGAGGAGCTTTTCCTACTTTAATGCCTTTGCTGCTCTACAAGGTCCCGTTTTCCTTTGAGGTGAAGTAGCATGTGAATAAGCATTTATTCAGCCTTCATAAACTTTTCCCCTGTCCCACCCCATGAAGTGTGGTATTACAGTCTAAAAGATCGGTTCTTTATGTGAAGTTGTCATCTGGTAGGCTTAGAGTTGTTATACAGGAAGGAAGAGATGTACTGACACTTCACTGGTACAGAATTTAAAAAAAAAAACCCAACAACGTAGTGTCTGACCACAAAAACAAATGTTAGTTACACACTTACATGCTACTCTAATACTGTAATTCCATGTCAATCATGCATTGGTTTTATATCAGTTAGTTCTCACATAATTGTTTTCAGACAGGGGTATAGTAGTGTAACCCTTCTGCCCATCTAAGTTGGCAGCAACAAGGGCCGGGTTCTGTATCTAGGGGTTCTGTTTCAATAACACAATGCAAAACCGGCTCGAGCCCCCACCCAGTGACCTGGGACAATTACATACCACCCCCCTGGGTACCTCTAAGAGGCAATACTTCCCCTCTCGCAAGCACGGAGTCTGAGTGTAGCAGAAAATGTTTAATAACATGAGGTAAACGACATCAGCATAAGATTGGAAAAAAACACCACAAACAGGATTCATAACACAAACCATGAGCAAAACCCACCCCAGCAAATTGGGCTGTGTCCTTTCCCTTTGTCTCTTGAATCCAACAACCCAAAAATCACCCAGAGTCCCCAAAGTCCAACACCCCCAAAGTCTCTTGGGTCCAGCAACCACCCAAAGTCCCAAAAGTCCAACAACCCCCAAAGTCTCTGTCCCTGGTCAGTGCAGCCCCAGAGTAAAAAGGGGGGGCACACAGGGTGTTAAGGGGCACCTTACGTGATCCGAGGCTGGCCAGCCGTCTGTTTCTCCGTGGGGGTTCCGCCGCAGCCTTCACCACGAGCCAGTCCACTTTCCTGCCATCCCACGAACTGCTCCGCTCTACAAGCTGCTCCGCTCCACTCCGCTCCGCTCACCAACCTGTGAGCCGTTCCAGCCGTCCCCGCAAACAGCTCCGCTCGCCGTTCCTTGGGCCACTCCAACCGGCCCCACAAGGCTCCACGCCGCTCGCTGCTCCTCCAGTCGTCCCCACAAATTGCTCCGCCAGCTGCTGAGCAATATAGCTTCAGGCTCCCCCACTTGTTAACACTTCACTCAGTGATCTCAGCTCTTAATAACTTTAGCTCTTTTGTGATTTCAGCTCTTAGTGAGTTCAGCTCAATAGTAGGGGAGCCCTAGTGCTGGTGCACCATTGGCCCAAAGTGAATTCAGCTCAGCAGCCTGTAACTAGACGCCTAATGGAATCAAAGTTAGCTCTGACATTTAACAGTGGAGAGAGGAGGTGGTGCAATTGGTGTTTCAAACCCTCAGAGGGGGCCCATACCATCAGGTACAAATACCTGTCCCCATCCTCTCTCAATTCACTGGGTTTTGTAACCCATGCCCCTTGTCAAGCAAGTGCTACTTAGGTAATGGTGAAGGACTCACTCAGTCCTTCTGTCATACAACAGTTCCACTGGCCTTGATTCACAGAATCAGGGTAACAAAACTTTATTCTTCCTGCCCCAATAATAGAGAAACTGGGGATCCCACACCAGCCAAAGTAACCACTTTCAGTTGCTGTTGTTCCATGCCAGGCGAGTGGGTGTGCCTATGCAAACAAGATCAGCCCCTGGAGTTCTTTTCCACACTCGCCATAATTCACCACCAGATGTCAGGGTAGAGCTCATCCTGACACTGCTTACATCAGTAAGAAAATGGAATGTAACACACAACATGATTGTACATTGGCCCTTCTCTCCTCAGTGTGGCAAGACAGTGTGGTTGGATGTCAGTCTCCTGCTTTGAGATAAATGCAGGACTATTCTGCTGTCTTCTCTGCCAGCTACATCTGGTGGGTATCATTAGCTTCAACTCTGGTGGAGAAAATGTGGAAAGTGTCTTGGGCAAGAGAAGGGGCTAAGGTGAGATGAGAGACTTTTCAGGGAAATCTAGTAATTCAGGTTTTGACTCACATTTGTTTATCCCGAGTTAAGTATAAAATAAAACACCAGGTGGGGGACTGGGATTTGTACAGTACTCCAGTGTGTGGTTGTGGGGTGCCAAAGAGGGTTGAGGAATTTATTCCCTGACTATTACAAAGAAACATGTGTTCCTCTCCCAAAAGTCACAATTGGAAGAAAAAAAATCACAGTTGATAGTAAGAAAATTGGCCTGTTGGTCTGACTGGGTACTGAATTTAAAAGATTAAATTAATGAGGGATGATTATAGAATAAAGAGACTTTACTCTCTACATAACACAGTCAAATCTCAGGCTAGATCCTCTTACTATCCTGCCTCTCACCTTATTTCACACACTAGCCATTGATTTTCAAACCAATTTCTAATGGGCAGCCGCTGATGCCAGAAAATTCACCATCAAATGTTGCAGTTACAGTCTGTCTTTTTGGCAGTCTTAGCAGTGAAGGACCAACTGGGCAGGGAGTTGATTGGGATTGCTAATTGGTATTTTTGTTGTTCCCCCCATCCCCACACAGAAAATGAAAACTTTTATTTTAAATGTTGACAACAACATTTCGCATAAGATTGATTTGTCAAAAAAATCAAACGCTAAAAACTTTTGAATATACCTGAAAAATTAGAATTGGAAATGGCATTGTGGCACTTCATGTCATGGAGTCTCAAGGGAGTTAAATCTCATGTCCTCATTCTTCTTCATAATCTGGGCTCCGTTGCTGGACTACATCTCCCATGATGCCACATGGCCTCGTCCTTGCTGAGCCATTGTGGTGCATCACAGGAGCATTATGGCTGCAGTGCATCATGGGAGAAGTTGCTATCTGAGGATCCTGGTCCATAGAGGAGAATGGGGACATGAGGAAGCTGGAATTACAACTCCAATTAGGCACCTCAGTGACGTTTCCAAATCAAAACATTTTGGTTTTCAGGTTTCTAGTTTTTCAAAGAAATGTCCATTTTCCATGGACAGATGACTATTCTTTTAATGTACAAAAAAAAAAAAAATCATTCTGTTGAAAAACAACCTTCATGGAAACTTTTCACCCAGCCCTAGGGGCCTTCAGTCCAATTGAAGAATAAGGCAAGCCAGTGGGAAAGAACTATGGCTGCCTGAACTGTTTTTTGTTCTATGGATAAAAAGAGGGCTTCTTTACTTACTGTTTCAATCTTTAACCTTTCCAGAACACTAAATACACTTAAAAAATTAAATAGTACATACTGTGATGTTTTGCATTCAGCTGAGGAGTACTGATTTAATTTAACCCATTCTTGTCTAGACTTAGAGATAACACTTACTGTGGTCAATAGACAACAATGCAGATATAGACATTCCAATGGTTTTAAGCAGAGCATGTACAGTAAATCTTTAAAAAGAGGAGCTATCCTTACTGTCCATTTCCTGTGTACCTTTTTAACAAAGCAAATTATGCATCAGATGTTTTATTTTAGCAAAGAGACTTTTGTCCCCCTAGTACTACCTTGAATTTGAGCACAGGTAGTAAGCTCAGGCAAGTTACTCTGATAGCCTTGCCTTTTTTGACCTAAGTAGTGACACAAAATATTGGGGGTTTTGCAGGTTGTTCAAGTTAAGAGAAGAAACTGGTGATAGAGCAAGGACTTTCATAGAAACACTGGGCTGGAAGGGACTTCACAAGTTAAAAATTAAAAAAAAAAAAAATTAATGGAGATATCCCATCTCCTAGAACTGGAAGGGACCTTGAAATGTCATTGAGTCCAGCCCCCTGACTTCACTAGCAGGACCAGTTTTTGATTTTTCCCCAGATCCTTAAGTGGCCCCTTTAAGGATTGAACTCACAACCCTGGGTTTAGCAGGCCAATGCTCAAACCACTGAGCTATCCCTCCCCCCCAATAGTTCATCTAGTCAATTCCCTGTGCTGCATCAGGACTATCTATAGCTAGTCAATCCCTGAAAGGTGTCTGTCTAACCTGTTCTTTAAAATCTCCAATTACAGGGATTCAACAACATCCTATGGTAACCTGTTTTAGTGCTTAGTCATAGAAATGTAGGGCTGGCAGGGATGTTGAGGAGTCATCAAGTCCAATCCCCTGTGCTGAGGCAGGACCAAGTAAACCTAGACCATCCCTGACAGGTGTTTGTCCAACATCTTGTTAAAAACCTGCAGTGATGGGGATTTCACAACCTCCCTTGGAAGCCTATTCCAGATCTTAACTATCCTTATAGTTATAAAGTTTTTCCTAATATCTAATCTAAATCTCCTGCTACAAATTAATTCAATTACTACTTCTCCTACCTTCAGTGGACATGGAGAACTGATCAGTCCTCTTTATAACAGCCCTCAACATATTTGAAGACTGTTATCAGGTTCCCCCTCAGTCTTCTTTTCTCATGACTAAACATGCCCACTTTTTTAAACCTTTCCGCATGTCAGGTTTTCTAAACCTTACCATTTTTGTTGATGTCCTCTGGACTCCCTCCAGTTTTCCCTAAACTGCATCACCCAAAATTGAACACAGTACCCCAGCTGAAGTCTCACCACTGCCAAATACATCAGAACAATTACCTGTCTTACATACAACACTCATTACATATAAAATATCCCAGAATGACATTTGTCTTTTTTACAATAGCATCACCCTGACATACTCAATTTGTGATCCATTATTACCCCCAGAACCTTTTCTGCAGTACTACTGCCTAGCCACTTATTCACCATTTTGTATTTGTGCATTTGATTTTTCGTTTTTAAGCATAGTAATTTGCACTTGTCTTTACTGAATTTCATCTTATTGAAATCAGATCAATTCTACAATTTGTATAAAGATCATTTTGAAATCCAGTCCTGCTTGCATCCTTTAACAAATTGGTATAATTCTCTATGGCTTTGTTTTTCTGCTTCTCTGGCCTGTCTCTCTCTTTCTCTCCCTTCAAACAAAACTGAGTGAATCCCCTTTACTGATATAATCCAAATTCCTGAGTGGCCTCACTTGTACCTTTGTTTTGGATGGTAACATGCCTGTGTTTGGTTGGAGGCCCCTATGTTTTCATCTCCCTGCTTCCATAAAGGTGCTTCTTACAACTATCTTAAGTGACAGACAGCTGGTGGATATGCCGTCCATTTTCGGAGAGGTGTAACCCAACACATAATAGGTTTACCTCTACACAAGAATGAGGAACTGATTGTTCTCCAACTTGCATCAAGTTTCTACTATCCATTCACTTCAATGGAGTTACTCCTGAAGTACACAAGTAGGAGAGAAGAATCAGGACCTTGCAGTTTTGTGTTAAATGTGAGACTACATTATTTATATTTACTAGTTTGTATCTTTTAATAAACTGTACTACTAGTTTTGGGCAATTGTCTACTATGGTTTGCCTACATTACACAACTTGTCCAGACTCAGTATAAGTAAGAATGGATAGAAGATTGACAACTATGCATATAGTATTGGAAGTGCGTGCTTGAAAAGCACATTGCTTAAAGGTAGATACATGAATGGAACAGAAAGTGGCATTGTTAAAACATAAGCTGACTTCCCAACCATTTTCAAACAGGTTTCAGGTTTCATAATTCTAGCCTGGTTTCCAAAAGTGATGTGATATGATGTATAACCTCTTCCCTCATTTACAAATGGGGGTGGCTTAAGGGGGGAGACAAAGACATGTGTTTTCTCTGAAGAGGAGAGGGGAGCTGGATCACAGACACACACACACTTTTTTATTACTGTACTTGGGACATGCTTCTGTGATGTTATTTCTCCGGATTTATAAGAACACTAAAAAGGAACTTATTTCATGTGGTGGAGCAGGTCACTGAGAAACAGACAGCCTGTAGGCTGGGATCAGAAAATGACTGTTTTATTATTTAAAACTTTCAAGTCAGTCATACAACACTTATCAACCTAAACGTATGGCCTAGACAAACTTTCTGAAGTAGTTGACTAGATAATTGTATTTTACACCTGCCTCCCACCACTCTCTTACATCTGTCCAGCCTGACTTTGTCACACCCAGTACCCCATATCCCATTGTACCACCCAGCAGAGCTGGCTGGGCTTAGAGGGGAGCCCATGCTGCAGTCTCCAATGTGGCACAGTGGATTTGCATTCTGAGAGCTCTGGGTGATGCTTAAGGTACTGTCTCCTGCGTATCCTGCTGGGGTGGTGTCTTGAAACCCCTACTGAGGCTTTAGCACAACTGTGTTGTTTTTCATAAAGTTTTCAGGGACACTAGTTTCTGTCCAGGTTTGAACAATGTCATGAGTAGCTTAGAACTACTTTAATATGTCAACATTTTTCTAGAACCCACAAATGAAGAGACAAGATATAAATAAGATGGGGATGGTCCCCTGATCTCTAAGACCTGTGTTTGTAGGACCAGTCTCCTGTTGAAAGTATGATCTTCCCATCATAAGAGCTTGCCTTGAACTCTTTAAAGAGACAGGCATATGTCATTGACAGACACCACACTGATATTAGGGTAGAGCAGTCTAAAGCCCTTTTGCAATTCATGATAGAGTTTCCTCTTCCAATCCGCTTATGGTTATACTAAGTCCCGGAACTGTTAAGGAAAGAGCTGGTTCAAGGTGCTTGTCATTGGCTGGATGGTCTCAGTCCATATTGCCCTCATGAAGTAAAATTCAGCTGTAAATGGTATTGATGAAGGCAGATGGTCTCACTACACAAGCCTGGAAGTTTATTCTCCAAAACAATGTGACCAGCTGGGAAAAGAACTCTAGTGATCAGCCCTTCACATGAATGTCGTTCTATAAATGTATATCTGCCTCACACCGAATGCTTCCCTCAAACCTATCTGCACACAATTACACTATGATGTCAGATATATAAAGCTCTCTTCTCTGAGTTGTTCATGCAAGCCGTCTTGATTTCACTGAGAATTCCTTTGATTTCCTGAAACCTCAGTTATCCAAACATTTTATGTCCCTCAGTACTTCCAAATAGTCAAGGATGTACTGAAGCATTATGTTGAGGTTGTCTACATGTGGGAAGTGGGAGGTGGAAAAAAATACAGCGAAAACGTCCCAATGGTCAGGGCTCTAGTCTAGAACTTGGAAGACTGAGGTTCAATCTGGCACTGCCACAGGTTTTGTGTGACCTGAGGTAAGTTCCTTATCCTCTCTGTGCCTCAGTTCCTGACGTATAAACATGAGGATAATAATATTTCCCTACCTCCCCAGGTTGTTGTGAGGATAACTACATTAAAGATTGTGAAGTGCTTTGAGATCTATGGATAAAAAGTTCTATAAGAAATACTAGTAATAATAATAATATCTCTTTCTACCTCCAGTGTGTAAGACTGTAGAAGCCAGCTGGTCATTAAGGTTCAAGATGCCATTCTGGTGTTAGTCTATTGTGTATTTATATGTGCATATGCCCCAATAAAACTATGATGGCACCACATGTCAGGTAGCTGCTGATAGTTTACATTTTACATAACTAGTCCGACAACCCACAAGATAATGAGCACAATTTTCAAAAACACCCAGGTCATTCCTAAATAGAGATCAACCAAACTTCTTTGGTGAATAGTTATTTTGCACCAAAATACAGTTTTCAGAACTCTGAAACTAATTTGTGAATTTAGGTCAAATTCAAACAATTTAAGTAAAAAACAATTAACATAAAATTTCAAAAAAGTATTCTGTTTTGAAATTAAGCCCTTTAAAAAACAGACACAAAAGAGTGAGAAACACCCACAATTATTACTATTATTGTCCAAGATTATAATACAACTCTTTAGTGAGCTGTCTCCCAGACTGCTTTTCTAAACTGTACTGAGTTGTCTTCATAGATTTCCAGTAGCTACTTCAATGTTTGTTTTCTTTAGACCTCCATTTGACACTTTCATTATGATATTGTCAAGATTTTCTTGGTGGTGCTCTAAAAATCTTGTCTGTCTTGCACTTCTGCTTTAATGTTCTAATTCACACATTGTTGATGTATTATTTCTGCTTGGCATGCCTTTCCAACCATGCCAGTCTTAACACTCTCCAAATCAAATGTGAAATGCAGCATTTACATTCAAGTCAGTGAAAGTTTCAATAATCAGTCACAAATTCTGCCTCTAAGTGCAGGAAAAAAAGTGTTAGGAAATAAGAATGTCTGTTTCAAATATTATGTTTCCTCCACTAACAGAAAAATATGGGTATTCTATCAAGTAAGCTTTAACAAGATAAAGTATTCTGATGACTGGTTGCTATGAAAACATTATATTTTAAAGGTGACTTGGAAAGGCCTGGAAGTTCCCCCCTGCACCACCAAACACAAATCAACAACAAAAATCCTTCCCCCCCATCTTTTCTGGAAGTCTATACACAGCATGAGAGAACTACAATGGAAACTTTTCTCAACCCCTACTCTAATGGAAAATTCCCCTCAGTTGTTTGTTTACGTTTCAATTCCGTTGTGTGACAAAGTTGGAATATTCTGTAATATTGTTATGAATGAAATATTTGGCAGTGGCTGACTTGACTAGGGATTTTACCCAGTGAGTAGTCTTAGGGCAGAACAGGAGACATGAGGTATTTGTATCCTGTAACTACCTGCGTGGTATTAATGGGTTGTTAAGGACTGACTGAAACCAACATATATCAATGGAGGAACTAGAAAGACAATGAGAACCCTGAAGACTGAGCAATTGATACCTAAAAGCAGGAAACTAGCAGGTGGAACATGTAAACTCTTTAGGAGGACAATGGCCTGAAAGGTGGCTAGGATAAGAGCTGGCCTTTGGAGAGACAGAGCTCTTACCTGGACTGATGACACAGAGCTGGAAATGGATTCCATAGCAGCTTGGCTGGCTGATTGCCCTGCCTTGGCAAAAATAAATTATATGCTTCTCTCTGCTAATCTAAGGCATTCTGATGTTGTATTCTGGTGGGCTAATAAGTCCTACTATGTTTTGAAAAGGTTGCATGGTGTCACCCCAAATGTTTGCTGAGGTGCATTGATCCCTGAAGAGGGTGAAGGTCTCTGAAAAAGGAGTCTACCTCAGTTGGATTTGCTGAACAGAGCTCACAGTATGAAACAGAAGTGCTGGCGCCCAGACACTCAATCTTGGGGATGTTGAGGCCGTGTGGCCTACCCATAAGGGAAAATGGGACCCTTTGGAGTCTGGAACACTGATAGGATTTCTACGAGAGGCTGTTTAAAAGCTGGAGAATAGCACAGATGCTATAGATCTGGACACTAGGTAACTAATGTCATAATCCTCCTAGTACTCCTGTTACTGTAGTTTTCCAGGAGAACCTAGGTAGGTGATACCTAAATTTCCTGAGTTTAAAAAAATCAAGAGAAAAATTGCTTTTAAAACTCTTTTTAAGCTCTAGAAAAGTCAGCTTTTGACCATGAAAACCAAAAATAGTTCATGTTACTGATTTAATTACAGTTTATATAATTATCAGTTCTCTTCTTGGGTATGCATAATTCCTGTTGATGTCTGCAGATGTTGTCAGCACATAAAGAGAGAATAGGCCATTGGGAGAATTTCTGATTTAAATAGAGGAAAAAACCCTGCTACAAAAATGCTGATGTCTTCACTAGAAATCAATGGTAAGCATCTTTTTGAAGACTACAGCAAGCCAAAAATAAGATCTGTTCCACATCTCCATGTCTCTCTCCCTACACTAAGAAGCTGAGGAGAGATGCAGAACAGAAGAAAGATATCCAAGTCTGCATGAATGCAATTTTAAGAATACCCAGACATCTTTAATTTATGGAATCCCAAACAGATGGCAGAATATGCTTAGTGAACTCTTGCCTCTCTTCCTCAGAAGAACTGGAAGCTCTAAATACCACAGTATGCTTCTGAATTTTTCTGTCTTTTTATTTTTAAGTCTTAACATAGATGTCCTTAGAGTTGGAACAAAAATAGCCAGCATCGACTTAGAAATTCTCTAAACAAATATTCAATTAAACACAGAATCTATATTATAATAGAAAATACACAATCCTTCTTTTAAAAACTGATATTTCTGGATCATCTAGGAATTATAATTTAACTTTGTCAAAACTTTCAGAGTTTAAGGCCAGAAGAAACAATTAGGTCATCTAGTCTGACCTTCTACATAACACGGGTCATAGAATGTCACCCAGTGACCTCTGGATTAAAATTAATGACTTGTTTGTCTAAAGATATCTTCCAGAAAGGAAACAAGTCTTGATTTGAAGAGGTGAAGAGATAGAGAATCCACCACTTCTCTTGGTAGCTTTTTCCAGTGGTTAATCACTGCAACTGTTTAAAAATGTGTGCCTTATTTCTAATTGCTTTAACTTCCAGGCATTGGTTTTTGTTACGCTTTTCTCTGCTAATTAATGTGCTCTTTAGTACTGAACATAATTTAAAATCATAATTTAAAAGGTTCAGAAATATAATAGACAAAAATAGTCTTTAAAGAAATACAGAAACTGAGAATGGAAAAGTTTGAGTCCATTATGTCTTATTTTCTGAAGTTTTAGGACAGATGTTCTGACTCCATGCTCAGCTGATTATCATCACATATTTCCTTTGTTTGGGATTTTCCTCATTAATTCAGCAACATTCCATCCCTGGACTATTTATTAACAATCTTGTGTTTAACCTCTTGTCTATATACAGCTATAGGTAAGTGGTTCCAAATTAGGCTCCCACTCCTGCAAATACTCATACATGTGCTTAACTGTAAATAGGTGAGTGATACCATTGTATTTCCAAGATCAGGTGTTAGTAATTGTTTACAAACCATTGTTACTTGATGGCTCAAGTAACGTGGCAGGCTGCAATTTCCATGCTGGGTTAGCGGTTAGCCTCAAAAGGCCACTTACTTCATATTTCCTTTCCCTTACCACCAACCTGTTACTGGGGGAAGAAGCAGCTGGACAAAATTAGCTGACTCTTTATTTTTTTCCCCACCACATGCCTACATTTTTTGACCTCTTCCAAAATAATATAGGAAAGGTTTTTCTGATATTACATCAAACCTGGCCAAAGCAGGAATAAATAATAATAAAAAATGCATGAGAGCCTGTTCCCATGACATTACTTCTTCTGTGGTTGTGCAGCTTCCTCTCATTTCAGGGGAGGGACATAGGGGGATTCCAAGTAGTGTGGGTGGTCATTATCACAGCATTAGAGTACTACACATAGGTGGCTTCAAAGAGGGCCAGGCCTTTCCTACACTGGGGCCAGTGGAGGGCCCTGAGAGAAAGGGAAGAAAGGAGCATAAAACATAAACAAAAGGAAAATGTCTGTCATCTTACATATTTTCCTCTTCATGCACTTATTCTCAAAACAACCCTCTCAGTTAGGAAAATACTGCTATTCCCATTTTTTTTCAGATGGGGAACTTGGGCACAGAGAGATTTGCTCAAGGTGATGCACAGTGTGTGGCAAAGCAGAGACTTGAACCCAGGCCTCCCAAGTCCTAGGCTTGAATGGCTGCTTCAGAGGCCAGCAGCTATAGAATGTATATAGCTTCTATCTGTCTTCTAATTGTCATAAAGTGATAGCATTTCTGGAAGTGGAGAGGTTTTTTAATCCTAATCTTACTTTATTTTAACCCTAGAGGCCTAATCAGGAAATCCCTATTAGCAGACTTGTTTTATTCCACAGTGGGACCCTTGCGTTCAGGCCCATGAAACGGACTCACTTTTCAAGTGATAGTACAAAAATATAACCCTGGTGTCTGTTTATCACTATTTCACATGTGTTCGATATATCCGAAGCCTTAATGTCTTTGACTCTCTCATAGGCGAATGGTTTGGAGTCAAGCTCCATCTTAAAATGAGAGGGGAAAACCTAAACAAAATGTTTCAGCTACAGATTTCCCTGAGTTTTTTTTCCAGCTTCTGCACCAACAACCAAAACTGTGAAGTGGAAGTGGGGTATAAAGGTTGTTTACTATTTTTTGCTATTATGAGGCACAGTTACATGGTTTGTGGGATTAATCTCCACTTTAGGAATGACTTTCCCCAAAACACAGTTGTCACTAAACCCAGTCTGTTTCTTTTCAATTGATGGGATGAAAAATAAAGCAACAGCAACAGTTCTTGTAGATATGTGTAGAACTAAAAAAGCATACTGTATGTTTTGCATGTTAGTTGAAACAACAATTTAGCAACAGCCAAGACTGAGGGTACAGGTTAGAAAACGGTAATGCCTTGCATGCTTAAACCTTGTTATTTCCATGTCATTGCACTTAAGTGTATTTCAATATTTTTAATTGGTGGCATATTTAGTGACAAAGGGAAAAAGTTGACATGCAGGTGCCTAGAGTGATGCACCTATATCCATCTGTTATGCACTGGCTATTTTTAGTTAGATGCATAACAAAACATGGATTTAAGTGCATCACTCTAGGGGACCAAATCTGAGGGTTTGAAAAAAAACTACTACTACAAAGCAGAGAATTAAATGGTGAAGTGTTTGGGGGAGAAAGGGAATACAGTGATATATAAGAATGTACCTGTACATTCAGCATAAATGGATACCTACTGGGGTGGTGTGTCTGGTGACGCCAGGCAACATAGAGAGGAAGCAGCTGGGCAGACATTGTGCACTAAGTGGACAATTTATTCCCTAAAATATAAATCAATGTTTAATCTAGTTTTAAAACTAGAGGCTCTTGTCTCAGACGTTTATACTTAATTTCATGAGATGTGACACTTTTTGCCATGACAAAAACCATTTATTTAAAAAAAATGAATTTGGAAAAATTACATTCTAAAATAAAATATACATTAAATCTTGTTTAAAAACCTTAGATATATGAGTAGCATCTTACCACCATTATATTTGACATTCTAAAATATAGATTTATTTTTGCAATAAGATACAGTAGTTCAGATTCAGCCTTATGGTAAGTAAATGCAACTCTGTAACAGGGCGCACTCTTTCCACTCTGGCACCTCCTAGTGGAATTAGCTTTCCACATGGACTGATGCCCCTTCTTACTGTTACTCAAACCATTGTCTCAGTCACTCACTTTGTGGCCTCTTTCATGCTCCCAGAACTGCAGCACTTTCCTTTTCATGGCTTAGTCCTCCAGCCAAGTCACACTGAAGTTCTCCCCCACTCCACTTCCAGGGTATTATCAAAGTCTTCTTCCAAACTCTTCCCAGCAGTCCCCACATAGGCTGCCCCTAGCGTGCCACTCCCACAGTGGCTTGTAGGGGAACCTGAGCCCACTTTACACAACAGGCTCCAAACTATCAATCACAGGTCATTCAGCTCACATTTTTATTTTCTAGCCCTTACTGCTTCTTCCCTGGGCTGCTTCCTACACTGCATATTGCAGGCTCCCACTCTCCCCACTCATATGAGGAAGTGTAACTGCAGGCTATACTTTCTCTGTTGCCAGCTCCCTGACTTTGTAGAGGCTCCTTCTGTTTCTACCCAGATGAGCTCCATAAAATCATAGGACTGGAAGGAATCTTGAGAGGTCATAGAGTCTAGTCCCCTGCACTCATGGCAGGACTAAGTATTATCTAGACCATCCCTGACAGGTGTTTGTCCAACCTGCTCTTAAAAATCTCCAATGATGGAGATTCTACAACCTCCTTAGGCAATTTATTCAGTGCTTAATCACCCTGACAGTTAGGAAGTTTTTCCTAATGTTCAACCCAAACCACCCTTGCTGCAGTTTAAACCCATTGCTTTTTGTCCTGTCCTCAGAGGGTAAAGAGAACAGTTTTTTCTCCCTCCTCCTTGTAACAACTTTTTCTGTACTTGAAAAATGTTATCATGACTCCTCTCAGTCTTCTCTTCTCCAGACTAGACAAATCCCAATTTTTTCAATCTTCCCTCATAGGTCATGTTTTCTAGACCTTTAATCATTTTTGTTGCTTTTCTCTGGACTTTCTTCAATTTGTCCACATCTTTCCTGAAATGTGGTGCCCAGAACTGTAAACAATACTCCAGTGGAGGTCAAATCAGCACTGTGGACAATTTTAGCCTCAATCTCTCTGTGCCTCAGTTCCCCACCTGTAAAATGGGGGATAATACTTCATCTCAGAGAGTGGAAGAATTATGTCTTGTGTCTTGCTTACATCACTCCTGCTAACACATCCCAGAATTATGTTTGCTTTTTTTTTTTTTTTTTTTTTTTTTTTGCAACAGTGTTACACTGTTGACTCATATTTAACTTGTGATGCACTATGACCCCCAGATCCCTTTCTGCAGTACTCCTTCCTAGGCAGTCATTTCCCATTTTGTATGTGTGCAGCTGATTGTTCCTTCCTAAGTGGAGTACTTTGCATTTCTCCTTATTGAATTTCATCCTACTTTCTTCAGACCATTTCTCCAGTTTGTCCAGATCATTTTGAATTTTAATCCTTTCCTATCCTCCAAAGCACTTGCAACCTCTACCAGCTTGATGTCATCCGCAAACTTTATAAGTGTATTCTCTATGCCATTATCTAAATCATTGATGAAGATATGGAACAGAACTCGACCCAGAACTGATCCCTGCGGGAACCCATTTGATATGTCCTTCCAGCTTAACTGTGAACCACTGATAACTACTTTCTGGGAATAGTTTTCAACTAGTTATGCACCTACTTTATAGTAGCTTCATCTAGGTTATATTTCCCTAGTTTGTTTATGAAAAGGTCATCTGTGACCATATCAAATGCCTTACTAAAGTCAAGATTTACCACATCTAACACTTTCCCTCTATCCAAAAGACTTGTTACCCTATCATAGAAAGCTATTAGGTTGGTTTGACATGATTTGTTCTTGACAAATCCATGCTGACTGTTACTTATCACCTTATAATCTTCTAGGTGTTTACAAATTGATGGCTTAATTATTTGCGCCATTATCTTTCCAGGTACTGACGTTAAGTTGACTGGTCTGTAATTCCCCAAGTTGTTCTTATTTTCCTTTTTATAGATTGACACTATATTTAACATTTTCCAGTCCTCTGGAATCTCTCCTGTCTTCCATGACTTTTCAAAGATAATCGCTAATGGCTCAGATGCCTCCTCAGTCAGCTTGAGTATTCTAGGATGTATTTCATCAGGCTCTGGTGACTTGAAGACATCTATCTTGTCTAAGTAATTTTTAACTTGCTCTTTCCCTATTTTAGCATCTAATCCTACCTCATTTCTCCCCCCCATTGAATAATGGGGCCTACCCTGTCCTTGGTCTTCCTCTTGCTTCTAATGTATTTATCGAATGTTTGTTTTCTTGTTACCTTTTATGTCTCTAGTTAGTTTGATCTCGTTTTGTGCCTTGGCCTTTCTAATTTTGTTCTTACATATTTGTGTTATTTGTTTATATTCATCTTTTGTAATTTGACTTAGTTTCCACTCTTTGTAGGACTCTTTTTTGAGTTTCAGATCATTGAAGATCTCCTGGTTAAGCCAGGGTGGTCTCTTGCCATACTTCCTATCTTTCCTACACAGTGGGATAGTTTGCTTTTGTACGTTAATAATGTAACTTGGAAAAACTGCCAACTCTCTTGAACTGCTTTTCCCCTTAGACTTGCTTCCCATGGGATCTTACCTACCAACTCCCTGAGTTAGCTAAACTCTGCCTTCTTGAAATCCATTATCTTTATTGTGATGTTTTCTCTCGTACCATTCCTTAGAATCATGAACTCTTAACATTTCATGATTACTTTCACCTAAAATGCCTTCCACTTTCAAATTCTCAACCAATTCCTCCCTATTTGTCAAAATAAAATCTGGAGCCTCTCCCCTAGTAGCTTTCTCCAACTTCTGAACTAAAAAATTGTCTCCAATACATTCCAAGAACTTGCTGGATGAGCTGTGCCCTGCTGGATGATCTTTCCCAACAGATGTCTGGGTAGCTGAAGTGCCCTATCAGCACCAAGTCCTGTGCTTTGGATGATTTTGTTAGTTGTTTAAAAAAAGCCTCATCCGCCTCTTTTTCCTGGTTAGGTGGTCTCTAGTAGGCCCTTACCATGACATCACCCTTGTTTTTATCCCTTTTATCCTTATCCAGAGACTTTCAATAAGTCAGTCTCCTATTTCCATCTCAATCTCAGTCCAAGTGTACACATTTTAAATCCCCAATTAAGCCTCACTGGGTCGTAGGTGCAGCCTAGGCGAATTGGCCTCTATTCCTATATTAACCCCTCCAAGGTGAGTGTGGGGTGGATGCCCCACCACAAATCCCAATAATGTTTAAACAGCTCTATGAAATTGACAGCATGGCACCTGCTGAAAGCAAGGCTGAACTTGGCCTCGTATCACTCAGTTGTTTTAGGTTGCAAAATCCATTTAAAACACACTAGTCTTAACAAAAAAGTAAATCTCACTAGCATTTGACAATAGAGCTGTATGTACATGGCCAATTTTAATGTATTATGCAGTCATTGTGCATGAACTAAATTAACTTATTAACATTATGTGGGCTGAGAGCTATGCATACTTTAGGATAAAACACACTGAAAATCTTTCTCAAAGAGAAATCAGATGTTGAAAATAAATTTAAAAAATTAATGTTCTGTAAAACCTTCTTTTCAAACATCATATCTCACCACAGAAACTAAATGGCTTAGGGAAGATATATGAGACAGAGTAGAATGAATTAACCTGAGTGTCAGGTTAATTCACTAACCCATTATAAAACACATAGCAAAACAGTACTCAGAATGATACAGTATCTGCAAAGAAACCGTGAACTGTACAACTACAAATATTAGGTCATTCTTCTTCATTTTATTTAATCTGAGTTTAAAATTCAGCAACTGAATGCTGGAGAAATATCTTATTAATCCTCTGTTTCAAATCAATACATTTAGAAAAGATAGCCAAGGTTTTTAAAAATTAGGCTTCAAGTCCATATTTAGCTATCTAAATGAATGGTATGATTTTTTTCAAAAGTGTTGAGTACTCAGCAGCTCCCACTGAATTTGCAGGTAGACTTATGCATCTCAATTTTCCTCTCTCTCCCCTCTGTGGGAACTGTTGGACATTTAGTACCTCTGAAAGTTAGGCTGCCAAATTAGGTGCCTGAATACGAAGTTATGTTCCTAACTTTAGGAACTCATTGGCTTAAAATTTTGGCAAATGTGTGTATGTGTGAAGAGAATATCCTGCAATCAACTCGGATGCATAATAGTTAACTTCCTCAAGAACTCCCATTTGCTCTATTAATATTATATGAATGGTGTCAGAACTTTGTTCTTCTGCCAATTCAGGATGCTACTTACACCATCTTTCTTTTAGGCACCTTAATATGCTCTTATGAACCTGTATCTAGTATCACAAGCACAAACCTCCTATGATGTATTTCATTGTATATCCTTTTCATAGAGAGTGAAAATGAGGCAAAGACACTGAGACCACTGAATGAGCTGGTGACTTATGGGTCTGAATCCCACACTAACCAGTACCTTGGGACATTCCAGTACATAATTGGAGTAACCGTGTTTATGAGCGGTATGGCATATTTCTCCTTTTGTCGTAATTCTCATTATGGTTTTACCAGAACTTGCTACATATCTAATGTGTGACTAAGTGAGGGAGGGGATTGTTCTTAAGCAGTTATTGCTAGTGACCCAGAGTTGGACACTCTTCCTCCTCCTCTCCCCCCCCCCCCCCCCCAATTTGTAGGTGATATTTGTCTAATTAGGATATGAGAAGATTGGGATTTCTATTTAATAACACCATCCATCAAAGCATAAAGTATTGCATTTTAAACACGGATAGGTTGCTAATAATATAAGTATGTCTGGGCTCAACTTGGTCACAAACAATGACTTTGTATGAGTACACCAAGAGATAATATGACAAGATTTTGATGACATGTCACAGAATTCAGTGGGAGATAGTTTGGGGTGATGCAGAATATAGAAAGAGAGTTCTGGTTCCATAATTGGAGGTGTAGATATGGTTAGGTATCCCAGGGATGCTGCAAAGTTCCTTACCTTGGTGAGCTCACTGCTAGAACTGTCTGTGTAAACGATTAATTCAGCATGAACTGAGCATAGCACAGCTGGTAGAGTTGGTGGGGTTGTTTCATCAGAAAAAGGCCAAATAATTGAAACTGAAACTTTTTGCAAGAATGTAACCGTTTCAGTGAAACATTTGGGAAAGTTACTCATCTTTAGAATGGAATTTAGAGAGAGACCTACCCCAGAAACTCCAACAGCCTGTTGGTTCAGCTACTCACCGTGAATGTGAGAGATTCAAGTTGAAGTTCCTACTTTGAATCAGTCAGAGAACAGAAACCTGGGTCTCACACATTCGTGCAGAGAGCCCTAACCACTTGGCTGCTCTCTCATTCTCTCCTTTACAAAGAATTCCAAAAGGTCCTGATGTGTTTTATGTTGTCTTGGGATATACAGACCCCACGAGGGCCTGGCAACCAAGGCTTAATGCAGGAATTGCTGGGCAATGCTGATTGGCAGCCTCAATGGAGCTGAGAGAATTTAAAAGTTGAGGAAAAGTGGGCTAGAGAAAGAAGGTCCTGCCAGCAAGCTGGTGAGAAGCTGCCCCAGAATGAAAACAACTCAAAGGAGGAATGACCAGAGCCTCAGACTGCTAGGCTGCAGAACCAAGGGGGGTAGGAAAGAGCTCAGGGTAAAGCAAAATTGTTGAGGATTCATTCTGTCTGCCCTGAGTTGGAACCCAGTGGAGTGGGTGGGCCTGGGTTCCCCTACCTGCCCCTTAACAGAGACTTAAGAGCCAAAGGGGGCTCCAGAGCCTTTGAGAACAAGGATCAGATAACTCCGGTCAAACATAAGGAGAAACCTGTACATCCTAGTGGAACAGAATTTAACACTGTTGTCTCCAGAATATGACTATAGACACTCAGAACAGAAGGGCGGACTGACCAGACTGCCGATCCAAGCAGACTCTGCATGATACCCTGTCTGACCAAATAGTTCTACTCTGCTGACTGCTCCTATAACAGAACTCCCAGGACAGCAGGGAAGGTATTTCAAGGAGTGCAACCCTTGATCTTTGAGGCACCTTAACCTTTTCTGCTTGAGGGAAAAGTAACTTTTATGCAGTGCTGGAGAATCATATGTGGCCCTCCTTGCTCTTTTGAGGGAGGGATAGGTGAACTTGCCTATTAAATCACTAATTATATATATTATATATATTATTATATATATATATATTTATATATATATAAATCACTAAATATATATATATATGTAAAATGTATGAGAACTTCTTCTGCTAACTCTGCCCAATTGTCACAGGATAAGGCAGCTATTAAAAACTGAATTTTAATCTACAGGCATTTTCTGAACAATACAGTATTTTCCTCATTACAAAAGCTAAGATTTTACCCATGGGATTTAAAACCAAAAAAGGATAAAGTGACTGACCTCATGCAGGAATAGAGGATGTACTCTGTCCATCATGGGGGTCGGAAGGGACTTGAGCTCTCATTCATGCTGAGAGGCAAAACACAGAACTTTCAATCTTCCACTTAGACAGGTATGTTCAGCAGCACTTTGTTCAGCAGCAGGCAAAATTTGTCCTTACTGTTGCTGCTGCTCCAGCAGTGGGTTTCTTCATCCTGTAGCTAGGATGTAAAGGAGTAGTACACTAAATAGTAGGAATGAGCTGGGGGAGGTTGGATTTTAAAGGTAATTTAATTTTTAAAAATTGAGATGATGTATTCTGACTGTCTTTAATATTGAATTTTCCAAACAAATAAGAGACCACTGATGGTCCAACACTTTAGTAGAGCTGGATGAATGCTGAAAAGCAGCTTTTTCAAATATTTACTGAAATAGTGAATGACTTTCGTTCAGCTCTTATTTTCTGTGAACGGGCTTTTCTTTGCATGCTTGTTTGGGAATTGCTGTTTGTATGAATACCAGTATGTCCATGCAGACAAGACTTGCGTGTGAACAAGAGTATCCATTATTTGCATGTTATTCATTATTTTCATCTTTAAAGTTTTAGTCCCCCAGTCAGGAAACAAGAACAATAGCATTTGACTTAAGTTAACCAGTCACACACTACATGATTGTTGAAAACAGATCTGCTGGGAGAATGTAGATCTGGCAGCCTGAGGGCTTTCCAGATCCACAACAGTCATAACCATGTGGTAGACTGCAAAACTTACATAACTCTTCTGGAGTGGAGTGAATGGACTTTTGAGAGATCTGTACAAGATTCTCCCTGACAGGTAAGCTGTCATGGGATAAAAGGGAAGGTCCTCCCATGAATGCGTAACTGGTTAAAATATAGTCCTATTCAACATATTCATAAATGATCTGGAAAAAGGGGTAAACAGTGAGGTGGCAAAATTTGCAGATGATACAAAACTACTCAAGATAGTTAAGTCCCAGGCAGACTGCGAAGAGCTACAAAATGATCTCTCAAAACAGAGTGACTAGGCAACAAAATGGCAGATTAAATTAGGTGTTGATAAATACAAAGTAATGCACATTGGAAAACATCATCCCAACTATACATATAAAATGATGGTGTCTAAATTAGCTGTTGCCACTCAAGAAAGAGATCTTGGAGTCATTGTGGATAGTTCTCTGAAAACATCCACTCAATGTGCAGCGGCAGTCAAAAAAGTGAACAGAATGTTGGGGATCATTAAGAAAGGGATAGATAAAAAGATATAAAATATCATATTGCCTCTATATAAATCCAGGGTATGCCCACATCTTAAATACAGTGTGCAGATGTGGTTGCCCCATCTTTAAAAAAGATATATTGGAACTAGAAAAGGTTCTAAAAAGGGCAACAAAAGTGATTAGGGGTATGGAACGGCTTCCATATGAGGAGAGATTAATAAGACTGGGACTTTTCATCTTGGAAAAGAGACAACTAAGGGGGGATATGATAGATTTCTATAAAATCATGACTGGTGTGAAGAAAGTAAATAAGGAAATGTTATTAACTCCTTTTCATAACACAAGAACTAGGGGTCACAAAATGAAGTTAATAAGCAGCAGGTTTAAAACAAAGAAAAGGAAGTATTTCTTCACACAACGCACAGTCAACTCTGTGGCACTCTTTGCCACAGGATGTTGTGAAGGCCAACACAATAACAGGGTTCAAAAAAGAACTAGATACATTCATGGAGGATAGGTCCATCAGTGGCTACTAGCCAGGATGGGCAGGGATCATGTCCCTAGCCTCTGTTTGCCTAAACGGGGAAAGGGCAACAGGGGATGGATCACCTTGATTACCTGTTCTGTTCATTCCTTCTGAGGCACCCAGTATTGGCCACTGTCAGAAGACAGGATATTGGGCTAAATGGACCTTTGGTCTGACCCAGTATGGCCGTTCTTAAGTTCTTACAGTCCAAAAAAATTATGATGAAGAAAATAGCTGTTGGATTAAATAACATTGGCAACTAGGTAGGTACTATTCCCCTCTTGTTACACATTGTTGCTCCTTTCACTAATTTAAAGCATTTAAATTCTGGGGTTTCAGTTCTGCAGGTACAAAAGGAGGCATGTGAATCCACACAATACTACATTGCACCTCTATGGCACCTGCCATTGGATGATCTCAAAGCCCTTTACAAACACTAATCAGTTAATACAATAACCCTACAATAACTCCTGTGAAGCAGAGAAATAGTATTCTTATGCAAAACAGGAATTTTAAGAAATAAAACAAAATGTAAGAGACCCATTTTATCCAAGCAATAAATTCTCATATAAGGTAGGCCTCTGCATAAATTGTGAGTTAACATTTGGCTTTAATGTGGGTGAAAAAGGATGTTCTTGCAGTTGGAGCGAAGGAGAGAGGGATTGGCTTCTGTTTCCACATCTGCAAGATGGGAACACTACTTCTATGGCACATAAACGCAAAGTAAACATGAAGAGAGAACAAAGCTGGGGATATATTCTCTCCTCATGTTTACCTTGAGGTTATGTTCTCCCTACATGCCTTATTGTGGTATATGCATCATATTCTATAAAGTAACATCAAAAAAATCGTCAGAGGCAGGACTGGAGGAAAGGAGGAAGGGGACTAGTTGTTTACATGAGATGGGAATCAGATTTGGGCATGGGGATTCCTTATTTGAAAGATTCCAAGAGAGGAAAAATAGTATAGGACTGTTTAAAAAACAGCCAGTGCTGCAAAATTACCTCCCTAAAATCCTAATAAATCCAATGTGCAGCCCTCCTGGCTTCTCAAATAGACACACACATTCCAGAAAGCCAGGAAGGAAAACACTGCTCTGTTTTAATCCCTTGTAGTTCCATTTTTTTCTGGCACCTAAGACATAAGTCACTCTGCCATGAGATGGGGAGATAAGTGAAAAGGAAAAAGAAACAGGGGAGAAGGATAAGAAGCATAATGGCCTGGGCAAGTGAGCCTGGCCATTGAAAGGGTTGCAGTTGTAGGGAGAAACCAGGATAAAGTTGGGACTAATTGACTTTTATTTTTGAGAACTTTGGTAAAAGATTTTGTCATGTTTTTTTGACCAGCTACCAATGGCAACAGAGGATATGTGAAGAATGTCCAGAGTCAAAGTTTTGGAGCAGAATGAATATGATGTCAGGAGTAGGGTGATCAGATAGCAAATGTGAAAAATCGGGATAGGGCATTGGGACAATAGGCATCTATATAAGACACAGCCCCAAATATTGAGACTGTCCGTATAAAATCAGGACCTCTGGTCACACTAGTCAGGAGGCTGTGACAGTTCCTCTGAGCCCAGTAGAGAAAGGAGAAATGGAAGACCCTGGTTTGGCTGTATTTAGGACTGGCTGCTTTAGTGAAGGAGTGTTCGGAGCAAAAGTTGTCCTGCTGCTCTTCCCACTTGCTGCTGTTTCTTCCCCTGAGGGAGGCCACTGGTATCGGTGAGGAGTTCAGGAGAAGGTAGTGGAAAGTACAAACTTATCCCCTGCAGGGTCTTTCTGGGGCTTTCCGAAGTCCCCCAACAAGCATCTCCGCACTTCAAACATCCCTGTGCAATCTTAAATTCTTCCCATGTATTATAATGCACATGAACACTCTTTAATTACATGATCACATACTATTTTTTTTCCCCAAGAGAAGCCAAGGCAGAGAAAGTAGAGTAGCCATAGGATTCTGTGCCAGGGCTATTCTTGGCTGCAGAGCAGTCTGTGTAGAGTCTGCTATAAATTAGAGCAGCCATGGACTATACCTGCCCCCAGAGGTGGCAGAATCTTCTCAGCTGTACCTTCTGCTGCCCAGCTCAGGAAGCACAGAATCTAGATCACCAATTTGGGGGGATGGAAAGGAGAGAGAGGGGGAGAGAGAGAGAGAAAGTAATGGTGTAGATGCAGGTCTAAGGAAAGTGTAGAAAAATGTCTGAGTGTAGAATAGCATAGGATGGTGTAGTGGTCCCTTGCTCTCAAGTGGGGAGGGAGGCCACTCTGCCTCACTGTGTCAGGTAACAGTACTCAGGCTTGGGTCCCGCTGGTGGGGCCGAGCAATAAGCAGTCTATAGCTCTGTAGCCTCCTAACAGAGGCAAACCACCATTAACAGTCTGGTGCTCTAGCCCCTTCGGGCACAGCAGAGCAGTGAGCAGTCTTTAGCCCAGAGTCTCCCAGCTCTGGCTGCTACCAATCAAGAGTCTAGGACTCTGGCCCTCTAGGGGGGCACAGCATAAACAGCCTTAGCCCATAGTGTTCTGGTTGGAGCTGACAGCAATTAACATTCTAAGGCTCTGGCACTTTCAGTAAGGCAGAGCAGGGAGCAGGCTTTAGCCTAAGCCTCTTGGCTAAGGCAGCCAACAAAACACACAGTCGAAGGCTCACAGTCTCCTGATGGAGGCAAGCCACAAGTCAAGCACAGGCCTTCTGGCCTAGTGGTGAAAAGGCCACCACCCTAGGGGTGGGGTTGGTGGCAGGGGTGTAGGGGGACCCTAGACCACCCTACGGCAAATTTTCTAATTGCACAAAACCGAACACCCTTGCCCCACTCCTGTCCCGCCCCTTCTCTGAGGACCTGCCCCCCACTCACTCCAGCCCCCCACTTCTGTCACTCGCTCTGCCCCACCTTCACTCACTTTCACTGGGCTGAGGCAGGGGGTGAGGACTCGAGCTGGGGGTGTGGGCTCCAGGTTTGGGCCAGAAATTAGGGGTTCAGGATGCGGGAGGAGGCTGGGGCAGAGGTTTGGAGTGCGGAAGGGGGTGCAGGCTCTGGGAGGGTGTTTGGGTGTGGGAGGGGGTTCTGACCTGGGGCATGGTGTTCGGGGTGCGGGCTCCGGCCAGGTGGTGCTTACCTCAGGTGCCCCCCGGTTGGCAGCACAGCAGGGATAAGGCAGGCTCCCTGCCTACCCTGACTCCACACTTCTCCTGGAAGCAATTGCCATGTCTGACCCGTAGACGGAGGCGCAGCCTGGCGGCTCTGTGCAGTGTACACAGCCCGCGCCCATGTGCACCACCCCTGCAGCTCCCATTGGCAGTGGATCCCAGAGCTTCCCTGATCGCACCTGTGCCTACGGGCCGCAGAGACATGCCGGCTACTTCCGGGAGCTGCGCGGAGTCAAGGTAGGCAGGGAGCCTGTCGTAGCCCTGCTGCGCTGCTGACCAGACTTTTAACAGCCTGGAGCCACGAGCGTCCCTTTTTGACTAGTGTTCCGGTTGAAAACCAGACACCTGCTATTCCATCGGGTCCCAGCCCAAAGCCCTAACAGTTGTGAACAGTTTCGCCAATGGGTCAGCGGGGGTCTTTCCAAAACATGCTGACCCCTGCTCCAGCAACAAAATCAGACTAAAGTCTGGTTTCCCTGCGCTACTACCTACCACAGTCTGAAGAGGGGGCTTCTGTAGTCCAAGGATCCTGTCTCCTTAGGTACACTGCGGACAGCAGTCCTGGCAACTCCTCTCTAGGGTCGGTCTCCTCCAGGAGCAGGGCGCTGCACAGCACAGGCTCAGCTGTGGTGGCCTGCAGCAGACTGGATAGGTCAATCTCCTTCCATGACTCCCATTCAATTGCAGGGCCCTCCGTTTTTATTTTGTGTCCCACCACAGTGAAGGGGTGGGGGCAATCTGGCTCCACCCACCAGGGGGAGGGTAGTGGTCCCTCGCTCTCAAGTCCAGAGGGAGGCCATTCCAGCTCGCTACAGATGGGAAATTACATACAGTGAAGTTCTCCTAAAGCAACAAAATGCTTGGGGCTTCCCTGGTTATGATGTGGCTGCTGGAAGAGACTAGGGAGAGATGATTATTAAGGAGAGAATAGATGGAGCTTGTTTAGTGAGTTTTTTACTTTACCATTAGAACTTGTTAACTTGGGAGCTAAACTGGCCCATTTTGGGGGAATTAAGTTACTCACTGTGGCTAAAGAAAGTAGTGTGTCATATTTAAGACCTGTATATAACCTTTCTTGTAATATTTTAAAGTAGTTGTCAAAATCATTTCATTACTCTAACTTTGAAATGTGAGCTATGCATGGTATTCATCTGTCTTTTCAGTCCCTGTCTTTGCTATTATTATTTGTCTGTTCTACCTTCCATGATCCTTTTTTTTTACTTTCTTTTCTGATTTGTGACTGCTTCTCCCATAATTACACTTAGTGGCTTCAACCATAATTACCATGTGACCTGCACTGCACTTTAGAAGCCAGAAATAATTATACACATATTCTGTAATAATACAGTACTAATTACTGTTAGCCAAATTTTGCCCTCTAATGCACCCACATCACTCAATAGAATTCAGCAAGAGCCAATGTGCAGATGAAGACAGAATGTGTCCTCCTGTAATTATCAGGGTACTATATCTATACAGGTCACTGATCTTCATCTCAACCTCTTGCAACAAATCTTTGAGTCACTGCATATGTGTGTGTGTGTGTGTGTGTGTGTGTGTGTATGGCATGCAGGAAAATGGCTAGCTAAACACATGTCCTGAGATTTCATGACTAGCATTACTGTGATAATGATGTAATATTGGGGTCGTGCACAATTGCTTATCTGAGACACAATAATGGAATAAAATTGTTTTACTATGGTCTTTAAAAATACCTAGTCCTGTGTCTTAAATTTGATCTCAGATTTAAGTCAAAGATGGGTCAAAATATGTATATAAAAGAAGAATGTGTAGAGTTGAAAGGCATCTACTTTTATGTATTTATGAACAAATTCTCCATGATTTCAGTCAAACTACTCAATATAAGAGTGGAAGAATCTGATTATTTACAAATTGCCCTTGATGGTGACTGTAACAAGGCCTTTGCTTGCCCTCGCAACAAATCAGCCAGAGACCTCTTCTGAGTGCAATCACCAGTACTTTTTATTTTCAGTGTCAGTTCCCACCACCTTCTATTTACAGTCTGCTCCAAACCAACAACCTGGGGGACAGCTCTAATTAGCAGGGATGCACAGCCTTTGGCTCCTCCCTTTCCTGTCTCCTCCCCCCCTCTGTCAGACTTATATAGCCCCAATTAGGTGTGGCATACTCAGCCAGCCCCAATTAATGCTTTTTAATCGGAGCTGGGCTAACAGGGGCCTGGCTCAGGACCTCCTGGCCAGCACCTTTTTACAGTGTCCTTGTGTATCATTTATTCTACCTCATACTGTATATGGTAAAATATTCATGGAATATAATTTCTATTAATAAATTATATATTGATATAGTTACATATGCAATGAAAATATCATTTAATACCAAAACAATTTCTAAATATTAATATGTATTTCTATATCAATTTTATTTATTGTTTAAAATACACTTGGAAAAAACCTGACGTGTAGTAAAGCAAAGCTGTTTTCTTTATATAGTTTTTTTCAAGTATTCTGAACTTTAAGTTTATGCAACTTTCTCTTCAAAGTAGAATGAGAAAAAAGACCACAAATTTGGCTGCAGTTATGAAAATATTAAAATTCAAACTTATTATAGAATTATAAGGGCACTGGGACTCTGAGACTTTAGCAATTGCTTTCTATTTAGGGGAGCTGTTTCCCTGTTATCTGTTGCCACATAATGCAGATTTCAATCTTCTGCAGTCTCCTAGACCAGCCCTTTTCTCAAGGGTAACATCTAAGAACTGGAAATTTACATCAAGAGATGCACTGGCTTCCTAAATTGTGGGGGTGGGAGCTCAGGTTATTTGCTGGCTCATGAGTGCAGATTTTTAAAGGAGCCATTGCTACCAAAGCTATTATTTCAGAGCAGGATATAGTCCCCAGATAAAAGATATATTAGATATCATGCTGCAGTGATGATTGGTATAACCTTAAGGCTCTAATATCTTGCCTAATCCCAGCCAGGAGGGGTTGCCGATTTTAATTCTGGCATTGTGTGCCATGTCGACTTTTCCCTGGATTAGATCAGTTTGCTGTGCAGCAACTCCATAATTTTGACCAAGAAGACCACATAATTTTGGCTTATTGGAGAATTTCTGTAATAGTTCAGCCCACAGAACATGGTTAAATTAATAAATAGTTTCTTCATTTGTAGTAAAATGGGTGCTATCGATAAGAAAAAGAAGCAAGCAATGCCATGCCAGTTGAATAGACTGTCAGGGCTGGGGTACTTTTTTTATTTGCCTCTTTAGTGATGTTGCTGTTTGACATTTATACTGATGGAGGAAACTGTGAGATTACCTGTCTGGAAATTAATAATGAAATCTTCATTTTTGCTGTGTACTGAAAACCAGCAGATGGAGCTTTTTCGTTATTCTGCTACATACATTTATTCAAGTTATCATCTCAAAGAAAGATGCATACTGATTACCTTTTTAATAGTTAACCCTTTAAATTTTAAGCAAACATAGTGAACTTTTGTAAATTGCAAGAGTTTTTAAAATACAGAGCATGGTTTTTTTTTTTTTTTAGGATGTTTCTTACTGTCAAACTATCATATATAGTAGTTAGCTATTAGGTATCTATTGTACATATAAATTAGATTTAATCTAATTGATTTATCTAAATGTGATGCAGACAATAAGCCTGATCTGAAAACCTTTAGTATGTGGATAATATTTAAAAAAAACCATTACTTCATGTGGATAGTCTCATTTTAATCCTTTCTTATTTTAACAGGGCTACTAATTTTAACAGCACTATCTATATGAGTCTAGCTTTGCACATCCAGCCCAAAGCTTTACTTCACAATAAGAAATATGTTCTTATAATCCTTGATTAATAAAGGGCCCAGTATAATGGTACTCAAGTCAATTAAAGTTGACTTCAATACGTATTGGATCAGGCCCAAAGTAAACTTCTACAGAAGAGATCCTGAATATTCAGAATACTTTACTGTTGATGTGTCACAGTTTTATTTCTAGCACAGCTCACAAGATCTGAATCAAGTTCTTAATTCTATAAAATGAATTTTTATGTTTTTGTATCAAATACATGAATGATACAAAGAGACTGTTAGATTGATAAGTCTTATGAAGATAAAAGGAACTTTAAAACAATCTTTAAAACTTGAAAGGAAACTTTAAAAACAATTTTAGCAGCATAATAGACACACCAGATGGGACTACTCCATCCATCTCATCCGGTATCCTTTCTTGGATAATTGATTCAGAGGAAAGTACAAGAAACCACCAGTCTGTTTTGGAACAACCTGCCTACAAGGGAAGTTTGGTCTTAGGCAAAATGGTTATCTTTCTGCCATATATAGAATTATTTCTACCTAATGTAACTAGAAATATTCACATTGTCGCTATGAATGTCTAGTCCTTTTTAAAGAAATACTAATTTCTTTGACTCATATCTTGTGGCAACGAATTTCACAGCTTAACCATGAACTGTGGTTTACAAAAATTTCTTTTGATCAGTTGTAAATGAGTTTCCTTTCAATTCCATTGAATGCCTTCAGAAAAGGAATGCACTGGTTGTTTTGCCAAATGAATGCTTTCAAGATCTACATCATATTTACTCTATTCCATTTATATTATTACTGTTTTTCGATCCAAGTGGCTAGCCAAAATTTGGGACTGAGGGTATTCCAGTTGGAAGAGAAATTGATGATGGCATCTAGTATTTTGTTTGATACAGGCTTGTTAATTTACAAGGAATGTACAAAGTCCTGCTTCTTCAAATGCAGGAGGAACCAAAATCATGGTATCACTTCTTTGCTTATAGTCCCAAGCCTCTTTAGTTAACACCAGAATCAGAATCCCTCTCTATAGAATCTTCCAGGGTCACACACTGAGCTTGTTCAGGCTGTCCCTCTGACTTTTTCAGCCTATGCTGCTTCAGGTTGTTCTGTCTCTCTTTGTGGCGTGTGTACACACACGGGCACACACCCTAGTCAAACAACACATCTGCATGGTGCTAGGTTCTGGGCTGCATTTTTTAGGTGAGGTTCCTCAACTCTCTAACAGCGATCATAAATGGAAGGGCACGTTCACACAATGGTTTCAGTGAGGTTTAACTAAAACATAAGAAGGTTAAATAACTCATAACAATATGTTTCTGGGAGTTTGATTATTTTAGGATACCCTTTCTACATAAATATTGGACTCGTTTTAATTTTTAGAAGTATAAAATGTGCTGTCAGATGATTTGATATACTTGCAAAGTTTGATATCCATGCTTTTCCTATGCATCTATTTTTTTCAAGCATGTGTTTGAGAAAAGAGATATCTTGCACAATGCAACATAGTAAGACACCAGCAGACTCTGGCAGAACACTGTGCAAAGAGAATTCTGAAACTGAAGAGCCCTACATTGAGAATGCTCAGACCCCAGACATTTAAATCCAGAATAGTTGGTTCTAGAACTCTGCCTAATCTCAAGGGCCACACCAGTTCATTAGGAGAGGCAGTTTCCCAATTAGCCTGGTTTTTATCGGACATATAGATGTAGAATGTAACCTGCTTAAAGTTGGATTGCCCAATTAATAGCCTCAAAGGTACCAGTTGTGTTGTACATGCACTAGGAACAAGCAGTAGGAATTGTTTTTTCTGGTTACGTTAAACTTTAAAATTTAATTATTTTCTGTAACACAGAAGAATATACTGTCACCCATCCAAGAGATAGATCAACTTCTAAATTTGAATCTGCTCAACACAGTGAATGGTGCTGTATCATCTATGGGAAAGTGTCAGGAACTTGTGTGGTAGTGTTAGAAGGGGCCCCTGAATTTCTTTCTCTTAGGAATTTTGCAGAATCCACTCTAATCTCCTGTTTTGCCATGAGCTCCCCCATTTTTCATTAAATGTCACTTCATGTTTCCTGCTGGATGTGAATAAGAAATATGTATTTAAAGTTAGACTCACCTTAAAGTTATAGCTGGTAAGTAGGGATGGTAGGAAAACAACAGACGATGTTGAGATTTCAAAATATGGTTTTGTTCTAATGTGGAACAAAAATGGCCTTATGAAATTTTTCATGAAAGAAGATGAGAGCAGGTGCATCTGGAATGGCCAATAGCCTGTTAGGGAACTTAGGAGGGATATGGGAGAGCCGGTTGAAGTCTGTGCTTTGCCTGATTTGGAGTAGGGAGTTGAACCTCTGTTCCCACATCACAGACAAGTGTCCTAACCACTGGGCTGTTGGCCATTATGGGGTCTCTTTCTTGCCCCCCCCCCCTTGCAGTTTTGACAAAACAGCATTTTTGATGGGGGAAAAAATTGTTTTGACTTTTTTTCAATGTAGCTCCTACCACACATTCTGAAGACAGAGTAATTTGATAATTCAATACGGTAACTCTAATATTAATGCTTGCCTCCTATCCTATGTTTGTGCATTTCAGATAGTTTAATCTATTTCAGTGTGCAATTTAATATCCAAAGATACAAGCTGTTTGAAAATCACTGAGAAATTTGACTTGGCAAATTGATGTATACGTATGAGATCTAGAGAACAGGAAAGATAGATACTTCATTGGTGTGAATTGTTGCAAGACAGTGTTTCTAAGTATTGGTTTAGACATATGGGTCCAAATAATTCCTGCTTGTGTTAATCCCTTTGGAACAAGGGAGAGGGGAGAAATCACTGTGTTTTAATTGCACAGCTAAAATTAGTTTTTGAAAAATAACATGAAGAATAGCCACCTCCACTGACAATGCAAACACAGGCATAAGTATCACAGATGAGATGTAATTAGTGGTAACTTGATCCCCACTCTCCAATGCAGAGCTCCCATGTGCAGGTTAATTATAATTGAGTCAAACAAGACACTGATATACACAATGTAAGGCTGCATTAGATGTAGGTCAGAGCTGAAGTTGGTACATTGTGACGGGTGAGGAAGTGCAGAATTGGGAGCTTTAGCAAAGGAGAGTCAGAGCAAGTGTGGAGGTGGGGTGAGATGAGAAGTACCGGTAATCATTTATAGGACCATATTTCTTCTCCACCGCTGCTCAGGTTCTAAATAAAAGTTGGAGAAGACAGAAAAAGATCACATGGAAAAAATTAAAAAAATATGCTAAAAGGGTAAATGGGATGTTGAGGCAAACAGAAACCATACTAAATATATAAGGAACATGAGTGAAGGGAAATGCTCAGGGGTAAGCATGAAAAATTTGATAAGGAAATCTTATCTACAGGCTGAATTTACCCTTAGTGAACCCATGTAAGATCAGTTTGCAGAAGTGTTGAGGAAAGCAAAATATTTCCCAGAGCCAAGTGGAATTAGTAAAGAATTATAGAACAAGAGAATGTGAATTATTCATACGTTTGTAAATCCTCAAGACAGTATGGAGGGTAGGAGGGATACATGAGTGTGTGAGAGGTGATGGGGAGGAACTGGAATCAACGGTTTTTAAGGTTCCTTAGAATAGTTTTTATTTGTATCTACTGAGGCAAATGTGCTCTTTGCATTCCAAGCCAAAAGGATATGACACATATTGGCACTGGGTGAGCCAAGGGATAAATGAGAATATATTTGACTTAAAGTTCTGTAGCCTGATTCTGCAAAAGAATCCATGTGGTTGCAAATGTTCAGAGCCCATTACATGTTCAGAAACTGAGTAAATTCCATCTCTATAATAAAATATTCATAGTAACAAATAGTTCTAGTGGATATATTAGAATCATAAAATATCAGGGTTGGAAAGGACCTCAGGACCAATCCCCAGACAGATTTTTGCCCCAGATCTCTAAATGCCCCCCTTAAGGATTGACTTCATAACCCTGGGTTTAGCAGGCCAATGCTCAAACCACTGAGCTATCCCTCCCCCAAAAAGACCAAAGGAGAGAAAGTTGCACAAATTACAAATTCTTAAAAAGAATCTATTTTCTATAAGGCAAATTCTGCCTCTTCCCTCAGTGGCATGGAGGACCTTGACCACAATACAATCTGTGCCATTCCACTGGCCATGGAGGGCAAGAAGACATGATTCCACAAAATAGGGTCAGCAGCCTATGCATTCAGGGAGACTTTTGGGATGAACCAGTAGATGATTGATGTCCAAGGATCCTCTACAAAAATGTCTACCATCATCATTAAAAGTATTCAATAATCTCCAGTTTTAGGGTAGAATTTCTGCTGTTTGATATACAGAGCTGACATTCTACTTGGATATTGTTTTTACTAGACCAAAACTACAGAAGAATATTGCTGTCAAAATTAGAGGGGAGAAGCTTGGCCTTAACAAATGGGAATTTGATATATTGGTTAATATTCTGAAAATTCAACTTTCCACCCATTATCCGTTTGACAAAGCTCAACTTCCAGTGTGGGATATATTTCTCCCCAATTTGAGCCATTTTCTCAAAATAAATGTGTCACTTCATCATGTCTTGAAGCATAACTGAATTGTTACTGTGAAAGTAACAAATGGCATTTACAGAAATGTTATATCCTTCAGAAATTCCAAGCTTGTCTCTTGCCTCAATGATGAATGAAAGTTTGGTAACTTTTCTATTCTGGATGTTGCACGTTATTTTTTTTAAAAAAAATATGATGAATGATTTGAAGCATGTTTACTGAGAAAGGCAATGCAAGGATCAAACGATGAGAGCTGAAGCCAGACAAATTTAAATTAGAAAAGCAACAAATTTTGAACAATGAGGGTGATTTAATCACTAAGGGGAGTGGTAGTTGCTCTATCTCTTGATGTCTTCAAATCTGACTGGATGCCTTTCTGGAAGATTTGATTTAGTTAAACATAAGTCATTAAGATCAATACATGGGTAATTTGGTAACATTCAATGGCCTGTGTTATACAAGAGGTGAGACTAGATGATGATCCTTTCTGGCCTCAAAACACTATCAACAAATGTAGGCTTTGATCCTGAGAAGACTTAAATACTTTTATATGAGTAGTCCCAATCATGCCAATGGGACTACTCACATGAATAAGTTTAAGCATGTGCAGGCCTGAAGGCATATTGGTACAGTTCAATTTCTGAACATAAGATTTCTTTTTTTTTACAAGTAAGTTGTTTTTCAATTTCAGTCTTTACTTTACTTACTGTATTCATAATTAATTGGCTATTAAAAATACAAAACTGGCCCAGTCCATTTCAATAAATAAATTCCAGAATTAAACAACGATGTCAAAATAATGTAAGTAATGTGACAAGCTTAATGTCACTGAGCTCTCTGAAAAGATATTCACATTAAATTTTTAATTAAAATTCTGTCATTTTAAGCAAGAGTGATAAGACAAAGCAGAGTAATAATTTAAGGAAAGTACTACTAATGCCTATTGCTTTCTTGGAATTGGCTTGTTACTGCCATCCAGTGATAGAAATATTCTGTACAGAAAAATAAAAGAATAATATTCCTGATAAAGCTGAATTATTTTTTTTTAAAAGTGAGAAAACTGTTGAAACACACATAGGTTGTGGATAAATGTAGGCTGACGTTGGATCCACAAATACAGTTCAAGAATGATAATTTCAAGATGATTAAACTCTACCCATTTTTGAAAATAAGCATTTGAAATAGAACTTTTATTAGATTCTTTGGGCCTCTACAAAATGGAAAAATGTTGCTATACTCTGCCCTTTTATTTTATAGATAGCTGTTTGTGTATCTGGCTATGGGCAGAATTTCTACATCTGTGCGTCTAACACATCTAGGACCCAATATACTTCTTGTTGTTTTTTTTTGGGGGGGGGGGGGTTGTGATGAAGTCAAAAGGCAATTCCCTCTCTCCCTATCCACTCAGATTGATCCAATGACTATGAAGACAATGGGAGTATTTTCATTAGGGAGTCTTTCTGTTAACTTCAATAGATATTTGATCAGATTCACTGTTCCTCCTTACCTTCTCTTTCCTAGTTCCTTTCCAGTTATCTCTATCTTTCTCAGTTCTCTCATTCTTAGTTTTAATTTCCCCCTGTTCTCTTCTGTCTGGTGTCTCTGCTTTCCCTCCTCTGGGTTCCTTCCTGTTCACTCTTGAAGCCCCAGCTGTTCTGTCATGACAGCAATGATCTTTGGTGAAATTGTGTTTTTTTATATTCTACCATGGATTATCCGAAAGACATGTTTCAGGGGATCCACATATCTGAAGAGTGGGGGAGATCTCATACAGGTAGATTATGTTTAGAATAGATTTATGTATACATATATATTTAAAATAGATCTCTATATACACCTTATTCCCCAGGAAGGCATAACTTAACATTTTCAATTATACACGGTGCAGATTTGAAGACAGAATTTGGTGGTCTTATTTGGAAAACAGGTTTTGTGAAATCAGTGGGTGTAAATTATCATTTAAAAACTGCTCATTCTTTGACCATGTCTACTTGCAGCAGAACATTTTGAGACATACTGCTTATCAAGTTTAAAAAAATGGAGACTTAAAGGAATAATCGTAGCATCTGGAAGAGTGTGCTCATTAAATTTTCATATGACATTTCATTGAGAGTTGTTGCAAAAGCGAGTAAGGAAAGAGAATTCAAAGGAGCCTAGTTGGGGTTGATCCTGCTATGAGCAGGAGATTGGACTAGATGATCTCCTGAGGTCTCTCCCATCCAAAATCTTCTATGAATCTTTGGTAAACCTGAATAGGGATCAAAAGTCAACTGGGAAAATATAAAATGATATACCAGGGGGGGAAATAACCCAGAAACAGATATTGACTGGGAAGGAAAAACCTGGTTAGCAGCACAACTTCAAGAGATCTATTAGTGATAGTGGAGAGCAAACTTGGAGACTTGATGCAATCTTATATGACAGTAGTAGTAGGTACAACTAGTGCTACTGTATGAAATCACCCTTGCATGGCTAATTAGACTCACCAGAAAATGAAGATAGAAAGTAAACGTATATGTACAGAAGTAACTGCATTGGGAGCCTTAACTGTATCTGGAAATCTTTCAAACTGCTTGATAAAACATTAACTATCATAAAGCAGTTGGGAAAGGGAAGGAGAAAAGCAGCAGGAGTCCATCCCTAAGGCAACTTTGTGAGGGGGCTACATTATGGCTGGCTAGCTGCATGCCTCTTAGGAGTCTGAAGGCTATAAAAAGCACCTAATTGCAGGCTAAAGCAGTGGAGGGTTGTTTTCTGAAGGAGTTCAGACCTAAGGCCCATAATTGCTGGACCTGGAAAGAGAAGAGCAGGAGAGAGAATACAGTGACTAACCCCACAAGCCTTGAGACAACTATAAAGAATTCCATACCAAGGAAACCTAATAAACAAGCTTAGATTAGAGAGTCCATTTTGAGTATTATGGGTTTTTCTGTGTCAGTATGTGTGCAGGTTTTTATATGTTTTTCTCTAGAGTACTAATGGACCATCTTATTTTTGCAAACTAAATTCCAGATCTCTAGAGCTCTGCTTAACTGTTTTCCTCCAATACTTATTAAAATGACATAGGCAATAACAACAAAAAAGCCAATTAAAGTTTTGACTTCCTGTGCTGAGGCATCCTATTGAAAACCAGGGCGATAGAAGACCTTGTCTGTATGAAGTTTGGTATTTAAAAAATCTTCCACTGATCCTCATGCATAATTATTAGATGTGGACTGATATGGGGGAGTGAGGAGTTCAAATATTCACTCCCATGAATTTGCTTCATCCTTACACCTTTTAGTGTTTGCTTTCTGTAGACATTCATGTTACTGGCTTGAATGTTTGTGGAGGTCAATTTTCATGTGGGTATGCTACTGGAAATTAATTGTTCAGTTCACACTCAAGATTTGCACTGAATGTGTTTGCATTTGGACAGCTTAAGCAATGCCACATACTTTGCGTGCCTAACTGCAGCATAGCTTAAATAGCAAATGCTCTATACTGTTCACACTGAAGTCAGAGAGAATTTTTCTAAATGTATAAA
Source organism: Emys orbicularis (assembly GCF_028017835.1). Classification (NCBI taxonomy): domain Eukaryota; kingdom Metazoa; phylum Chordata; order Testudines; family Emydidae; genus Emys; species Emys orbicularis. Next base: position 29,072,396 of record NC_088684.1, read on the forward strand.
AGTTTACAGTTTGAAATACTGAATACATTTCAGGAAATTATTATCTGCTCCAAGATATTCTGAAAACAGAAAGAGGCTACATGTGTTGGATACATTACACACTGAGAATTTAGTTGCATTACAGCTGAGCTTTTCAGTCACCTAAGTGAGCTGGAAAAATCCAAAATTAAAATTAATGGCAAGTGGGTATCCAAATCTCCAACAGCTCCTGGAAATACAAGCCAAAATGTAAATGGATGTGAAGAAATGCAGAGTTTCCGGGCATGCTTCCCTTTGTGCCTTACTGCTTCTGACACAAGCTGAATAGTGCTGGACAATTTCCAAAGGCAGGGTTCCTAAATGATGCCCTTTGGCCCAAGTATAATTCTTCAGGATTTTTTTCTCTTCCTCTCTCTTTGTTGCTGTAATTGTCATTCTGTTTCTCTTTTTAGCTTCAAAAGATCCCTATCTCACAATGTGTCTAAGGACCTTTATCTTGCTATGTTTTTATGAAGGACCTTTACTTGATTGCTATGTTTTTCAAAAGAATATAGAAATTGCCAAAGTAGATCAGACCCTTGGTCCATCTAGTACAGTATCCTATTTCTGACAGTGGCCAGAAGCAGATGTTTTAATGGAAGGTGCAAAAAAAAAATCCATTGTTGGCAAATCTTGGCTGAACTATCCCCCCTCCCGCAGGAAGATTTTATCCTAATCTCTTTGTTAGGATATCCTAAACCCTGAAAGATGAGGTTTTATGTCCCTTCCATGCTCTTCTTTTTGCATTAGCTATTAACACTGGCCATTCTTGTAATCCATATCCCTCTTTGATTCTTCTTTAGTCGCTTTTGCCACATGCTGGGCTGTAAGTGATCACAACTCCACCATCATCACTGGAATTGTGCCTGTTTTTACCAGAGCTGAATCTAGCTCTTACTGCTTGTATGTCTTTTTTTTTCTTCCAGCCACTCTTTCAGGATGGATGAAGCAAATAAAAATTTGCTGAACAGCACAAACATCAGCATTGTTCAGGCATCTAAATTCAGTCAAATAATTTCTGAATTGATTTCAGGTGGCTGAATATTCACTTTTCCAAAATTGCTGCTGCTGACTTTTTTTCCTGTAGGACATATACTTCCTCTGCTCCCAAGCTAGTGGGATGAAGGAGCCATATTCTCTCCTTTTTCAGACTTTTATGGAAGACAGAGAATCACCATACCCTCTCAGTGAAGCACTCTGTCTGCCCTAGCTTCACAGGGTCAGAAGTCTCCCTTTAGTATGCAGCTATATAGAGAGATTATATAAATGTATAAACAAACTTTCCATATTTCTTCTTTCTTTCACAAGCCCCTCTTTTTATAGCTGTCCAGAGTTTGGTACCATTTCCCAGCACCCCTTATCCGGACATTGCCGGGCTGTTCCTGCTGCTGCATCTACCACTTCTCAGAGAGACTCATGAATGATTAAAAAACAGCAGAGTTATGGCTTATCTCTTACTCCCCTCTGTCATCATATGTTTCACCCTCTGTCCAATGGGCTGCCTGGATAGATGATGTTGGGAACACAGGAAAGCCATACTGGATCACACCGATGGTCCATCTAGTCTCATAGCTTGTCTTAGTATAACGTGCTTCTGGATACCCTATAATGAACAGGTATGGATTAAACAGCTTATAGAGAAATTTTCTTTATAACGCTCATCAGTTAATGGTTGGTTTATACCTGAAGGATGACTGTTTATATCCCTACCATTTTATCTTATAACTGTGGATATTCTAATTTTCCATATAAATATCTTTTTAATTTTACTAAGATCTTATCCTCACTGTTATCTTGTAGCAATCTGTTACACAGACTAATAGTGTTTTCTGAGTAGTACGGTATTTCCTTTTGTTGTTTTCAAATGTGGTGGCTTTTTAACTTTAATATTCTTGAATTATATAAAAATGGTAGATATGATCATCCGATCTACTCTCTTTAAACCATCAATTATTTGTCTCCTCTCTAAATTAAACACTGCTATTCGTTTCTTTCAGTCTCTCTCTCCTCATATGCAAGTCTCTCCATGTCTTTATTCATTTTTGTTGCTTGTTTCAGTGTCATTTCATTGACTTCAATGGAGCTATGCTGATTTAAACCAAATGAGGATCTGACCCACTATTTCAGGTGCAGGAATATTATTGATTCCAAATAGTGGTGTTGCACTATTTTATATCTGTCATGTTCAGAGGTGCAATGCAGACCAGTGAGGGGTTGTCATAGCCTGTCCTGTAATCCTGGGTGCCTTAAATGCTCTGCTGCTGTGGCTCACACTTTGGACACCAACAGCCAGTTGACAAGCAAGTACTGTGTCTGTGTGTTATGCAGCCCTGGTCCAGCAGCCTGCTTGTTACACCCCAGCCATACTCTGGTATCCAACCACTTTGGCTATACCTGTCTATATGATCCCAACACTCCTCAATCCCAGATTTTCCCCAAACCATGTTCTCTGCAAAAATCAGCCCTTTCCTGGACCATTCAGAGGAATATATAAGGTTTGTTTGCACCTCTGAAAAGACAAAATGTACAGCTTATCACTTGAACTGGAGTAAACAATCACTTCAATTAAAACACAACACTAGGTTGGTTTAGATTAAAGTAAAACAAGTATATTAACAAAAGACGATAGGATTTTAAGGAATACCAAGTAGAAGGAATAAAGTTAAGAAAGGATACAAACAAACAAAGGCCAAAATAGGCTTTCTAATGCTAAAATTTTAACAGGGTATTGTCTAGGTATTGGGTAAGATTCTTTCCACAAACTTCTTCCAGCAAGATGGCTGGTCATTCCTCTACTCAGGATCACTCCCCAAAGTGCTCAGTTTCTTTGTCATCCTAGGTGGAAAGATAATTTGGGGTTCTTTGCTTCTCTCTTTTATAGTACAGTGAACATTTGAAATGGCTTCTTCTGAAGGTAACCACACAAAATAAAGTTCATTCAAACTGTGAGGAGGAAGACAAGGAGTCCGATGGTGAAGAAAGTTCCATGGCTTCTTCCCTGCTGATGTCTGTTAAAATGCAAATTGATCTGTTCCTGCCCTCTCCGATACAAATGGATGGCCGCTTGACGTGATCGCTAACTTACTTTAACACCTGTCTGTAGGTGTTGTCTTGTCCTTTGGGAGAACTGTTTACCCACTCCCCAGATTGTCTTGTAAAAACATTTTAGTTCCACGTTTCCTTCTTAATTGCATGGTCCCTTAGACATTTACTGTGCATATACCATGGCAGAATATCAATGATCAGTGTGTTGTTAGTTTTCCAATGACACCTTACATGACATATCAGATGAATCTGAATACAATGAACTGGTCAGGCTAGCTGAAACTCACTACCAGATACCAGTGAGCCCCTTGCCTTCTTGCATTGGGCTGCTGTTATGGTCACACTATCCCATTCCTTACCTAGCCTAACATTGTTTGCTTTTTTTTTTTTTTTACTATTGTTACTACACATCAAGGGTTTAATTCAGTTATCCACAGGGATGGTCTGGTCTGAGTTGTTAATGTTAAATTTGAACCAATTATTATTCAATTAGAACAAGTTAGTCCTTCAAAAATGCATTAACTTGCATTGGTCAATATTGAATTTCATCTGCCATCATGTTGCCTACTCTCCTGGTTTTGTTAGGTCCCTCTGAACTTCCTCACGGTCTTCTCTAGCCTTCAGTATCCTAATTCATTTTGTCATCTGCAAGCTTTTCCACCTCATTCTTCACCCCTTTTCCAAGATCACCGATAAACACATTTAAAAAAATAGCTGTAGTTTGCAATCTGTTGTTTCCCCACTTTTCACCCCATATATACCTCTATTTAAATTGTGAGCTTTTCAAGGCAGGGACTGTCTACTACTGTGTTTGTACAGTGCCTAGCACAATGGGGGCCAATCTTGGATGGTCCCTAGGCACTACCATAATAAACATGATTAATAATATATTTCTCCTCTGTTTTCCAACTCTTAGCCACTTTCTAATCTTTGGAAATACTTTTATCTCTCATCCTAGTTTGCCACTCTACTTACTATTCTTATATAATAGCATCTTGTTACTGCCTTTTGTAGTGTGGAAGGGAAAGGAAATGATAGGGAGAGAAGACTGAGATAACTCTTCTATGTGAAGTCATCTGTGAAGTCCCTGCCCTTTCTGTTTCAATGCTTCTGAATATTTTTAAAAAGTGACTGTTTAAGAAATAAAACATGACAGACAGTTTGTTTCTTCAGGATTGCCAGGCACCTTGGGTGAATTATGAGGCTGAAGGCAGAATGAGGCTGTCCTTCTGACTCCAGCCACCCAAAAAGTGCAATAGTCCCCAGAAATGTCCTGGCTACAAGGTCTTAGGCTATAATGAAATGAAAATTATTAAGAATAAATAAAAGTCAGCACACTATAATTCTGGGGATTATTTCATAACTAGATATAAGTGCTGGAATACTAGAGAAAGAGCAAGGCAGAGCCTCAGTCAGTGTAACTTGTCATGGCTGCATTGAAGTCAGTGGAGTTATGACAACTTATACCAGTTGAGGATCTGCCCCACTGACTGCTCCATTTTGTATTTAGGATATCTAACCATTGTATAATATCTTGTGAGAGAGGTGGTTGGCTGGATGCCTGAGCAAAAACAAAAAGCAGCACCTTTTCAGAGCTGGAGGTACTCAGTGCCACCTATTTGGACACTTATATTCTTACATGAGGATTATAGGTGCATAACTCTACATGCATATATTTGAAAAGGTTTGCCTATGCTTTTTTAGTTGTTATATCTCACATGTAATATATCAAACTAAGTTTGAATCTGAAAACAATTATTGTATAGGTAAGTGTGTATTTGCAGGCCAGATCCCCAGCTGGTATAGATGGGCATAGCTTGACCAATGACTGAACTTCATGATTTAATGATCTGATCTATGGGCTCTCTGTGAAACCTCTTATATGTACATTATGCCATAATGAATCCAAATAAACATAAAATTAGAGCTGGTTGGAAAAGTCCCAAATTTTTGAGGGAAGTCATAGTTTGTGAATCCATTAAACTGCCTGTATGTGCTCTTTCACTTCCACTTGATGTCACTAATTGATATAATCTTCCTGATTCTGGGTCATTCAGTGAAATATAATGCTCACAGGGATAGGATTATATTTACCTGTTCAGAGTTTAATTAATTAATTAACATCTGGGATCTGACAAGAATGGCAATTGTAGCTAACATTTCTGCAACACGATTCCCAGGAAACCTTAGGCATTCTGCACATTCTGTAACTTAGCCAGATGGAATATTCCAGAGTATTTCTTTCCATATTTCAATGTCAACTTCACCCTTAGTAGGTAATGCAACTCCAAGAAAAGGTTACTAACTTAAATAGACAGACAGTAAATCCAAACCATGACATAAAGCTTAAATGACAGAGCAATACATGTTTGAGGGAATGGGGGAAGAGTTAACCACCAAAGAGAGCACTCATGCTTTCATCTCAAGCAATGATAATTTACAAAAAGTATCACAGATGACAATAACTTAATGAATCCATATATTCATTCCTTCCCCCCACCCCCTCAAAAGTATTATTCCCCCTTATTTAGATTTTAATAGCCTTCATGGGAAAGTGTAGCAAATGGTCATTAAATATAGATGGGCAATAAATGAACAGGAGAAACTCTTTTGAAGCAGGCAAATGCAACAATGTGTAATTTAACTATACAGAAACACTTGAGGAAGGGAGGAAAGCTGGAGCTATAAGCAAATATTGAAAAAAGACAGGAAAATACACCGATTAAATAAGAATAAAGAAAGAGAACACAAAAAATGAATGTTGCTTACCAAGGTTTTTAAAATGATGTAAAGCCTGGTATTTAATTTTGAAATTAGATAAGTCATTAAGAACTAACAATTTTCCCCTTTACGAAGGAATTCTGTTAGCTGCAGTGTTAATTTACGTTTACTGAAAATCCTCTACCTCTTTGCTTAGTTCTGATATCAAACTTTAATTTTATTTTAAATTATTTTTATTTTAAACTTTCACACGCTACATTAATATTTTAAAGGAGCGATATATTAGTGATACATACATAGTTTTAGATGTGGTATGTTTCCCAAAAGTGAGATGTGTTGAGTTCTTAACTGCAGCCAAATGCCCTCATCAGCAAAACTTCTCTATGATTCCACAATGGATATTGCTGAACTTCAGTGACTTTTTCAAGGAGAACCAGTTTAAAGTAGTATTAAGGCTTTTGTGTTTTCTAGCTTTTTAAAAGACACAAGTTAATATATTGTAGCTTTAGAAACTGAGAGATAAAAGCACAACTACTATATCTTGTAAGTGTATGTGCTGGGGGAGAAAGGAAGTAGTAGTGTGTCAGAAATATGGGCTATCTTTGTAAGCAAGAGCAAAAGTAATTTCTGATTTCATAAAAGCTACATTTGTATTTAAACAGGTCCCTTCCACCATTCTTGCTGTTTACTTGCTGATGACTGAGGACACATAAGTGGATATTATCCATAGCAAATAGTTGCTCTTGAATTTTGAAATGTTATCCAGAAGCTCCAGTCAGGATTAGGCCCTTTAATGGCTTGAATAGTTCATGAAGGGATCTCATGACTTCAATGGCCCTATCCTGCTGTCACCTTTGTGATTGAAAAATGTCCATTGGTACTTGAGGGCCTGATCCTGCAAGGTGCTGAGCGTCCTTAACTCCTGTTGACTTCATTGGGTCTTGAAGGCAATTAGTACCTTACAGAATTGGGCCCATAATTCACAGTGTTGTGTTTATAACAAACAAACAAAAAATAACAACACATTTCTCTATTGGAAAACTCACACTCTGCCTGGTTTTGCACTAAGCATTCAATAGAGCTTAAATCCTCTATACTGAACCATGTATTGTATTCAGTAACTCAGTGGGAGTTCTTTCCTTCTGCAGAAAGACTGCAGGATTGTGCCCTGTATTCCCTATAAGGAATAAGTTACAGAAATAAATGGGCGTCTGAACAACAAAGATGCTCCATGTTAATGACCCTTCGATTAAGAAGTGAGAGAAGGAAAACATAAGATCTAGACAGACAAAGATTTTTAAAAATAGAAGGCTAAAGTTAAACTCATAAATCCCTATTTTAAGCATCTAAATAAGTGGCCTGATTCTCAGTGGGAGATGTCAGATATGCTCAGAACTTCAGAATATCTGTCATTCATTGAGATGCCTAACTTAAAAGCTTCTGTTTTTGAAATCTTGGCAAGAATATTTTCCAATTAATTCAAAAATTTCCCAGGAGGATTACCTACTACTTAATGAAACAAAAGTCATTAAAATTTCTGATTTAAAATATTAGAAATTTAAAAAGCACACTTTTCCTTCGACTTTCAAAACACCCAAAAGAACTTGGAGTTTGCAAAGGTATGTAGGTGCCTACCATCCAGTCTTAAGCACCTAAATCCCAGTTTTAGGCTCTACCACGATTCACAGAACTCTCTCTCAACCCTGTAGGCACCTAAACTCACTCAGTGCCTCAGGGTTTAGAGTAAGAGTTCCCTTAGTGCCTGTGTTTCTGCTATGGTCATACTCACTGTTGCCTCACTCTGCATCTGGACTCCTGCCTAGGCCCCAGAGCAATTCACAAACTGGAAGAAGATAAGTGTTCCTCCACCTATCTTGCATGCAGGACCCGATTGAGTAGGCATGCTCAGTGGCTGCCGACTGGTTCGGAATTGGGTCCCATTCAAAATCTGTCAGGAGGTTGAGCTGCCCACATTATAACTTTAAGCCTATTGGTAGAGCACTTACCTGAGATCTGGGAAAGAGGATTTAAACAACGGTCTCCCTCTTTCAGGGGAGTACACTAACCATTGACCTACGAGATATTCTGATATGTGGCTCTCTCAGTCTCTCCTGTTAAAGCTGTTGCACTGTGGATAAATGATTAGTCATTGAGCCAGAGAGAGCAAGACTGTCTCTGTAATCTGAGGGTTAGGGCATCCACCTGGGAGGTGGGACACCCAGGGTCCAGTACCCCTGCTGCAATGACTCTTTATTTGTAGATTTTGCAACAGGAGAGATAGAGGGAGCCCCACATAAAAATATGCTGCACCTCAGGGGTTAGTGATGGGAGAGTGCAGATCAAATCCTTTCTCCCATGAAGTAGAGGGGGTACTTGAACCTGGGTTTCCGCACATCTTAGGTAACAACTGTAACCACTGAACTAACAGTTATTAGGTAAGCATGTTTTCCTGTGTGTGGAAGGTGCCTAACTCATTCTTACAAGAAACACCTTTGGGACCTAAGCCCCCTGACACTAGGAGAGACGTGTCAGGCCATGAATTGCTAGCAAAGATAGGCACTTCCCTGCAGTCTGGATTTAGGTACCAAACTCCAGGAGAGGATGGGGGCTTACGACACCCCCACTCTTGCGAGTATATTCCATTGGCTAGCTAAGGCAGCTCCCCGCTTAGCATGCTGGCTTTTGTGACTCACCGTCTAAAGTGCCTATCTTCCCATTCATTGTACAGGGAGCCTAGGCACCTAATTCAGGATTTCTGAATTGCAGCATTGTTCCTGTGATTTTCTAGGCACCTAAAAGTTAGGTGCTGCAACACTCAGCATCACAATGCCTAAATACCTTTGTGAATCTAGCCCTTTTTCTTATCTTTCCAGTGTACTTTTTAGCGTGAGACATCTGGAAATGCAACAGTATTACGGTATGATTACTCTTTCAGAGGTGACTCCTTTGAGTTATCCCCATTATTTGAATTGGGCTTTTTTTTTGAGAGGGTTCAGTGGAGGGAGTTTTCGGGTGTGGGTGGTGTCTAACACCTTGACCACTCAAGTATATGCATGAAAACGACTGCACTTATACAGAGCCCTGATTGAAGGTAGTGGTACTCAGCAAGCAAATACAGTTGCAGGATCTGGGTTTTAAAAAGCTGATATTTTGCTTACTTAAACTGGCATCCTAGGATATTTATTCTTACAGATGAGTTATTCCAGCTTTCACTTAATCGAGCATAATCATCATAATCATGTTTAGCCTTTATAGATCACTTTATATTGCATATTCAAAGATGCAATATAATGTTTCCAGCATTATCTAATGTGTTGTCTATGTAGCAAACAATTACAGCCTAGCCCTCGGGGTTTTTCAGTGCACTGAGCAGTCATTTCACCCCACCCCCCATAAATCATTCACAATTTGCTGCAGTGATTCAATAGTCAACAGATCCTTAACACCAAAGAGAAAAGTGTTAATTTTAAAATGTGTTAGGCTCACTGAGCATGGATTTCAGCTTATTACACTATTTTAATAACTTAGTCACATCCCTCAAATTATAACTAAGTAATTAAGAGAGACAGAAAAATATAATTACTTTTTGTTTGAAAATTCTGCAATATCCATGCACATTGGGTAAATTATTCATACTAGGTGTGGATTTCATTTTTGTTTTGTGGCATTGATAGCATAATCACATAGCCCTAATTATAGAGATAGTAAATAAGAGAGAGAAGAATATACTACTCCTTGCTGCTTTAGAAACTTCTATTGACTCCCTAAGCACTAATTTAAATTCATTATCCCATCACACTTTTCACTGATATAGAAGTTCTGTAACACAAAGAAAAGTAGACATTGTGTGTGGGCAGGAGGAAGAGAGGGTTATTATTAAGGAAGTTTTGAGATGGTTGTTAAGGTTCCTCAATAGCCTTTACAAGGATCCTTACCTATTTTTATTTGTTTAAAGCTTTTGCTCATTGGGATAAAATCAGCTGTACTAATTGGACCAGATACTGAGCTGATGTAAGTGGGTGCAGCTTTGTTAAAATCAAATGGGTTTCATCCATTTTACACCATTTTATACTTTCATTATGGTCCTATCATGTCCCTTGAAGAAAAGAGATGGGCATTTGTTGTAATGAATGCAAAGAGGATCCTTTATTCAATATTTTAAAGGTGCACACAAACACATATTGGGCTTCCTGGCTTTTTGTGTATGTTGATTAGAGGAATGTAGTAGGACCTTTTCTCCTGCAGATGCTCAATCCAGGACTACTCGTGAAATATTAATCAAAAGTTCATCTTAACATCAGAGAATAGTACGGACTATGCCATATGTGGTTTTAAAAATATATACCAATGTTGTACTGTAGTAACACTGACAGCATATCCTTTTCTCCACTTGCACCATTGAACACACATTTAAAAGACTACATAAAGATATTGTGCACCTATAAAAAGAGTTAAAGATCGTATAGGAAAAATCCCTGCAAGTACTTTAAAAAGAACTTGTCCTTCAGGGCCCTTTTGCACTGCCACAAGTTCCATTTCCTGTGTATGAGAAGTGTCTTATTCCTGATATTTGAAGTTACAAAGACATCCTCTGACTTACTTCCTAAGAGTGTGTGCTGGTGTCAGCAGCATATTCTCTTCATGGAGACATAGAACCATCAGCAGGAGCAGACTTTGCTGAGACATTTCCTTTGTGTGATGTTACAAGGCCAAATTGTTCCTTCCCACAATGCACAGAATGGGGGCAATTAGGTTTATTGAAGAAGGCACACCTCACGTTGTTCCTGAGGTCGAACAGTTGCAATATAGAGACTGAAAATATTTTCCTTCCATCTTAGATATCTGTATTATAATTAAACATTTAGCTACTGAAAAATAGTAAAATGTTTAACCTTATCATCTTCAGAGAAATTCTTGAGTTTCCTGCCAACATTTCTGCCCAGGTCTTCTACTATCCTAGGAGATGCTGTTCCTTATTATTCCTCTAAGATTCTTGCCTGACTACTGTTAACTTGGTGTTCTTTTTCATGTCTCCTGAGATGTCTAGAGCAGCCTCTCAGTTAATACATGCAAGGCTCTTCTCTACTTAAAAAAACCCAACAAAACATAACATAAAAAACCACATGCTTCTGAAAACAAACCTGTTCCACGTGTTTCCTTGGTAAAGACTACGCAACTTTCTGTAATATGTCTTTGTACCGTCCCAGTTCATGTCCTTCGATAGTTATCCCACAGGACCAGAGAGTTAATTATTCATCTGGCACAACTCACCAACCATAAAGCAGTATGTGTGCAGTTTTAGTGTTAAAGAACAGTAGGATAGCACTTTTCAAATATAAACCTTGTGGTTCAAGGATGCCCAGAACCTTGGATGGGCAACTTTTTATATGGCATTTTTAAGATCAAAATACAAATAACTATTGTATACTTATGCATATTAAAAACCCCAAACACTTCCATACTAATACTTCCATTAATCAATGTATCTTATTATTGGAATGATGATCAATTCCCAGGATGTAACCAATTTACTTTGAGTAGTCACAAAGAAATGCAGATATACAGTCTTTTTTTCAATCATGCTCACACAGCGGAGTAAAGTGCAGATTGGTAGGTCTTTAGATGTCTGTGCATTTTAGTACTGCAGAATTCATCTCACTACATTTGTTTGTTCAAAGGTAATATCTTTCCTCTTGCAGATATTTTATATTGCATATTATGATTATTCATGGCAAGCCAGCAGTCTTGTTGCTTACATTTTGAGACCTATAGGATGCTGATTAATTTCAGAGATGTTAGTTATTGAAACAGAGCGGTGCTGAAAAAATTCAGTAACGCATGTGACAAAGCGGAAGCCGGGCAGCACATCAATTAAGGATGCAAGAGTCACATCTTTTGTGTAAAATGATGTGTGTTATTAAAGTGATAACAAAAGGTGCAGGGCATTACTGAGGATTAATGACTGGCAGGGAAGAGTTGATGGCCCAAAGCTTTGCCTTGGGCCATTAAACACCAATTGGTCATTAATCCTCAGGAAATGTCCTGTGTCAAGGTTGCTGCTGCTGTTATAAGACTAACGAACAATGGATTTTTTTTTTGATGGGTGGTGTACTTTAAGTTGTTATGTACAAGACATTTCTAAAGAGCTAAGGATGTTTGAATCTCCCTCTATTCCTATCAGGTGATAATATAAACTATAAATATATACCTACTTCCCTTAACACATACGAATGAAAAGATAGCAGTCTAGCCATCAATTAAATCTGGTGTTTGCAAACATGATTTATTAAGGCAGAGAGGACTAACTGTATTCATAGTGAAACTTACATATCTTGTAACATAGCTACATCCAAGCTATATCTGGATACTGTAGATCCCTTATTTTAATTTCTTTGGACTCTATTACTGCTATGTTTGCTTTCTCAACTAGATGTATTCATTAAGCTCCTCCACAGTTGACTGTGTGTTCTCCTGCTGTAACAGCACTATTTCTACAAGAGTGTGCCCACTCTGGCTTCCTCACCTATTCTTATTTCCTAGGCTGTTTATACACCACATTTAAAAATAAAACTTTATCTGAAATAGTATGGGAGAGGATCACTTGTTACTGGTAGAAGACTAATAAAAATGAGTTCTTCTATGAGGGGACTTTCTCCTGTCCCTGGCATGGAGACACTTTTTTTTAAGATCTTATTTTGTGGTTCAATGAGACATTTGAAATCCCCTTTCTGCAATGGTCCTAGCACAGCACCAGTTCTTAACAGGCTGATCAGAGAGAAGGAACAACTAGCCCTGCCCACTGAGACCATATCTACACTAGACAATTTAACCCCAGATTCTTCCCATCACTGATAACACCAGTTTAGTCACACTAATTGCCTCCAAGGCCTTCTAGCATTTTTAGTCTTTGTTAATTAAAACCATTTTCAGAAGGTTTAATTAACTTAATGATTACTGGTCCAGATACTTGCCCATGGTTAGGCTTTTATTTGGTGTCACTATTGGGAATATTTTTGGAAAATTCCCCAGTTCAGCAGAGATGCAGTGTGGTCCAGTAGGTAGAGCAGTAGAATGGGAAACTGCAAACCTGAGTTTTATTCCTGGCTCTGCTCTCCTGCAGCCTGTGTGACTTAGTCAGGTCACCTCTCTGTTAATTTACCTCCCAGATTGTGAGCTCTTTGGGGCGGGACCTGTCATGCATCATGTCTTTGTACAGAGACTAGCTTTTAAGGTGCTTTTATAGTACAAAAATTAACACAGCCTTAGTGATATCCAAAACAGAGAGTATTTTGTTTGGAGTTGAAAATCTCAGCAAATGTCACCTGATTATACTTGAATAACTGAAAATTCATTTGTTTGTAACTCTATTTTTAGTCTCTTTCCTCCACCTATCACAAGTGTTGCTCCTAAATAACCCCTGCAGAGTTTTGCTGTAGCCTAGTTTGATTACTAAGAGTGTAGTGAGAATTTTTTAAAACCTGAAAAGCTTTATCTGGAGAAGAAGTGAGTTATTTTCTTCTCCCTCTTCAAACTCAAAAATGGCTGCTGGGATTTTCCTCAAACTTTACAAAGTGACCAAAAAACCCGCAGCAACAGCAGCAAAATTTCCTCTGCCTTCTGGCACCAATGAAGCATGAAAAAATTCAGCTCAAAGGTGAATCTTCTTGGAAAATTATGAGCAAATGAAAAAGCAAAGGAACCCATTAATACTTCAGGAAGAACTATTGCTTGTGCCACAATTAGAGGAACTCATGGTACATCATTTATTACTTTTAATAGCCAGTATAGACATAAAACTTTATTCTGCAATGGACCTTGATTGCATACTCTTTGGGGCAAGAGATGTCTCTTAATACCAGTTGGTACTGTGCCTAAGGCAAAGGTAATTGATATTGGTGTTCTTCTGAGCACAGCCACAATACAAAAAATGTGTAGTAATAATACTAGCATTGGTTAAAGTGTTCTTCTTCATTAAAACCTTTTTTGATGGACAAATCAGTTTTTTTGTTGAAAGATTTTGGTCTTAAAATGAAAGATTTTGGTTGTAAGGTTTTCAGTTTTTTGGCAACCCCCCAAAAGTTTTAATGAAGGGGGAAAAAATCTCAATGAACTCTGAATTCTTGTGGCAACCCAATTCCCCTGTGTCTGTGGGTTCACTTTTTTTTTTTTTTTTTTTTTTTTAAGACCTGGATGCTCCAGGGCAGGTATCCCTTCATTTCCTCATCTGACTCTTATAAGAGGTATCTTTTGGGATCTTAACCGAAGCGAATTTATGAAAAACAACTCAGTGTTCCCCAGACTATTAGTAAAAACATGATAAATCAATAAAAGAAAAATCCTATTAAAATTATTAATGATATAAAATACATACTTGGCTGTAAGATTCCTGAGTTCATATACTTGACATTATAGAAGAAAAATGATCAAAGATGCTGTTACTGGAATGTCTAAGACCTCGCCCTCTCAGCTTTAAGCTATTTCAATCCTTTTTTGATCTTTAGCAGAGCAGTGTCAGAGACCCAGCCCCTAGTGTCAAGTCCTTCATATTGGAGTCAAATAGGCTTTAGAGTCTATGGCCCTTTACATTAAAGGTGTGATTTAGTTTGTTCTTTGTTTATGATAAAAACAGCCGGAAGAAAAAATCCTACTTTTACATCATATTTGTTCAAGTATCTGTTTAGGGGTGGACATTCCTCTCTTTCCTGTACTAATACACCTTCTCATTGTGCTTTCCAAATACATTCAATGCTGAATTTTGCTGCCTTGGACAATTAATCAAATGCAATTGCAAATTAATGTTAGTGTATTACAACTGTAGTAGACAAAGGCCAATAGCATCTTTTGTAACAGTGACATAAATGGTAAGTATTTGCACCTCTTCTTTAAAGCTATTGCAGCCTAGTCAGAATCTACCTTTTTGAAAAGATGAAAATTCAGTGAAATCTGACTTCTAATTTGCAGCAGAATTAGAAGACCCTTTTCTGTGTAGCAAATAGTAATAAATAGTTTCCAGAATGTTGTTTTGACAAGTAGGCAGTGAGTTTCTAGTACATGACAGACTTTTTTTCCCGCTTTTGCCTATGTCTGTCTTTCAGAGAAATTTCAAGGAGAATCCAAAGCAGGAGTTTTTAGGTTTCTTCTTAGAAACTTGATTTTTTTTTAAAAAGGGCAATCCCAGTTGTGTGAATGACAGGCTTTTTAGGTTGCTTACATCTAAAACAAATCTGACCTCATGTTGAGGGGTGTCTCTTTTCATAAAGAAGGCATTTGTGAGAATAGGAAGATTGAGTACAGAAAGGGTAATCATGGAGAGCTTCCCCCTTTCCCTTTTTCATACATTTTTTATTTCTATTGGCAGAACTCCCTTCAAGCAGCATCTCCTCAATTTTCTCTTAAATCTTTTATCATTCAGTCTTCCAAGCCTTTTATAATCTTGTTGAAGCTCACTTCAATCCACCACGAATATTTGTTTGATTATGTTTAGCTCTTACTTGATTACTTACTGGAACTTTTTTGGTCTTTTGCTGCTTTTTTTTGTTTTTGTTTTAAATCTCATTTTAGCCGAACTCAAGGGAGGAAGGCAACCTCTGATGCTTCAGAGGGAAATATGTCCACTTATAAAAAATCACATGCAGCTTTCTCAAATCAGTAACATAACTAGCTATGCTGGGTGATTTCGTTTTGCAGTATTTTATTCCCTGTCAGCTGTCTGAGACTGCTGCAGGATTCCAAATAACCAGATGTGATGTACTGAAGCTGGTGCTTTTTCTCTAGGTTTTAAATAAAATGTAACTAAATTCAGTGTTACATTTACTATTCTGCTACATGCCAATTAGTGTGAATTCTGTAATTACATCTTTTGGCCATTTTACTTTAATTTAAAAGAGGTACTACTAAATGTATGTAATTTCTTAGCAAGTTACTTTTGCTGTAGCTTTCTGTAAGGACCTCTTCTACATTCCATTAGTGCTGCCTTAGGCCTGGTCTACATCAACATAATTATGGCATTCAGGGTGTGGATTTTTCACATGCTGAGCTCTGTAGCTATGCTGACCTAACCCCTGGTGTAGAAACAGTTAGGTTAATGGAAGCATTCTTCTGTCAACCTAGCTACCATCACTCAGGGAGGTGGTGTTCTTACAGTGATGGAAAAGAATCTTCTGTCACTGTAGGCTGCTTCTACGCTATAGAGTTATGCTGGCATAGCTATGCCACTATAGTTCCCGTACAATAAACATGATCTAAGATCCAAACCAAGACTAATTTCTTATCCATTGTGTTCACAACACTAATTTATCCATCAGGGTTATCCTCTGATATTAAACTTCTTAGTTGTTGTAGTCTGAATGATCCAGCTTCTTAAATAGGAATTGTAGCATTTGCCTGGGAAAGAATGCAATGGTTAAGGCTGTGAATGGTTTAGCTAAGCACCTGCTTTCATAAACGTCTAATGCTATTCCTCTAAGCTTTACTACATAGGGAGCCCCAAAGAGTTGGGCTTTGCAGCATATGAAGCAGGTGGAGATTTTCTAGAGCGCCTCCAAATTCTACTGTGTAGGGGGGGAGGCATAGCTCAGTGGTTTGAGCATTGGCCTGCTAAACCTAGGGTTGTGAGTTCAATTCTTGAGGGGGCCACTTAGGGATCTGGAGCAAAATCAGTACATGGTCCTGCTAGTGAAGGCAGGGGGCTGGACTCAATAACCTTGCAAGATCCCTTCCAGCTCTAGGAGATAGGATATCTCCATTAATTTATTTTATTTAAGTACTCTGGTTCTGATGTAACTGGAACCTTCTATGAACCCGGAGGCAGTGATAGGATATGCTCTTACATTTTGAAGCAAGATATGAAAGTCTTTTCTTTAAAGGAACAATGTTAATTGATACTAACACAATTGCATATATCACCTATAGTGGCCGGTGGTCATCCCTCCCTGTCAAGCTCGGAGGGAGGCCATTTTGCCTCACTACATCACACAACAAACGGTCAATTCGTAGGCTAGGTTCTGGCCCTTCGGCTGGGCTGAGCACCAATCATTCTATGGCCGGAGCCTCCTGGCGGGGCAGACAGCAATTTATGCAATCTGGGGCTGTGATGCTCTGGGCAGGGCAGACTAGGGAGCAGTCTTTAGCCCAACCTTCTGGCTAAGGCAGACCACAAATACACAAAGCACAGGCCGTCAGGCATAAGGTGAGTAGGCCGCCAACCCAGAGGTGGGGTTGGCGGCAGGGGTTAGGAGGACCTGGGCCCACCCTACTCCACCAGGTCCTAGCCCAGGGACCTAACAGTAGTGGGGGATCCCGTCACT
Source organism: Emys orbicularis (assembly GCF_028017835.1). Taxonomy (NCBI): domain Eukaryota; kingdom Metazoa; phylum Chordata; order Testudines; family Emydidae; genus Emys; species Emys orbicularis. The sequence goes on from NC_088684.1 coordinate 29,089,486, forward strand.
GGGTCAGCAGGGATCCTACCACAATGCAGAGTCCTATTGTGACAGCACCACTAGACTAACACCTCCTCTGAGTAAATGGCAGCTGGCAAACCCAGCAGATCCTTGCCGCACTCTGTCTCCTCTGGGGTGAGGGTGCTACATTGCTCGCTAGTGGAGCTGGAGGCCGGCAGTGGGCTAGAGACATCTGGCTCCAGCCCAACTGAGCTGAAGGGCCCGCCTCTTATACTTCCTGTCCTTCCCCTCTCCTTCCAGCACAGGAGGTGTGCCAGCTTGTCTCCGCCCACCAGGGGTGGGGATTGGTGCCTCCCCATCAAGCTCAGAGGGAGGCCTGTAGAATGATCATGATAGAACTGCAAACAAACACTAATCATTTATACTTAGAACACTTTTATATGAAATTGGTTTGTTTGATATAAATGCCCTGAGTATAATGGGCATAAAGGTTATTTTAATGTAGTTTAATTGTCAGCCTAATGTACATAATGGTTTGGGACTCAATTAAATTATAAAATTATTTTGTCAGAAGGTTCGAATGGACCCCACTGTTACATGGTTCTTTGGTTTTGGCAATAACCTGCTACTGCCTTTCATGCAAATGACAAGAATGGAAACAGGGTGTGGCTTACCATTTTATTAACGAATTAATGAATTTTGCTCTAAGATATGATATTTGAGGACTAAATGGGAGGTGGAGAACTCCGTGAAAATCACGAGCTGGTATTTCTAAAATCCACAAAAATACTCCAGTCCATCCTAGGAGCTCAGAGTGTACTAAGAGCCATTTCTCTTACCCCTTTTCCTGGTTCTTTGGCAGAGCTAAACCAGACAGTGTTTAAAAAAATGAAAAAAAAATCTTCCTGTTTTAATGATAAACAATACCACTTTTTACATGTTACATTGAAGACTAATGAGGCCCAGTACAAAACCTTTGGCTTTTTTGTTAGCATTGCTGAGAGGGAACAGTGAAAATGAAATAACTAATGGAATCTACATTGTGCAACAGCTCTTGTATTATAGGGTATGTGTTCATTCCCTAGCACAGGGGACAATAACTGTGTAATCAGAAATGAAGTCTGTATTTATTTATTTTCAGTCTTGTCTTTGATAAGCTATTCTTTTTAGGGCTGCCAAGCTGCTGAGACTACTGCACTAATCTTCAATTGTAGATACTCAATTGTAGTGGGTATCTTCCACTTCAGAAGTAGAAGGAATTTTTTGGCCATTAATAAAGCAGCTCTCAGGATTTAGAGCTCTTGAAGTGGGGAGATCATAGTTTAAGGTTGCTATTATTATGCCCAGGGGAAAGATGCAGGGGGCTGAATGAGATTGAGGCCAGCAACTACATGATTTCAAATCTTTATCATCTTTCCAAAAAATTCATACCTGTCTACCATCTCCCCAGACATATATAACAGGATTCCCCTGCAAATTTGGCATCACCAGCATATGTTACAATCTGTCTAGCCCAGAGGGGATTTATAATGTTCTGTGTGATGAGATTCTAAATGTCCATCTTTTTATGTCTAGTTCAGTCATCCAGATGTTAGGCACAATAGCAAGATTACACTTCTCCGTTAATATGAGGAAGGAGGCGGCTATTTGGAACAGTAGGTCTCTGATCCAAAAGACAGTCGAAAAATATATGTGGGAAATGGGGAAGAAGTTCTGAAATTCTCTAGGAATGAAGGATTCTCAGACACCAGGGATGAAAGGCTGGGAGTTTTGCCACTGACTTCTTTGGGGGACAGGATTTCACCCCATGGTGGTTGGGGAACTGTTAGTACTTTTTTTCTGTTCTGTTTAGATTCTAAGTCCTGAAGGGATGACCAGGGCCAGTATAATGTGACTGTCTAGGGGAGGTGGGCATTCTATATTTTCAGGGAGAAATAGGTGACCATCTTTCTCCGTCAGGTTGTTTTATGATTATGGTGTTTTTAAGTAAGAGCTGATTTAAGCTTTTCAGATGTCTGGAATGGTAAAAGAAGAAGTAGGTGACATTTTTCAAACAACAGGTTTGTTGTTGTTGTTGCTGAAAAGGGCCTTTCTTCTGAAATGAAAAATAGATTATCTTAAAAATACGTCTCTCGACAATTTTATTGGTATTTATTTTTGTATACATCATAAAACTTGTTTGTTTACTGAGACCCCAGTTTTCAGTCACTGAAAAAGTCAGTCATGGTTTCAATTTAAAAAATATTGTAACATTGTCTAAATGAAATACTTTGATTTGTCAGTTTGAAATGACACTTTGTTTCACAAATTTCTTTCTTTGTACTTAAAATACATCAAAAACATTTAAAAATGGTTAAGATCAAAACAAAACATTTTGATTTTTGTCAAAACAAAACCTTTTGTCTGACCCAAAATGGGGCTGAGGTAGTTATTTTTCAGAATTGTCAGAAAATCAAAAAAATCACACAACTCTAGCTCAGAGTAGTCCTGGTGAACAAGGTGAACAAGGATTGGTAGGGAGGATGGAGGCCCTACCTCCTCTCTGGCCCCTTTTTCAGCATCCTCCTTTCTGGGGTAGAGTAGGAGTGAGCAGTTCCTGTGCTTCTCAAAATGTCTTCCGAAGTCTTGCACAGCCCTGCAAGGAGGGGCAGAGTCTTCTTAGGTATCCTTCCATCTCTATATAGGTGAGGAAAGAACTCATGCCATCTGGCTGAAAGAAAGGTGGCATCAGCCTAGATATGGGACAGTGCTTGGGGGAGACTCTGGAATTCTTTTGACCCTGATGCACTAAAGGTGAATGTGCTGGTTCTCTAATAGAAAAGTTATAGGAGAGGGAAGAATGCCTACCTGAGGGGAACCGCTCTCTTTCTGTTGGAAGTTCAGGGAATCTACTTCAGATCTGTGACTCAAGCCCTGTGTTAGACTTCTGTTGATTTAAAATGTAACCAGTAATAGTTAGCTACACCTATTGAACCATAGAGGAGAATTTACCCCTTTTGGAAGGCATGTTGCTCTCAAATGGGGTTCTAATCAAGTGGGAGAGGATATTTTACTTCATAGTATGGGCACATAGGAATTCCTCTAGGAAGTCATTGAATTGGCCACAATATTTTAAGCCAGTGCCAACAAATACTGGAACAGAACTGGCCTCTTTCATCCCTGCTCCCTGCAAGAGGGATGAATTTAGCCCAATATCTTCAGAAGAGCTTAATTGTCTTTGTTATAGCTTTTAAATGGTTATGAATAATAGATTAGAAGCTAAATTCCTAAAAACATCTTCTCTTGTATGTAGTTTTATTTATTAGAGAAATTCTATAATGTCAACGTATTAGTGCAATTTCTGATAAGCTTGCAGAAAGGAAACACTCCAACACCACTTTTTGTCCATGAATAACAAAGCAATTGAAGAACACTTTAAGTGCTTTGAGGCACAAAGGTGAAATGAAAAGGCAATGTGGCTAATTTTAAGGAATCTTGACTCTACTGAAAGTTTTAAGAGCAGATCTGAACAGTGTTTATTTTTTTACATTTTACAAAAATAGGATCTGTAACATTTTAGCAGTGTTTACATTGTTCCACTGGGCATGTCTGCTGCTTTTATGGTGCCAAAGAGCTTAGTTTAAATGTAGAGAAAGGGTGATTGAGGAAAATGGAAGGAAGGAAGAGAGAAGAGAACCCCAAAATATATAAATATTGCTCTTGGGAGAATATTATTGTAGAATTGGAATGGATAATTGTATTTGGTTTTACTTTTCTCTGCCTTCTTTTGCAAATGGGCAGCCACCATACTAGAAAACAAAGTTGCTGGCATTGTTGAAAGCTAGCTGTAAGAAGTGATATTTCAGGAGAGGTTTGAAAGAGGGGAGAAAGTTGTGAATTACCTAAAGGTGGAAACTATGGAAGCATTAGGTATGGTTGAAAAAGGTGCAGAATTGAAAGTAGGAAGAAGCAATTAAAGTCCTGAAGGGAAATGCAAAATGTAGGACATGGAAGAGAACAAGAGTAAATGAAATCTGATAAATAGATGGGAGAGAACTGGGTAGAGCCTTGACAGTGAGTTGAAGTGTGAACTTGGTATGAAGAATGAAAGTCAGTAAAAAGACAGGTAGGAAGTGAGGCTTATTTCTATGATAGCACAATGTTCTGGAAGGAATGGAGGAGAACTAGGGCATGAGGCAGGTTTTTAGCAATAGAATCAGAGAAAATGGGTTGATTTCAAGTTGTTGCAAGGAGAAGGTGACTGGGTTTGGTGAGAGTATGTATTAGCGGGCGGGAGGAACAATAGAGAGGAGTCCAAGAGGGCACAAAGACTGCATGTCCTGTGATTAAAGGGAGGACAGGGGAGTTAAAACTAATAGAGCCATTGGGAAGAAAGAAAAGTTTAGACAGAAATGTGGTTTAGTAAGAAATATGAGAGATTTATTTTGAAAAGGTAGTGGGTCATCCATGGAGAGAGAGGAGATGAGAATAGACAGAATGGGATGGATTTCTTTCTCTAAGGCAGCTGTCACTGACATGTAAGTGCTGAGATCGAACTTCAGCCATAAAGCTAGATTTATGGCACATCTGTGTAAAAGTGTTAGCTGAAACCCTGGGAGCAAGTGAGAACACCTACGAAGCAAGTGTGTGCGGGGGGGGGTGGGGGGAGGGGAGGAGCGGAACAAGCATGAATACATGAACACCACCAACACGGAAGGAGGGAGAAAGAAGAATTATTGAAAGTGGCACTGAAGGAGAATTCAAAGGAGTAGGAGGAGACTCAGAAGAGTAGTCACACCAAAATTCATTGAAGAGATGATCCTTGAGGAGAAGGGATTGGTCCATGTTGTCAAAGGCAGTAAAGAGACCAAAGGCAGAGTGTAGAACAGTGAGGCTTACCCATGGCAAGGAAAAAGACAGTTGGTTGAGTAAAGGGGGTGGAAGCTAGTCTGAAGAGGATCAGAGTCTTGGGAATGGAATTTTGGTTCTATGAATAGACAGATTTCTGAAGGAGCTGGAAGGTGGTGCAGTGGAATAAGGATGATGTGACTGAGGGAGGTTTTAAGGATAGGAAACACAATGTGTGCTTGAAGATGAATGGTAATGAGACAGAGGAAAGAGTGAGAAGCTGGAGATAAGAAAGAGGTTGGAAGGATGGGGATGTGTATTACAGATGTAGAGACCTTAAACATAAAGACTGGGATAAAGGAGGGCATATATGAGAAGAAAGCAGAGGCATGTGGAGAACTCATGTGCTAACCCCTAACATTAATGTGGCAATATTCTGGGTACAGATGCAGCAGTAAAAAGAGACAGAGAAGGTTTTGTGTTTAGGACCATTTTTAGCAATTGATTAACTGTTTTGTTCTTGGTTTTTTTTGTATTGTAATCAGTGTGACTGAATCGACCACATGTTATGACGATGGATGCCGCTATAAAACTGGTTAAGCAAAAGAGCAGTTCTTGGAAGGCAGGGAGATTGCGTGCGCGTGTTTGTGTGTGAGAGAGAGAAAGAGAGAGAGCACTTTTTTTGGCTAGGAAGAGGGTAGAACTGAAAAAGAAAAATTAATCTTGTAGTGGGCAAACTTAGAGTAGTCATTGAATTTTCAGGAACAGGAAAAGCATAGGTGTGGAGTAAGCACATGTTGTCTTCAGAAAGGGGAGTGAAAGATGCAAGTGTAGGGGAGAGGGTAGAATTGAAGAAGCCTATGACCATGGAGCCAACAGAATGGACAATGGACAATCAAGAATAGGACGAAGTTGACAGCACTGGAAAAGTCAGAGTTTGACAAACTGAATGCTGTGGGAGAAATGAAATCTGAGGAAGCATGTGTGAATGACAGATGTTTAATGAGGGAAGGGAAAGGGAACTATGCAAAGGTGGTGAGAGCAAGAACGATGCTCCATGAAGTGCATCAACCATGTTTTTACAATGTAATTAAACATGATCAATGTAAACAATCTTTTGCAAATCGAAAAGTTAGAATCAGAATAAATAAACTGAACTTAATAGAAATAAATATGGGCATATTGTTCTGATTGTATTCATTTTCACATTTAATTAAGTGAATACTTCCCTTTTTACTTAAAGCTTTTGCAGACTTTCTAGTCTGAGGCACCATTCTCTTGAAATGAGAATGAAATAATTTGTAACTAATACTTACATTTTGAATTCTGTGTGCAGCTGTGAGATCTACAGATGAAAAAGACCACAATACAAAAGTGCTAAGTGTTATCACTAATTATGTCTTATGTAAATAATTTAGATGGTTTTTAACATCTAATGAAAGCCAGTTATTAAATAACCTTATATTGTATGTTGAATATTTCCAAGTTAGACCATCGGAGTTGAAGAGTTCAAGTAAAGAAGTATTACAGAATGAATTACCATCTGAATGCAGAGATTAAAGCAGTTGGTGTATAGATTCCGTTGACATGTTCTCATATTAAAGGTCAAAAAAGCATAACTAGTCAAAATCAAACTTCAGTTTTGTTTTTGATGCTCCAGAACTGAATAAATGTCTTATGACACAATGTATATTATCATTTTGGTAACCATTACCTCTCTCTGAAAGATAATATAAAATTATGCCGTTTTGCAAAATATGAATAATTAATTGGATGAGGGAAGAATAAAGATGTATATGTCGAAGAAAAAGTAGATTCCTAAAAGATGAAAAATCTGAGCAGAATGAGGCCCAATATTAATAATGTTATGTTCAGTATTAACTGTCACTTAATCTTACATGATATTTCATTGTTTCTCTTCAGTTAAATCCTTATTTAGAATACGATAACTTTCATCTCCTGTTTAGATACAGATTTTTTTCATCATATCCTGTGTATCTCTATATTGTATTTAATAAGCAAAATAATTCTAAAGAAATTGGACAACATATATGCTATCTTTAAGCAAGGGGCAGCACATAGTGGCAGTGCCTCAGGAGTAGACTAGAGACTGAATTATGACTTTGGGCCACCCTTCAATCCTCTCTAGTTCCCACTTTTGCTCTGGAGGGAGGGCTGAAAATCTTCAAAACCTCTTTCTTAGTGCAAGTTGAGGAGGCAAAGTCAAGGCTCACCTATTTGGGTAGGGAGGGGAGTAGCTGTTCTTTCCCTTCCACCACTGTGATCCACAATGAACTTCTGTGCAGCTTCAGACTGTTTGCTAAAATCTGCTACTGTTTTTAATCGAATGTATTCGTCTATATTATTAGAGCTGGCCCAAAACAAATAGAAAATGCTAGGTGCAGCTCTCCATCGTGTTCTTCCTCTCTTGTGTTCAAAGATGGAGTTCCAGTATAGGTGCAATGCTAGAAAGGCTTAAATTGATGGAGATTTTAGAAAACTTGTTACTGGGAAGGTTGTGCTTCTCCTGGATCTTTGGGAATTCCATTAGGGATTCTGTGGCACATAACTAGTAAATAATTCAGCTTTATTTGGTGGAGTCTTTTCCATACAAACTATATCCCAAAAGTTTTTAGAGAGGTAAATTATACAGTCTGAGTTAAATAATAAATAAAAGATCATTTTCAGATGAGATTTGAAAACAGATCGAGTTGATGAGGCAGAGATGCAGGAATTGATAAATAAAACAGACTCTTCTGAAAATGGAAGCTGCTGACAGCTGAAAGTGGGCAGGCAAATCTGACATGAAAATGAATCCTCGGAGCTAATTTACAGCAGCTGGTAAAGCTCGTACGGTGTGACTCTAAGACCAGACAAGGCAATTCCAAAATGCCTTCCCCAGAGGAGCTTTCTCTTTCTTTTGGTGTTGTACACCTATGGTATGGTGCTATGCAAAGTAAAATAGTAATAAACGGAGTCCCATAAGTGCCAGCTTCTATCTACCAGTGAGGGAGGTAAACATAGACATAGAAGATGGGAAGAAAATGGATCTGTTCTTCCTACTACTAACCCCAGGGAAATGTATTTTATGGGATGATCACATTAGCTTTGTAGAAGATTTCTGCATAATGCTTCAGAGGAAGGGATGGACAAACACACTTGTCAACATGCATGCCTGGGGAAAAATTGTTTAATGAGTTAAATCATATGCATGTGAGCTGTGTGTGTCAATATTTAGGATTTGTCCATACGTTGGCTTTTATAAATCTATTTACTGAGCAACATTACATACACTGAAAATACACAATTAATCATACAATATAAATATATTAAATATATATATATATAATATATAAATATATATTAAATGTAGCTCATCCCACTTTGAGACATTAAGAGACATTAAATATCATCCAGCAAGTATAAGAAAATAAAACTAAACCGTAATGCACATAATGTACATGGCTCTATGACTCTCAGCCTACCCGGATCCCAAATCCCGGGGGAAGGGAGCTGGGAGATGGATTTAGGAGGAAACCAGGAGGGCTAACAAATCTAATTTGTAATTGATCTGGACTAAGGGGATGCAGGAGTGAATTCCAAAATAAAGGACTCCTCATGCATGATACTCTGCTAGCAGTCCCTTTCTTCATATAATAAAGGAGGTCCAACTCAAGTGCCTTAGCTGTGGCAGTGTGGCACAAGAAGAGTGACAATCTCTCAGGTAATCAGGCTGTGAACTTTTCTTAGTTAATAGTAATACTTTGAGTTCAACCCAGAAACCTATTAGCAGCCAATGCAGTTCCTTACTCACTGATATAATGTGCTCCCAATGGGAAAATCCATGTAACAACCAGGTCGAGACATTCTCTGCTAGTTTCAGTTTTGGAACAGCCCCTCCCAAAGTTAATTACAATAACCTAATTTGGAGGTGACACATATATCATTGGAGAAAGAATATTGTATTAGTCTCTCATGGAAAAAAATACTCCTGACCAGTCATCATTTCGATGCCCAAGAGCAGCCTAGAATCTAATACCTAATATGCATCTGTATTACAAACTGTGGTCACAGTTCCTCTGCCAAGAGAGCAAATATAATTTGTCAGTTTTTCTGCCTCCTTTCCCCAACACACTGACACAATCTCAGTCTCTCCTGAATGAAGTCACATGCAGCTAGCTACCCCTTCATTCAAGATTCGACCCAAACTCATTTAGATAGTGGCTTATATCATCTTAATAATGATATCGCTTCTTTACAATGATAACATTAGCTGTGAGGGAATCTGCACTGTTTTCCCCTCTTGAACATTAATTTTCTTCTGTTTGACTGTTTCAAATATCTGCCTGTTGCCAGGAGTCATGGACAAGCAACTTCCTTAGAAGATGTTGAAAAAAAAAATCACATTTCTGTATAGTTGCTACAAAATGTTGTCCGGAGCCTTCCATATTGCTTGTATGACATTTGACTTCATTATATGTATCTTTCTACAGTACATGGTCATGATATTCTAAGCTTTGTCTCTTCTAAGGTAGCACAGGACAATTACATGTCATGATAATTTATTTTGCTGATTAATAGAGGCCATGAATTCCATTGGCATATTTTACTGTATATCTGTGTTAACATGTTATTAATCTACTCTTCTTTCTCTTCTTTCAGGGTTTATTTATACCTGTGGTGGAACTTTAAAAGGTCTTAATGGCACTATAGAAAGTCCTGGCTTCCCATATGGATATCCAAATGGTGCAAACTGTACATGGGTAATAATAGCAGAAGAACGAAACAGAATACAGATTGTCTTTCAGTCTTTTGCTCTAGAAGAGGAATATGATTATTTATCATTATATGATGGACATCCTCATCCTGCAAACTTTAGGACAAGGTAAATGATGAACACTATCCTATTAAAATGTATTTTTTCTGTTGCTGTGTTAAATGTATTTAACAAGATCAAAACTGAGGTCTTTTAAGTATGTCTCTTTACTCAGACAAGAAATTGTATAGATTCTATGAGATGTAAATAGATAAATATTTGTAGCAATGATAGCAAATTTGTTTTTTTTTAAACCTATAGATGTTTTTCTCATTGTTAAAACTAATATTTATCAGCTCGCTTTAACCCCTGGGCTGTGTGCACACAGGCCTGTGTGCAAAGTTCAGTCAGTAAGTTTTGGAGCTTCCAAAGAGATGTTCACGAAAATATGTTCCAGTAGCATGCCCCAGGTGCTTCCATACTGTAAAGGGGAAGAGTTTCAGAGAGATGCATGACTTTTTTAAAAAAAGTTTTCTATTGCAATATTTTACCTTGCTGCAGGAGTTCATGTGCATTCTCATTAAGAGCAAACCCCTTTTTACCTTACTTTCACACATAACTTCTGCTTAACTTCTGTACTCAGAAAGATAATGGAGCAAATAATTAAGCAATCGATTTGTACAATCTAGATGATAATAAGGTGATAAGTAACAGTCAGCATAGATTTGTCAAAAACAAATAATGTCAAACCAACCTGATAGCTTTCTATGATAGGGTAGCAAGCCTTCTGGATGGGGGGAGCGGTAGATGTGGTATATCTTGACTTTAGTAAAGCTTTTGATACTGTCTCGCGTGATGGTCTCATAAACAAACTAGGGAAATGCAATCTAGATGGAGCAAAGGTAAGTAAGGTGGGTGCAAAGCTGGTTGGAAAACCATTCCCAGAGAGCAGTTATCAGTGGTTAACAGTCATGCTGGAAGGGAATAACGAGTGTGGTCCTGCAGGGATCAGTTCTGGGTCCGGTTCTGTTCAATATCTTCATCAATGATTTAGATAATGGCACAGAGAGTACACTTATAAAGTTTGTGGATGATTTTAAATACCAAGCTGGGAGGGGTTGCAAATGCTTTGGAGGATAGGATTCAAATTCAAAATGATCTGGACAAACTGGAGAAATGGTCTGAAGTAAATAGGATGAAATTCAATAAGGACAAATGCAAAATACTCCACTTAGGAAGGAACAATCAGTTGCACACATACAAAATAGGAAATGACTGCCTAGGAAGGAGTACTGCAGAAAGGGATCTGGGGGTCCTAGTGGACCACAAGCTAAATATGAGTTAACAGTGTAATGCTGTTGCAAAAAAAGCGAACATCCTTCTGGGATGTATTAGCAGGAGTGTTGTAAGCAAGCCATGAGAAGTAATTCTTCCACTCTACTTCACGCTGATTAGGCCTCAATTAGAATATTGTGTCCAGTTCTGGATGCCACATTTCAGGAAAGATGTGGACAAATTGGAGAAAGTCCAGAGAAGAGCAACAAAACTGATTAAAGGTCTAGAAAACATGACCTCTGAAGCAAGATTATAAAAATTGTGTTTGTTTATTCTGGAAAAGAGAAGACTGAGAGGGGACATGAAAACAGCTTTCAAATACAAAAAGGGTTGTTACAAGGAGGAGGGAAAAGAATTGTTCTTCTTAACCTCTGAGGATAGGACAAGAAGCAATGGGCTTAAATTGCAGCAAGGGAGGCTTAGGTTGGATATTAGAAAAAACTTCCTAACTGTCAGGGTGGTTAAGCAGTGGAATAAATTGCCTAGGGAGGTTGTAGAATCTCCATCATTGGAGATTTTTAAGAGCAGGTTAGACATACACCTGTCAGGGATGGTTTAGATAATACCTAGTCCTGCCATGAGTGAAGAGGACTGGACTGGATGATCTCTCAAGGTCCCTTCCAGTCCTATGATTCTATCTTTGCACTGACTTGGACCTCTAGGTATCTTGTGCTGTCAAATTCATGGCCACGTAAAACATGTCACGGACTCTGAAATCTGGTCTCCCCCCATGAAATCTGGTCTTTTGTGTACTTTTACCCTATACCTTTCAGCGTTTCTCAAACTGGGGGTCCCAATCCAAAAAAAGGGCCGTGGGGGCTGTTACAAGGCTATTGTAGGGGGGTTTCATTGCCACATTTACTTCTATGCTGCCATCAGAGCTCGGCGGCTGGAGAGTGGTGGACACTGGCTGGCCACCCAGCTCTGAAGGCATTGCTGCAGCCAGCAGCAGCACAGAAATAAAAGTGGCAATACCATACCACGCCACCCTTATTTCTGCACTGCTGCTGGCAGTGGTGCTGCCTTCAGAGCAGTCAGGAGAAGTTCCTGAAGGAGTGTTTGACCTGCCCCCAGGAGTGGCCCCTGCAGGGGAAGAGGAAGTCCCATCCCTCCATAGCCTTGCCAGGACCAGCAGCTGGAGCCTGGTGTATGGTAGAAGCCCTTAGCTAGGGCACCCCCAGCCCTGCCCCACCCCAGCTCCAGGCCCAGCGCCCTGGCATTCTGGGTTAAAGGGACCTTGGACTGGCTGGGGAGAAGGGTGTGGGTGCCCAGCTCTGAAGGCTGCTCAGCTGCCAGCAGCAGCGCAGAAGTAAGGGTGCAAATACCTCAACCACCTTACAGTAGCCTTGTGACACCCCCATAGCCTCCTTTTGGTTGGGATTTCCCTGGTTATAACACCATGAAATTTCAGATTTAAGTTTCTGAAACTGTGAAATGTTTTATTTTAAAAATCCTGTGACCGTGAAATTGACCAAAATTTACCGTGAATTTGGTAGGGCCCTGCCTATGTAAATACTGATTTTATTTATTATAATCATTGTAATAACACACGTCCTTCACAAAGAAAATGCAATACCATCACAAAAAGAAAATTAGGTCAGAACAAATTCTCCATCTCAAATTTTTGTGAGGATGAATGCTCTCTGTCACTCGAGTAATATCCAGCTGGGGACTGGATGGTGCATCATGCATGATTGACTGTTTGGCCTCTGTTTGTATTCCCAGAGCTGCTTTTATATTTCATGTTGTATCACTGCTTGCAGACAATATAGATATTTAGCTCCAGTCCAGTTTTGAGGCTCTCCCTGAGGTTGAGGAAATCAGGTGCATTGTCTGAAGAAGGTGTAGGTTTGCTCATATGAAGAATAGAGTTAATAAGGTCTCTGTCTTATTTGAGACCTTAATGATTACTTTTTAGTAATTTCTACAGTGCCATAAATGAGCATAGTGCTTTACAGAAGAAAAAAGCAGGTGTCTACCCTTAGAAGCTTAAAGTCTAATTTAGTACCACAAGGACTGATAAAGGAGCAGGGAGAGGAGAGGCACAAAGGTGAGTGCTGGTTATTATGGGAAGAAGTAGAAGAAAACATTAAAAGATTGTGGATACTGGATGCATATAACTGGCAAAACTTCCCCATGTAGGCAAGCCATGAGAGCCAAATAATTCTTCTATCTTTAATCTATATATTTTTTGGGCTGCAATCCTTGTCCTAAAATAACTTCTTTTTGTCCCCAGACTTTGTTCATATGGGCTGTAGGGGAATGTGACCACTTGTGAACCAACATTCCAGAATCCCAAACCTTATCCAGCTTTGTATTTTATGCTTCTTTTCCAGTCATAGGCTTGTTCAAAATTTGCAGTTATTAGCACACCTAAGCAATTGTTTTCACATCATTATCTAGCATTAACTGGCTTGGATCCATATAGATGTTGAGTAATAACAGTAGGAAAGTATGGAAGATGTTGCATTCTATTGTTTTTTATTGTATGGTCTCCAATATGTTTGACTATTTTTATGTCAAACTGTAGAGAGAGAAAATTGCCTGAGTACATATTCAATGTACATGAACAGTTTAAGGCTGTGAAGTGAATAAAATTCATTTAATATCTCTCAAGATAATATATTTTTGAGTCCTCTATTAAGGACCACAGTTGCAGAATGAAAGTATTGTTTCTCCTTTTTGATCTGAGCAGTTAGCCAAAATCCAGGTTTTTGCAAGTTGTTTCCCTTAGGTGGAGACATGATGACAGTGTCAGATATTTCTCTGATACAATCCTCTTTATTTACCAAGAATGTATATAAAGGATTGTTTCCTTGAATATAGTAGCAATCAAAACAGGAGGCCATTCCTTTGCTAATAGTCCCAAGCCTCTTTCCAGACAGCAATCAACTCCAAAGCTTCTCTCACACACACAGTTCCATCCAACAATTTCCACCCCATGCATTTGCATTCAGACCCAGAGGAAAACCGTTCAGACTGCCTGGCTCATCTACTCCAGCCTTGCATGTGGTTTGTGTTTTGGATGGTGGCTCCTATTGTTTTTGCATAAAGGAGCTTTTTTTGCATTTATCCTAAATAAAGGGCAGTTACTACACCCACCAGCTTCAGTGAGGTTTCAGCATTACAGTATATTTAAAGACTGTGAAATCAGTGACTCCAAAGAAGAAATATTTATATAAGGTTTGAATATGGCATTTTGCAAATGGTCTTCTTTAATTATAGGCAGGGGTTGGAAGCAGCACCCAATATTAAGGTTGCCCAGCACTTCCCATTACACCTCTACCTCGATAGAACGCTGTCCTCAGGAGCCAAAAAATCTTACCGCGCTATAGATGAAACCGCGTTATATCGAACTTGCTTTGATCCGCCAGAATGCACAGCCCTGCCCCCCCGGAGCACTGCTTTACTGCGTTATATCTGAATTCGTGTTATATCGGGTCGTGTTATATCAGGGTAGAAGTGTATAAGGCTCTTTATTCAGTTGCTTATAACTTTGCCAAATTTTAACCATTGATCTGAAATTGTTCATGCTGGATATCTCCCTCATACTGAACTTTTGGAGGGAAGAAAAATTTGACCAAAATAGTTCAGTCATTTTCAAAAGCAAGGACAAAGTAAAATGTATTATTTTCCCCATTGTAACAACTTCTGGTGACCCTTGCTTTGAAAAGCTCCTGCACCCAATTCTTTGAAGCAGGGACTTGAAATTTGGCAGGCAAGTGGCCTTTGTGTTAAGAATGTGTTTTTTGTCATCCCTGGGGAAATAAATCCAAATTCGGCCAAGTTATACGCCTATGAAAAATCTGTTGGTACTTGCTCAGTACAGAATTCTTAATTTTAGCAGCTAAACTCCCCAAAGAGGCCATCTTCACTGAGCATGCTTCAGCTTGGGGCAGTTACAGCTCTGGGCCAGGGCCAGGTCTGGGTACCGGCAATGAGAGCAGGGAGACTCTACTGTCCTCTCAGTGACCCCCATCCCCGCCCAGTCCACAGATGCCCAGGCAGTATGGTGGAGGAAAGTGCCTAATTTGAATGCAGAGGAGACAAAAGTTGAAGCTGGGGTGGGGTGAGGGAGTAGTTTTAGGCTCCTTGTCCCAGGAGGAGAAAGGAAAGAAAACTAGAACTGAAAAGCTGGTAACAGGGCCGGCTCTAAGCTTTTTGCCGCCCCAAGCAAAAAATTTTTTCGCTGCCCCCCGTCCCAGCCCTGGGCTCCTCGCCGCACCCCCCTGCTGCCCCAACCCTGGGCTCTCCCCCCAGCGACCCGCACCCCCCTGCCGCCCCAGCCCTGGGCTCTCACCCCCCACCCGCATCCCCCTGCCGCCCCAGCTCTGGGCTCCCCCCTACCCCCACACCATTGCCCCCCCACACACCTCCTGACGCCCCAGCCCTGGGCTCTCTCCCCCCCCACCCCCACCTGCACCCTCCTTCCGCCGCAGCCCTGGGTCACTGGTAACTCGCTCCCAGGGCAGGTCATTCAGCAGGAATTTTAGATGTGCACAGAACACAGACAGGACTGTGGTTACATGGTTACAGAACTGCAGTAAAGTGGAACAATTTTCAGCTTGTGTGATTGGAGGATATCTGGATGCATATTATAAGACTGTCTTACATAAATGAGGAAAAGTTGAGGTGCCTTTATTATTCTTTTGTTCCACTCTTTCTTTCTATGGGGAATTTGCCAATGCAATATCACTGTCTTCCTTTTAAACAAACAAACAAACAAACAAACAAACAAAAAGGGCAATGGCTGTTGAAAATAGCAATTCCAGTCCTAATAACCACTGGGAAGCATTTCTTGCTTAATTTTATCCTACTTTTTCTACAGCAAGTTACAGTGGATCAGTATATTTGATTTGGGAGAAATGAAGTAACAGCTGCCCAAACTGAGCTTGAGCACTCCTGAATTTTGAGGTGTTCAAATCTGGAAGGCAGGTGCTGGGGGGGGGGGGGGGGGGGGAAGGGAGGGCTGTGGCTCCGCAGGGGAGCATGGCAGCATGTATGCAGCAGCATGTCTGGTGCTGCGCAAAGCCAGACACGCTGGTCTGTGTGGCATGGTAAGGGGACTGGGGGATTGGAGAAGGGGTAGGGAGTTCCGGGGGGGCAGTCAAGGGACAGGGAGCAGGGGGGGCTGGATGGGGTGGAGGTTCGGGGGGCAGTCAGGGGCAGGGAGAAGGGTGGGTTAGATGGGTCAGGGGTTCGGGGGGGGGGGCAGTCAGGGGACAGGCAGCAGTTGGATAGTCATGGGAGTCCCAGGGGTTTGTCAGGGGACAGGTAGGGGGTGGGGTCCTAGGGGGGTAGTTAGGGTAGGGGGGTCTCAGGAGGGGGCAGTTGGGGACAAGGACCAGTGGGGCTTAGATAGGGAGTGGCGTCCTGTGGAGCAGTTGGGGCAGGGGTCCTGGGAGGGGGTGATCAGGGGACAGGGAGCAGGGGGGTTGGATGGGTTGGGGTTTCTGTGGGGGGCAGTCAGAGGGAGTGGATGGGGGCAGGGTGGGGCTACCCTCCCTCCCCGTGGAGTGTCTTATTTTTTGAATGTTAAAATATGGTATCCCTACCCTTCCCAGTGCAGCTCACCATTCACTTCAGCATGAGGTCTCAGCTTCCTCACTCCCTACCCCTCTTTCCTGTTGGTAGTGGCCAAGGGAATGCTGGGAAATGTAGTTCTTTCCCTGCTCCAGGGCTGGCTCTATAGGCAGGGAGCTAACCAAGAAACTACAGCTCCCAGGGCCCCCTGTTGGTTCTCAGCTCCCATGCTGGATCCCTGCCGCCCCTGCAAATGGGCTGCCCCAAGCAGGTGCTTGCTTTGCTGGTGCCTAGAGCCGCCCCTGGCTGGTAAGAGGGAGGAAGACTGGGAATTGCTGGGTAAGAAGACTGGACTGGGACTGGAAGACACGGAGGGACTGAGAGTCACTAGGGATGGGGGGAGACTGACATCAGATGAGGAGCTGCGGGAGACTGGGATTTGCTGGGCAAGGGACCTGGGATTGATAACTTGTGTGTGCGTGTGGGAAAAGGGGTGAGAGGGAAGGGAGGCAGGTCTGATGATATTAATATTGAAGATTTTAATTCCCCAGAGTGAAATGCAGAAAAAATCTGGAAAGTTATTATAGGGCTGTTGGTAGATTAAATCCACCATCAACAAAGTCCCCATAATTATTTTCATTTGCCTTCCCAGAAGGATAGCAGAACTCTAAGAAGATATTAAAAGGAGCACCTGCAATCATTTACGACTTGGTTACTGAGCAGCTCTGGCAACTTAAATTACAAAAGTTCCCTTCCGCACTCTCCTGTTTGGATAATGGAAACTTATTGTAGCTTCTTTTGGAGCTTGATGTAGACCAGTAGTTGTCAACATAGAGGTGATGGATCTTACTGAATCTTGGAAAGTTTCCATTATCATCAGAGGATACTATAGCTCTTGGGGTTCTCTCAAAAACATATTTATTATGGAGAAGATACAGGTGTTTTTTTCCTCTCTCTCTCTCTTCACTGCTCCTCTGTCTAAGTTGGCAAGCAGAGCAGAAACAGTGTGAGTTGATTAGGAGTAAATTAGGGCCTTGGCACTTTGGAAGCACCTTTGAACTGCTGAGCATTGAGTCATTGATTTTTTTCCTTTGAACTGATTCATACAATGCTCTAGTTTTGTCCACTATTTGGAAGGAAAGCATGAAGAAAGGAAGGAATAACCTGTGGGGATTCAGAGACCAAAGAACAAAACAGTCTGACACTGTTCCCTCACAAAAATACAGAAAGTAAAGAAGCACAAAGCACCAGTCATAGATCAGTGAAGAGATTTAAAAAAATGGAAAATAAAGATCAAAGACCAACACAAAGAGAAAAATGGCAATTTAAAACAAGCAAGCAAACAAGATGGAAAATGAGACAAAGTTATAAAGAACAGAATGAATACAAACAAAAGAACAAGGGAACATAAACTGAGAACAAAATACAAATAGAACATGATGTAAATTATATATATATTTATATAGAGAGAGTGAATGCAGCAAATAGTCTGAACAAGAAGAAAGTCATGCAGCAGTAAACACAAAACAAAGCAGTGGCATAGGCACCAACTCCATGGGTGCTCCAGGGTGGAGCACCCAGGGAAAAATATTAGCAGGTGCTTAGCACCCATCTGCAGCCAAATTCACCCCTACCCTCAGCGCCTCCCACCTGTCGGCGGCCCCGCGGATCAACTCGTTCCCCTCCTGCCCACCATGATCGGCTGTTCCGCGGTGTGCAGGAGGCCTGGGAGGGAGGGGAAGCAACAGGGACTGGGCGTGCTCAGGGGAGAGGGGTGGAACTGGGCGGGAAGAGGTAGGGCTGGGGTGGGAAGGGGCAGGGTGGGGGTGAGGGCTTAGGAGAAGGGGTGGAGTGGGGGCAGGGCCTGGGGTTGAGCACCCCGTGGGAAAGTTGGAAGTTGGCGGTGGGATATGAGCAGTGGGATAAAAGAAACAAAAACAATTGAAACTGAAATAAAAGTAACAGAAAACCATGGCAAACCAGCATTTTTAAAAAGGTATTAACATTATCCAAGAAATATTAGTTTTTAAGCAAACAATCCATTTATATAGACAGCTCACTTTTGCATTTTGGAGACTGTTTACTGCTTCAGTGTAATTTCTGCATGAATGTGCTTATGACTATGACCATATACATAAAGCCCAAAGAACAACAGCATGCAACAAATGAGTTATAGTCTTGGGTGTATTTTGGTGTGAAACTGACTTCTGGGATGACTATGAAATTGAAAGATGGCAAATTAAACTGTTAAAAGGAAATACTTTCTCAGACAATGCACAATTAGTATGTTGATCTCATTCTCCCACTATACCACAGAGGCCAAGAGCTTGGATTAGATATTTGTATGGTGCAATGGGGGTATACAAACCCCATACTGGACAAGAAGGGGTTAAGGAACTGCTCTGGGCTCAGCCAGCTGTGCCCTGCCACAGCTGGAAGGCATGCATAGGTTGGAGGTGGTGCTTAAAAGGGGAGCAGAACAGCTCACATGTGGGCAAACCAGAGAAGAGCTTCAACCTCAGCTCCTGAGGAAAGGGATGAATGAAGTTAGGAGCTTCTCAGACAACAACTGCCTGAAGACTCTTCCCTGTGGGAAGGGAGGGTTGTCAGATCCTGATATACTCTGAGAGGGAGTCATTCCCCCCTCTCTCTTATTAACTCTGTTTGTTTGTGTTAATTCCCCTTGCTTTTTGTTTATGGACTACTCCAGAAGGGGAAAGATTTAAAATGACCTGGCCAGAGGGCTAAGTTGCAGGAAGAGACATGCCACCACAGAGGCAGAGCAGCCACCGGCCTCAGGCCCCAGCAGAGAGAGAGCTGCCATGTTACACCCAGCCGTGAGGAGGCACCAGAGATGAGTTGATCCCTTCACAACTGATGGAGGATGAGGGCATCCTTTCTACCTCTGGAGAGGTGGAGGACTGACTGACCCCGATGGTCAAGTACCCTAACACTAAAGGCTTGGGTTGGTAAGGTGGATAACATGGAGCTAGAGCATCTTCTCAAATGGATAACTGAGAATCATCAGCAGCAACGGGCAGCCCAGTGGCAGCAGCAGCAACAACTCCTGCAGTGAATTGCCGTCCACCAGCTACAGCTGGTCTGGGACTTAGGGAAACAACAGTAGGACAGCAGCAAAGGCTGGTCCGACAGCTAGGAGCCCTGATGCAACCTAAGGGTCTCCCTGGGGTTTCCCCTCCAGGGGCTTCAGGCTTGGGCTCAGTGGCCCTGCCTGTGCCAGTGAAACTTACAGAGATGGGCCCTGAGGATGACCCTGGTAACATTTGGCAGAGTGGTGACTGCAGCACAGTGGCACATTATTGGATGGGACCATCAGAGGCCGCATATCAGGGGATAGATGCAGTGTTGGCTCAAGATTATGTGCAGGTGAAAACAGCCATACTTGACTACCTTGACATCATGAAGGAGACCTTCTGTCAGAGGTTCCATGGGGAGAAATACCCCCAGCCCCATATGGTAGCCCCAAAATTAGACCTATGGTGGAGGTGATTAAAGACAGAAACGCAAACTAGAGTTGAGGAGATGAAACTCATTGTTGTCAAGCAGTTCACCCACATACTTCTAGCTGGGTATAGGGACTAAGTGCTCAAATACCATCCAGAATCCCTAGCCGATGCTGTCTGCTGAAAAATTTATTTAGTGTGGAAACAGCTCTGGGCACATCACAGAAGCAACTGCATGAAGCCAAGGACCCCCCTCTACTCAAGGCAGAATCCAACCAGGGGAATTGGCAATCAGACAATGTGATCTCAGAAGTACCAGGCTCTAAAGTGCCCAGCAGGCTGCTTGACCTGGACTGGACCTCTTGGGAGACACCAGCAGTTCCGATCTCAGCCTGGAGAAAGGCCCCTAGATCTCCCACAGACTCCTCCACTGGAAATTTTGGGGTGGGAGCAGATCAACTAACCACATAGGAAAGGGCTATCCTGGACATTAGGCCCAGGGCCAACGGCCACATGACCAGCAGTGGGGGCTTGCTTTTCATGTGGGTGCCTGGTTCTTTGGTATCACAAGTGCCCCTGTATGGAGCGTGGTTATGGGCAGGTGTGGTCAGCAGAGAGCCATGTCTGTAAGCAGACCCTGACTAACGTCACGGTCCCTGTTCAGATAAATGGTCAGAGGTGAGAGGCCTGATGGATTCTGACTGTGGGCAGATCCTGGTCCGGGATGACTTGGTCCCAAACTCTGAGGTGCTCTGGAGACTCTTTTTACAGTGTACCCATAGAGATATTAAACCAAATCCCAGTGCACTCATGCAGTTGACTTTAGGGGAAAATATAAAATTCTTCGAAGTGGGGCTGGCCTCGACACCAGCCTACCCCATTATCTTGGGTCATGATTGGGGGTATTTCTCTGAGGTACTGAGAGGATTTATACAAGATCTCAAAACCTGTGACACTGGCAGGTGTAGGTGACAAGCTGAGCGCTGGTGGGGGTGGGAGAAGGATCTGGACAAAGCGAAGCTCCTTCAGAAGGGCCACCTAACAACGAAGCCATATCATCTCCTGTACAGGAGTCTGACAATCTAACTAGAAAGACAATCTTCATAAAGGACCAGAGGGAGAACGGAACCTTGAGTCAGGCTCATGACCTGGTGGTTAAGAGGGAGGTGCTAGACACACAATGAGCAGAGCAATACCTCCTATCCAATGTGAAAATTGGTATGTTCCTATACAGTGCAAGAGGAAAAAAATCACTGTTCAAGTCTTCCAGAATTATCACCATCTGTAGGACCATGATCCTCAGAGCCGCCCACTATTGTGCAAATGGAAATCTCTGGTGTTTTTTATAATGAAGGTTGGCTAGGTAGATGTAGGTGACTATAATTGAAATCCACATCTATGAAATATTAGTTATGAATTTTAATTGAAAGCTCCAATTTTTCTATGATTCTGGAGGACTCAGTGCTACATCCAGGAAGCAGACATCTTGAGGCACTTTCGTCACACTCCTCCCTTTGGCATCTCCAACACAATCCTGAGAAACATTTCATACATTCCAGAGCTGCCTTTCCTCCCCAACCCAGGTTTCCCTCAGACAGCAAATAACCCCTTTGCAGCTTGAATTTGGAGTCCACTACTATCCTAACCTGACCTCTCTCCTGGATCCTCTTTAAGTGTTCAGGTCTGATATGTGCCCATTTCTCCAGTCCCCACCACTGCCAGAGTTCTTCTGAACTCATTTCTGACCTCACTTTCACCTGCTGTTCTTTACTAACTATAGTCCTTGTCTTTGCCAAGGCTTTCTATCTATTGTTATTATTGATTATAACAGAGTGGGAGTCATTAAAACACAATTTTTTTTTCATAGCTACCACATGGTAGAATATAAAGGAGGGTAGCTATTTCCCTACTTTATGCCAGTATTAACTGTAGGCAAATGCTGACTTTTATCATAGTGCCCTCTTTATTATTTATAGTGTAGTCATTATTAATAATTTTACCTTCTCTCCTACAGAGGTGATAACTGGGTTAGCAAGTTTCCTGAGCAGCCATAGGTAGTCTCTCTCTTTCTCTCTGTGTCTCAGAATGTCTGAGATCCAGCATGATAAAGGTGATTACTTTGTTTTTATACAAGCTATGAGAATTTCAATGGCATTTCCCTTTAAAGCCAAAAAACCCTCTCATAAATGCAGATAAATTTTCAAATCTGATTGCACTGAAGTGAGTGAAATAACATGTAGTGCATGAATCTCAGATTCAATAAGAATATATTTTTCTCTAATTATTTTAACAGTGAACGTGATGGCTTGCTTATGACTCTAAGGTGACTCTTATGCATTACCTCAAGCCCTCCAAATTTGTATAATGTATTGTTCTGAAATCACTACTTCTTCCAATAAAGTAACACTTCTTATTTGTATTCAGTACATTGTCAGTAATGAATTTAAATTAAATATATTCATGTTTACAAGGGACTCCTAATTTTATTTCTACTGCTTTGAAGAGCAGCTTTTATGGTAAGAGATGGTTCCTCATCAAAGACAGATTCTTTATTGTTTTCTGAGTTGCCAGGTGCTGGCATCAAATGATTCATCACTGACTCTAATGTAAGGCTGCCAACCTCACTTTAAGAATTGTAAGCCTTCAGGGCCTGATTGAGCAGTGTAGGTAATTATGCAAGAGTGCGGTTTTGTGGTTAAGGCGCACAGGACTCTGAGTCATGACTTAATTCCATTCTCTTCAACTGTTTTTTTTCCCCTCTATAACCTTGGGCAAATTAATTGACCTCTCTTTAATTCCACTTTCTCATTAATATGCAAATGAATTGAATGTACAAGAAAAAGAGGACTAAAAAGGTTAATATTTACTAACAGGTACACCCTTGTTGCTATTGTTGACTAACTACGGCAAAATAATATTTTAAAAGGTATCTTCCATGTATTAGAAATTAGCAAATTAAAATCTCTATCTTGTACCAGCTCTGTCCTGCTGTATGCATGTTATTGCTCATTTGAACAGCATGGTTTTTTTAATAATAATTTTAATACATACATTAAATACTGGTGTATAATTTGCAATGTCTCTTTGATACAGACATTTGCTTTGGGTAAGAGTTTCAGTTTAGAAAAGTAGTATAAGCATAATTACAGTTTGGCTAATTAAACTACGTGTATGAGGAACAAAACAAAATATTTGGAAGAGTGACGTTACACCTTTAAGGACTCCATACAAAAAAATTTGATGATTGGTTACTACACAACACTGTCCATTTATGTTATAGTTCATCCATGTTCACTGTTGGAAGTCACCACTTGGTGAGTTTCACAGGACATGAGATGACAGCGGCTAGCTCATCTGTCTCGTTCAGTATGAGGTCTGCATGGCCACAGTCAGGCATTGCAACATCAAAACATGACACTTGCACACATATTGATACCCTTTGACAGAGTAACACTGTATGTGGCCCCCTTCATGTTTGTAGTGTTGGGTGAAATACTAATAGCTGCATTAGATCCATGCACTCCTTCTAGATTCCTTCTTTTAGGTAAGCTACTCAAAGGGAAGTTGCTAATTTATTAAAAATAGCCATCTTTGGGTCTAAAATTGATAAAGACACCATAAATTAGATGTACAGAGACTATTAAACAAGACTTTTTAAAAAAACAGCATGTGCCTTGATTAGGATGTGTTATCACCAATCCCAAATTCAAATAGTACTAAAGAGAATTTGCATACATCTTTTTACACATTATAAATTTACACACGTTTCCTTTATAAATGGGGGCTATAACATTTAGCCAAAACTTTTAAGTTCCTGTGCCTTTTCATTTTCAACATCCCTTGCTGTGTTTAGCATGTAATTTCCATAGGCAGTACAAATAATGACCTTACCCACATGTTGTTCCTTTGCTTCCTTATTAATTTCAATTAATTCATCATTTTTTTTCTGTTTGTTTGAACAAATGAGCAATGTCATGAAAGTTCAGAATTGTAAATTTTTCTTCATTAGTCAAACCATCAATTTCTTCTACTACAGACTGTAACAATGCTTCCTTTTCCTGGTGTTCAAAATAACTTATATACATATATAAGTCTGCTCTATTCCATATTGACATGTCTGAACTGAACGAACAAACAAGGCCATCTAAACCTTGAAGATGTCTCATTCAAAAATACCAGATTGTGAGTCCAACTATGGGGTTGGCCTTGTTTTGATATATAGCTATTTCATCGATTAACATAGTAAGATACAATACTGAAACATTATTTTTTGCACATGGTACCATTTCAGTCATATTCCAATGAGAGAAATTTAACACAACAGGTATATGCATAGATTGTATGTTGTTAAGCAAAGCCCCAGGTATCATGGTAGCAGTTAAAACACTGGTGGACCAGATTTTACATCAGGGCACCTTAAAGGCATGGAGATGGTCGTAGCTTTTGCTGGCATTGTAGCAAATGTGGGCAGTATAGTAGTTGGTGGCTCCTCCAATATCAGGGTATCCACTCCATGCGCTGACCATGCTATGATAATTGATTGGTTCATTTCTACATTGATTGTTACAGTTAAATAATACCATTCTACATCTGTAGGTCTGAGGCCTTTAGTTAACAATGAGGCATTATGTACATGTTCGTCCCCAGTAATGATACTTTGATCCAGGGTCATAGCCACGGGTGGGCCTGAGCCACTTAGCATCCAGGCCCGGAGCCCCCCAATCCACTGGCTGGGACTCCCGACCCAGGCTTAGTGTCCAGTTGTGTCCCCCTCCTGCTGTTCCCATATGTCGATGCCCTGGTCTCCCGTCTCAGATAGGGGTGTGCCTCATGGGGGCAGGTCTGGGCCAGTAGCAGATTAGCCACTGGGCCTGGGCCAATGGGGCCACCCCGATCTGCTCCGCCCACCCGTCTGGCGCTCCTGTGGAGAAGTAGGTCGGGGCGCGGGAAGAGTGCCGGGTGGGGTAAGTGGGGTAAGCCCCTGTTCCCTAACCCCACTCCCTGGTAGGAGTACTGGGCAGGGAGACGGTTTATACCCCCGTGCCCTCAACCCCATTTACCCGGCAGGAGGGGGGCTGCAGAACAGGTGGGGACGGAACCCCAGTTGTCTGGCCCAGCCAGGGCCTCACAAAACCCTTATCTGTATCTGTGGGGGGAGGCGAGCCCCCTGTCATTGCCCACCCACCTAAAAGCTGGGCCCTCCCAGTTTTTCTGTTTTAGCTATGCCACTGCTTTGATCCATGATCCAGACTACACCACACTGTCTCAGGAGAGGAGGAGTTGTACTTTTGCATTCACTGCTAGCCCCAAGCAACTCCCCAGGGTCAGGATCAACCACATGGTATCTTCAGCGATGTCAGCTTTTGTAGAGGGAAGGGATTAAAAAAATTAAACTGATTAGCTTGATAGATTTTATCACATTTTTCTTATTTCCAGTAACACAAATTGCATATGCAGATTAACTAATTTATCTACATTGTAGTAGGGGCCAAGCCCCTTATAACACAGATGATGTTTAGGAACAGCACGTCACAATAGCAAGACCTTGTTTCCTTATTTCTAATCATTTTTCTCTTATTCACTTGTCAAAATAAATTTTTGCCTTTTGTTTTGACTTTCCCAATTCATTAACTACATACAAGTGTACTTGGTAAAGGTGTGTTTGCAGATTTTGCATAAAAAATCAATTTTAATCCTTCAATATGCGCATGACTTGTTTTCCTACAGCAAATGTCCTGGCAATCTCATTTCTTTCCCGGTCATTACTTCAGATGGAGTGTGGTTTGTTGCACTAGTTGGAGTGGTTCTGATTGCCATTAGGACTAATGAAATGTAGGTACACCTCTACCCCGATATAACGCGACCCGATATAACACAAATTTGGATATAACGCGGTAAAGCAGCACTCCTGGGGGGTGAGGCTGCGCACTCCGGAGGATCAAAGCAAGTTCAATATAATGCGGTTTCACCTATAATGCGGTAAGATTTTTTGGCTCCCGAGGACAGCGTTATATCGGGGTAGAGGTGTATTCCAATCTCTTCCATTCACAGAGATAAATTTTCTTAACATCAATTTAATTGCTCTGGCATTCATACTTGTCATCTGAGGATTGCAAGTGATGAGAGATGTGTAACTTTTGTTTTATTCCTAATGCCAACAAACCAGTTTTGCAGGAGAATTGCTGTGAAGTGAGTTCCTCACATTTCACTTTTGCTGGTAAACCGCATCAGGAGAATATCTCCTGTGTGCTGTGGCTAAAGCCATGTTGGTTCACACTGGGAAAGCTTCAGTCCATTTTGAGAATGTTTCTACCACCATCAACAGGTATTTGTTCCTTTTTTAGTATTGGGTAAAAGTCCCCCCAAATCAATCTCTAAATTAGACCATGGTGTTGAATTTCTCTCTGCTCTAAGGAAAACCCTGTTTTTATTACTTGTTGTATTATTTTGTGCACAGATTAAGCAATTGTCACAGTATTCTCATACACCCTTTTTCATTTGTAGCCACCAGCCAAGTGATTTTAATCTCTCAATTGTTTTGTCTGTTCCCTGATGTCCTCCTGAAGGTAAATCACGGGCTGAATATATTAGATTCTTCCATTTTATTCAGGTACTACCCAAATGGTACCTTATTGCCTTTGGACATGAGCAAACAGGTTTCCGTTGCTAAAGCCAATTTTGATTCATAAGGTATTATGGGTGAATCCTGGGGAAATTATTTTTTCCTCTGTACATGTTTAATTGCTTCTGGTAAGATTGTATTCTGCTTCTGTAGTGTTGCAAGTTAGCCACTCTCTGACTGCTGACACAGATGGAGGATCTGCAGTATTAACTGGAGGAATCAGGGTGCTCATGACTTTGTTTGAAAAAGTCCAATTCTTGCCCCCTTAAGCACTTTGATTTGATGCAGAATTTTGAAAGTGAAACAGAACCGTTTCACTATGGCTTTTAACCTTGAGAAAAAAGGGAAGAGTGGAGGAAAGAGAGCACTGTAAGAAAGGACAGAGGCATCAGCCAAGGGAGATTCATTGGAGGATACAAAGTTGTGAGAGTGATAGAAAGAGAGAAATTCTGTGAGGGCATTACAGACCCATGTGGAGTTAGATTAGAAGAAGCACAGTGTCTCTTGCTCTCACACAAAGACAGTTCAGTTACTGTGAAGTGAGCATGTAACACAGAGGACAGAGCTGAATGTGGATATTACAAAATTGCTACTTTTTAGCTATTTTAAATGTTAACCATATATAAAAAAGGATGTTAGTCTCATTAATGAAAAAACAAAATAAATGTAACAGCTAATAACTGTGAAATCAGCCTTAACACATACACACACACACACACGCAGACATGATTTTCTTACAGTTACAGTGGTTTTTAGATGAAAAAACAGATGACAAGGTGTTAAATTTAAATCCTGTAACATAGAGTTCAGTTATGATTTTAGGATAACTTGCTACTTTTTAACACTTCTTTACTGCCAAGTGCAGGAGTGAACTATTCATTCAGGTTTTGTAACAGAAAAGTAAAAGTTCTGTTTACTATTACTATCCTCGACCGGAAAACGTAGGTAGCTATCCCAGGTAATCTGGATCAAAATGGTACCATTATTGAGAATTCAATCAGGGTCACCACTTTGTTGAGTCTTTGAATTTAATAACAATTCAAGATTGTAAAATAACAGGCTCAAATAGAATTATTTAATCAAAGATTATTAATCAAAGATTAATACAGCACTATATAGAATACACATAGAAGACATACCCCTGTGGATGATGAAGAGAAGGTAGTTTAGTCTGTTCCTTTGTACCTGGCAAAATGCTGACAATGTTCATTCCCAATCTAACTCCTGAAATCTCTGTCTTGTATAGGATGTGAAACAAAGAAACTCATTTTGGAGGGAAAATACTTTCCACAATTAATTTCACTGTGTGTTTTGTTATGACATTTTCAATTTACCTAATTATGGAATTTCTTTTATGGTATCTTTAGGTTACAGAATGATTAAACTAAAGGGAATTCTAATCTGGTTGTTATTACTTACAGCTGTTTGAGGTCCTATCTGGAAAGACCTACCCAAAGGAAACTGAATGGAACTCTGTTTAAGTAATTCTGCTTAAGGCTCAAGCAGAGTTTCTGTAGTTCTACAGTGTCCATATATGTCCATATAGTTCAAAATTGATGCCTACACCAGCATGTGAAACAACTTTATCTAGAGGATAACTAGTGAGGAACAGGGAAAGACTGGAGACATATCTAATGTTCATAGGTTATGAATGTCACACAATTTATATAAAAGCAAAAGGGGTAACAACAGAGTGAGAAACTTCCATACTGAATAGAATGGAACATATGAATAATTTCACTTAATCAGCCTGTTAAAAATAGAAATTCTGGGAATTATTTTAAGTGAAAATAGTACCCCATTAGTTATGAAGGGCCTTCAAAAGGCTGATATATCACTAACATTTCCCATTATAAATATTCTGATGCCAAACTTACAAACATCTGAGCCTCTTAGCTCTGAAACAAACAGGAACTATCAGGCACACAACTTAAAAACTGTGTGTACAAAGCACTTAACGCACATGCACAAGTTGAAGTTACATTTGCAAAAGTATGTGCACACTGGATGGTTTCTAAAACAGTCATGCTTTTCAATTCAAAATTTTGGCTTTACATATATTCCAGGATTCATGCCTTCTGCACAAAATATTATACATTTTATTCAGATGTTTTCAGCTGGTGAAATATCTCATGAGGAGGCAGGTGCAATGCTAAGTAGACACTATTCACCATTTCTAGAGGGTTGTGGCAGGTATTGGGGAACCAGATATTATTGCATTTGATTTAGTCCTCCCTTTACACCTGTAATCACACCTGTTCTATACAGTTAGAGAAAACTCTTGGGCACAAAACAAGAGAGTAGCAGGATTTTAACATGGGCATCACTATTCACAAAACCTTGTGAAGCATATGTATCCTCTTTAGCAAATGGAGTTTTTCGCTGTAGACGTCTGGTGGCTGAGCTCTGAAACCTAACATTGCTATTTTTACTCTCCCCTCTGCTTGTGTCTGCTGCTTGTTCATGGGTATGCTGTGGATAAGTGTGTCAGAGAGGGTAATATTTGTAGCTTTCCCATAGGTTCTCAGGCTTTGTAGTATCTTCCCCCTTCACGGGGCTGTTTTACTTCATTTTCTGTTTTGAATGGTTTCATCTAAAATGTATTTATCTATAAAATGCAGCTTTATAAATCTCAATTCAGTGGCACTGCAGATCTTAGAAACAGCTGGTTTTCTTAGAGATTTTACAATAAAATAAGTAGCTTCCAGATCAATGGATGTCACACATATAGGGAAATCAAGTTTAAGGACAAGTTATTCTTGTCTACAGTTTGTAGCTGACACACCCAGCATGCACTTTACACGTAAAATATATTCCATGTAAGATTATGGATAGAAATTAGGGTGACATGGATTACAAATTTCTAGTGGATTGTAATGTAAGAAATATATATATATATATATTATTCAATATGTGCTTGAACATTACATACAAATAAATGCTTTGCACTTATATAGTGCCTTGTATCTAATGATTTCAAAGTGCTTTCCACAACCCAGCAAAGCAGTTAGGTCATATTATCTCCATTTTCAGATGGGGTAACAGAGAGCCAGAGAAAAGGTAACTTCAAACTAGAAGAGTGAGAGCTTAGGAATAGGACCTATGATTCCTGACTCCCAATTATATGCTTTAACAATGAGACCATGGTTTCTCCTTTAAATAAAACACATAACAAACATATTGCACATGTGGTATTCCAGTACAGTTCTGATAAATGTTTTCCATATTGCTGATAAAAGGCTGCTCTGGATATTGCATTGTTGTTGTTCAGATTTTGGCAGCACCGAAAAAGAGCTAAATGTTTACCCAAGCACAGAGGAGGATGCAGACCCTACTCCAAAGAGTGCATAGTCTCAATTAAACCCTCACATCTTTATCACACATAATCATCTTTCTATCACACCCAGTTCCCTATTTCAAATCAAATAGGAGATCCAAGGATGGATTTATTAATTAAATTAATTCAAATACACTGGATGTAAAATTGTCTTATGAAGGAATAGCACCCTTTATGTTTAGGGGTGGTATTTTCAAGGTGCTGCTCACTGGCCTTTCTTTCTTTCTAAGTAAAATTCTCATTGTCTTCAGTGGGAACAGATTGAGGCCAAAACTGAGCCTTTTGAAAAATTAACCCTTTACAGAGCATGAGCTGGGTTTTAAAAAATGCACAACTTCCATTTAGGTGCTTAAATAGGAGCTATTAGGTTCTGTGCTTTCTTGAAAACCTGGCTCTATAAATATAACCCAAAAGAATCCAGATGGTATAGTAACCAAGGGAATTGTCTTTCATAGGTATACGTTTATCAGTTACTAAGATATTCCTTGCCTAGTTCTGATGACATTGTAAAACATGTACTTGGGTAAAACTTGAATGGTTTATCAGATCATGTGAGACTGATTCATTGCTTTAATAATCCACAATTTCCTAATCATTATTTTTATGTTAAGCATGGAATTCAAATATTTATAAGAAGTGATAATATGTTTTAAAGTGAAATTGGAATTGTCATCAAGTGACAAAGAAAAACCCTAACAAACCACACACACAAAAACAGAACATGGTTCTAAAGAGGAATATGTCATGATGTACAAATACTAATGAATGTTTTCTAATGAATTTGAAAAAAATATTTTTATTACATATTATGATAGAAATATTTCAACAAAGTGACCATTCTCTTTACACTATATTATATATTGCATCTATATGATCATGAAAAAAACAATGATTAGATTCAGAGAAATTTGTGTTTAGACTTCCAATCTATTGATTTGTCCAGTCTTCCCTCTTTAATATTGCCCTAAATTTGTCTACTTCTTTCTCCTTTTCACATCATTACTTCTAATGATCAAACTGTTCTTGCTCTCTTATTCTAGCTGACCTCATGCTGTGTCTCTCTCCAAAGGAAGCTAATGTATCTCCTTCACCTTTTATTCCTATATGTTAAATATCTCTTAGTCTAATTGTTTTACTTTAAACTGCTCCTATCAGTCCATCTTAATTTAGTTGCACTCTCAAAATCTTCCATTCATATCATTTACTATTCCCTATCTGTAATTTAGACATTCTTATTTTTGTCAAAGGTTTTCAAAAGTGCCAGCATCACAAGTGCAAAAAAAGCACTTGACAGTACCTTTTTACTGCATAAAAAATTCTAAACCAGTTTCTGTAGGCATCATAACTGAGATCCCTATATATATTTGCGTCTAAATGAGTCTCTTATCACAGCAAACTCTGATATCCTTTTAGCTTTGGATATATTGATCTTTGCTGTTACCTTTGATACAGTTGATCATTCAGTTTTACTGAACAGATTTAAGAGTTTTCTTCCGTCTCTGGTAGTGTAGTAAAGTGACTTAATCATACTGTGACTAAGGTTTCCTTGATAGTGGTCTACAGAAATTAAATCTGGTGTTTCTATGAGTGTTGTTATTGGATACCAACGTGTTATTTAAAATCATCTTAGGTTATCGATCAGCATGCTGTTATATTAGGTTTCATTATTATGCTAATGTGAACCAGATTTATATGGCAGTGGCTCATAACACTGATTTATCCAGTGCAACTATGAAAAGTGGTTTGACTACTATCCAGCCATGAAGATGTCTTTTCAAACACAGGCTTTACTGATGTGCTCCAAATAAAGACAACCACAAACTCATTGGCAATGAATTGCATTGATCACATTCTTATATTTAGGCTTGCCAGAATTCAATTTTTATTTTTTTAAATTTCCACAGATAATATTGATCTTTATTTTTAAGCATTTTTCTCTATTTTTATCCATTTGAAAATTTTCAAAGTTGCAAGAAATTATGGAGGGATCAGATATTTAATGAGTAGATGTCGAGATTCAAAAAGTTAAAGCATTATAACTGTTAAAACACAAATTGTCAGTGTCACATGTCTAAATATATAAAGTATATATACTTAAATCAAACTCTAAGTTCTCAAGCAGGACTTTTCTTATTTTGACTATTAACTATTGAAATATTTCGCATCAGTACAGTGAAATCAACATTTACTCATTAAAAATCTAATCCTTCCAAGCCTACTTGTATTCTTCTTTGAGTGATTGCCCATGTGCATTCCACTCTTGGTGTACATGTGCCCCACGCACTGTTGCTGGAAACTTTTCCCTCAGTGGTACCTATTGGGGTGGCTTGACCACACTTTGCTGTTGCCCACTGCTGGAGCCTATATAAAGTGTCCAGTCGACAGTGAGCCCCCTCAGTTCCTTCTTACCGCCCTTGATGGTCACTGGAACTGCTCTATGTGCTTTTGCAAGTACACCTCTACTCTGATATAACGCGACCCGATATAACATGAGTTCGGATATAACGCGGTAAAGCAGCGCTCCGGGGAGGTGGGGCTGTGCACTCCGGTGGATCAGAGCAAGTTCGATATAACGCGGTTTCACCTATAACATAGTAAGATTTTTTGGCTCCCGAGGACAGCGTTATATTGGGGTAGAGGTGTACTCTCAGTGGACTGTAATTTCTCATATTTTATTGTAAACAATTTAGTGTTATTAAGGTTGTTAGTGTTTGGTTGGTTGGTTACTTAGGTTTTTACCCCATCTGAGGGTTTTGGTAGATTCCCGATGCCGACGGATGCCTTGATCACTGGGCTTCAAGCCCTGTGTTTCCTGCAATAAGTCTGTGCCCATGAGCAACCCACACTCAAGTTGCTTGAAGTGCCTCAAGGAAGCTCATCTAGGGGAGCAATGCCAAATTTGCAGAGACTTTAAGCCTTGCAAGAAGAAAGGTTGTGAAGGCAGGCTAAAGTTTTTATTCATGCAGGTGGCCTTGAGTCCTCCATCTGAGCCAGGTTGGTCAGACTTGGCACCAAGTGCCTTAGTGTCAGTAAGGAGTGTGCCTCTTACTGTGCCTGAGTCCTGACACTATTCACCATCCCCAGTGCTTAAGAAGCAGACTGCCGCAAGGGGGAAATCCCTAGCACCGAACTCTGCCAGTCCTGGGGACGAGAGTAGAGTGCAGCCTAAGTCTGCTTCGGTACCACAGAAGCTGGCACTGTTGACTCAGGCACCTAGGCAGGTTCCATTGCGTGCGGAGCTAGAAGGAGCTCCATGGCACCACTCCATACTGATGCTATCTCAGTACTGACCAGGCCAGAGGCCTTTGCAGCTGACAGGGACATCTTGACTGAATCAGTGCCAGTATCGCCGGCAGTACAAACATTGGCGCTATCATTGCCGGCAGGCACAGGACAACCAACAGGATCGCTACAGTGCATGGCACTATGTCAGCCTAATGTATAGAACCCTACCAAATTCACTGCCAAGAAAAATGCATCACAGACTGAAATCTGGTCTTCCCCTGTGAAATCTGGTCTTTTGTGTGCTTTTACCCTATACTATACCAATTTTATGTGGGAGACCAGTGTTTCTCAAATAAGGAGTCCTGACCCAAAGGGAGTTGCAGGGGGGTCACAAGGTTATTTTACGGGGGGTCGCAGTATTGCCACCCTTACTTCTGCGCTGCCTTCAGACCTGGGCAGTCAGAGTGGCAGCTGTTGGCCGGGCACCCAACTCTGAAGGCAGCGTCTCGCCAGCAGCAGCACAGAAGTGAGGGTGGCAATACCATACCATGCCACCCTTACTTCTGCACTGCTGCCTTCAGAGCTGGGTGGCCAGAGAGTGTGGCTGCTAACTGAGGGCCCAGATCTGCAGGCAGAAGTAAGGGTGGCAATACCATAACTTGCCATCCTTACTTCTGTGCTGCTGCTGGCAGCGGCTCTGCCTTCAGACCTGGGCTCCTGGCCTGCAGCTGCCACTCTCCAGCTGCCCAGCTCTGAAGGCAGTGCTGCCACCAGCAGCAGCACAGAAGTAAGGGTAGCAGTACTGCAACCCCCTCTACAATAACCTTGTGACCCCACCACAACTCCTTTTAGGGTCAGGACCCCTACAATTACAACACCGTGAAATTTGAGATTTAAATAGCTGAAATCATGAAATTTACAATTTTTAAAATCCTATGACTGTGAAATTGATCAAAATGGACCGTTAATTTGGTAGGGCGCTACTCGTACCCTTGACAGCTTGCCCTTTGGTACCGCCAAAGGGAAAACCTGTGATGCTTGCTTCTCTTTAGGCTTCTCCTCCTTAGCATTGTCTGGAACTTCACCTCCATGGTCAGCGGTAGGTGTCATCTTCTTCCAAATCAGAGATTGGGTCCTATATTTCCTGTCCTCAGAGCTGCTCTTGCTACCCCTCCTCTAGACGTTACCATCTTTCCATGGATCCTAGCACAGGAGTATCATTGAGTGGTTGGCTAGGAGGTCACTGGGGGCCTATACCTATCCAGTAGCCTTTTTGGAATCGATGGGTTTCCCCCCATTTCTTCTCACCACCTAGTCGATATTTTAGCCACTGCAGGTCCTTCTAGAATGTCCCTGCCTCTGAATGAGGCCAATATGGACACAGTTAGGGGTTGTGGCACACATTCCGTACACGTCAAGTGATCTGCTCTTTTTGTATTATGTACTCACCCAAGGTTATGAGTTCCATTCCTCCTGTTCCCTCCCTTCCACCCTGGGTCCTTGGTAGTATCAGATGCCAATGAGAGGGAAAGGCAGGTGTATCAGGGCACAACCCCTAAATCAAAAGATTCAAAGTTGGACCTCTTTGGTTGGAAAATTTATTCCAGCAGGGAGCTGCAGCTCAATATTGCAAATTAGCATGCATTTTGGGGCAGGTGGAACTTTAACGTATGGGAGTCCATGATAAAATGTAATGACATGCTCCCCGAAAATGCTAGGCAGGAGTTCTCCTCACTAGTGGATGAAGGAAAATTGGTGATGAGGGCCTTGCTGCAAGCTGCTCTGGATGCAACTTACTCGGCTGCCAGGTCCATGGCTTTGACAGTGGCCGCGCATAAGATCTTTTGGTTGCAGTCTTCTGGGATCCCCTAGTAGGTCCAACCAACTGTGCAGGACCTGCCCTTTGAGGGTTCCTCACTCCTTTTTGCAGAATACTGATGCAAAACTCTATGGATTAAATGACTCCAGGGCAACCCTAAAGTCTCTTGGCATGTACAACCAGCCCCCTCCAAGAAGCACTTCTGGCCACAGCAACCCCTCTGGTATGACCTGAGGAGAAAGAAGGGTAGGAATTATAGGCATATAACACCTCTGCATCAATACCTGCCACACCTAAATATCCAGAGGGTTCTAAGCAGGCATTTTGATGGGACACTTGAGGACACTGTGCCAGTTCCCAGGATGCTAGACCCTATTTTTCCTTTGTTTGAAAACCACCTTTCCCACTTCCTCAGTGCTTGGTGCAGCATCACCACAGACTACCACTGTAGATATGGGATACATCCTCCAGTTTATTTCCACCACTCCTTCCCACCTTCCCTCCCTGTTCCTCTTCAGGGGCCCTTCTCTCCTGGTCCAGGAAGTTCAATCTCTCCTTCAGCTGGGAGCCACAGAGGCAGTTCCTCAGAATTTAAAAGGAAGGGTTTCTACTCCCATTATTTCCTAATCCTAAAAGCAAAGGGAGGTCTCAGACCTGTTTTAAACCTGCATCAGCTCAACAATTATCTCAAAAAAATAGTTTCACCTGGTCACCTTGGTATCCATTATTCCCTCTCTGGATTGTGGAGACTAGTATGCCACCTTCAATTTAAGAGATGCCAACTTTTGTGTGTCTATATACCAAGGGCACAGGAAGTTCCTCAGATTCGTAGTGAAGCACTCGCATTACCAGTTCCCAGTGCTTCTGTTTAGCCTGTCTGCAGCTCCTCAGGTGTTTACAGAATGTATGGCTCTAGTAGCAGCATTCTTCAGGAGACTAGGAGTGCAAGTCTACAATTAGCTGAACAACTAGCAAGTCAAGGGACAGTCCAAAGCTCAGGTTATATCAGCATTCAACTCATTCAGTCAACCTTCAAGGCCTTAGGACTACTGATCAGTGCAGACAAGTCTATCCTTTGCCCATTGACTTCAGTGGGAGCAGTATTGGACCAATGCTGGGTACTCTTGACGATCCCAGTTGTAATGTATTAAAACAGCTGTAAAATCTGCTCACCACTAAAAAGTATTTATATGAATACTTTGCAACCATGTACCACTTTTAATTTAAGGATTTCAAAGTGTTTTGCGAACATTAATATAAGTTTCTTATGAGATACTTATTTATCCTGACATATCTATCTAAAGGAAACATAAAATGTTTGGCATCTTCTTTTGTTTGACTGGTACTGTTTGTGATGTTAGGATAGCAGAAACTAGCTCTTAGTGTCATTAGCCTGTACACCTATATGCTGATACTCTTTTTTGATTGGTATCTTGTCTGCTTCCAGTGATTACTTTAAAAGCCCCACTTAGCAACTATCAGACTCTTCTTACAGGTTACAATTTCCCTAATGTTTAATCAAAGTTGCTGTGCTGTATCTTAAATCAAGTACGTCTTAATCTGCTTTTAGTGACAAATGAGAAATGCAGCTGTGAAACTTCGTGTGTGTGTGTGTGTGTGTGTGTGTGTGTGTGTGTGTGTGTGTGAATTTTTTTTATAAAGAATTAAATTGAAGACATTTGTCAGACACACATTTGTCAAAGTTTGTATCTTATGCAGATCTATTGAGGAAAATATTTGCAGATATGAATATTGTAATCACATTGTTAATGTTTGGATAGTGCCTAACCCTATCTTTAGGGTTGGATTAAGCATTGTTTCCTTAATTCTAGCTGATTTATTCTGCTTGATGGAGTACAATGGGCTCCCTTGAAAAATTCTTACCTGAAAGTATGCTGAGTATATTCCAAACAGGGTATATTATTACCTGAAGCAAATTTGTCTGTACTAAAAGGCCAGGGTTTCAGCACATAATCTAAAAGACCTTTTCATGATGGATTTTTTTCATAACAGTATTTAGTAAAAATGTCACCTCATAAATATTAGGCAATAATATATAATGAAAATGCTGGCCTGTGGCAGTGTAACTTTAGGGGAACACACACAATGTTGTGAACTGAAGCTTATAAATAACTTGTGTACATTCTGTCGCAACCTCAGATTTGTTCTTCATTAGTACTTTAAAATATTAGATCCCAAATTCTGAATTTTATTGAAGAGCAGTATGATATCATATACTATTATTTCACTGGAGAACTATGTGCAATAGATTGCATTTTGGGACATATATTTGAGGTGTGGTAAGTCACCTAGGCTTTGTCCCAACAATGCTAACTTACGGCATGAATTGTTATCATATAACAACCAAAACACAAGCCTGACAGCTCTGAGCTGTCAAACACTTGCCACATTTTGCTCCAGAGGTGCTTGTCAATGTTGAGTGAAATTATCTTTGTGTTTATCCGCTTAAGAGCTTGAGCCTCAGTTGTTGCACACATTTAGCTCCCATTGATTTAAATGGGTATTTTGGGTGTTTAGAATTTGATTCTGAGAGGAACTAAGGACCTGTTCCAAAGCCCACTGAAGTCACTAGAAATACTCTATTGATTAAGGGGACAAGTCTAAAGGGTTTGGGGATTCTCTGACATAAAGAAAATGATGGGGTAACACTCTGTCCCTCATAATAGCACCCTGAGACCCCCATAGTCACCACTGTGATATAATTATGTTTTGTTTTGTTTTGTTTTAACTAAGTATGCCTTTTGAGGTATCATTTAAGAAATCATGATCTGCTGAACATTACTGCCCTGTTGAATTATGTGTGTTACCATTGTATCTGGAGTAATGAAGTGTTGCTATGTGTGTGTTACTGAAATGTGTTATGAGATTGGTAGACTCCCACAGCCAGCCTTTCAGTGGCAACAAAGCAGCACCTAGTGAAACAGATTTACATCAGGACCAGCCAGATATGTGTTGATGGCCCATTAAGGGAAATCCAATCTCCTAATGGCCATCCCAGAGACTACTCAGAGGGCACCTACACGATAGGTGGACTAACTCATGTGACATTGCAAGGATCTTCCTAGGAGCTGGAGGAAAGTATAAAAGAGGGACAGTGACATCATCATTTGGCCTCTCTCCTCCCCCATCTCAACACTTGGAAGATCATCTGGAAGACAAAGACCTGGAACTGGGGTGATTGGTCCCAAGCTGAAAGGGAATTCAGTCTGTGTATTAAGAACTGTGAGTTGCTTATAACATCTACTAGGGTGAGGCACTGCTTGATTCAAATCTTGCTCAGTCTGTAGAATTTAGACAGCTGATTTATTTTTATTTCTTATGTAACCAACTTTGATCTCTATGCCTGCCACTTGTAATCACTTAAAATCTGTCTTTTTATAGCTAATAAATCTGTTTTATATAATGTCGGCACCGTACTGACAATTATCCCCTCTCCCCTCTCACTTTTCTAGTGATGAGGATGATGACATGGAGGGAGTTTTTGCACCACACCAATCCTTCCCAATCTACTAATGCTGAACCAATAAGATCAAGGTCCTCATAGGCCAGAGACTTACCACCCTGATATGGGCACCCTTGGATGGGACCACCCATACCCTTCCCCGGACAATGGCATTATTGGAACACATGGGGATCCCACAGGATATATCACACCAGTCTTCGCAGCCCACAGAGAAGTGATATCAAATCTCCTCCTTAACCCTCACACACCTCTGTGTTGGAGGTACAGGAGGAACCTGCAGTGAGGCACACAGAAGAAGTGGCACCCCGTACCTCTCCAAATAACAATAACTCATCTTCCTCATCTGATGAGGCTATTATGCTGCCACCACTGACAACGGCGGATGATTTCACCCACTTTCAAGATCTATTTAAAAGGGTGGCTAGCAAACTCAAGTTCACTATGGAGGAGGTGTCAGACACTCAACTTGAACTGACAGATATCTTGCAACCTGCAGCCTCCTCCAAGATTGCCCTCCTGATCAACAGAGCTATCATAGACCCAGCCAAGAATATCTGGCAAACTCCAGCCACTATAACCCTGACCTGCAAGAGGGCAGATTGGATATATTATGTCCCCTTCAAGGGCTCAGAGTTTCTTTTCACACATCCAGCACCAAACTCGCTGGTAGTGGAAGCGGTGAACCAAAGAAAAAAGCAACAGCATTTCTGGTCTACTCCTGTTAGGGACAATAAAAGAATGGATATATTTGGCCGCAAGGTTTATGCATCCTCCACACTGCAATTCAGGGTGGCAAACTATGCTGCCCTCCTAGCCAAATATGACCTCAAAAATTACAGGAAATTAATGGGATTTATTAACAATATTCCAGAAGAAGAGACAATTGTTCAAGGCAGTGGTATCTGAAGGACAAATAATTTCCTGCATGGCACTCTAGGCTACCCTTGATGCTGTGGACACCACAGCCAGATCCATGGCGACGGCCATTGTTATATGCCAGGCTTCATGGTTCAACTCTTCCTCTTTCCCTCTTGAGATACAGAACACTGTGGAGAATCTCCCCTTCGATGGTGAGAAATTATTTGCAGCAAAGACCAATGATGTGCTGCACACCATGAAGGATTCCAGGGCTACTCTGCGCTCTCTAGGCATCCATACACCAGTGTATAGAAGGAGACAATATAGATATCAGCCTTACCAATGCTCGCAATACCCGGTGTACACACAACAAGAACATCAATGGCCATACGATCAGCAACAGCATCAACGCCAGAGATCTAGGCCTTAACATCATCGCCCCCCACCATCAGCAGCGTCCCAACCTCCTCCACCTAACAAGCAGATTTGAAGTCTTGGTCAAGGGCATAGAAGACCTCCCACCCACTCCAGCATTCACACTAATTACTCAACCCTTTGATCACCATTTGCTCCCATTTTACTACAACTGGCGAGCCATCACTATGGACAGATGAGCCCTAAAGGTTATCTGATCAGGTTATATCCTCCCTTTCCTGTCCATACCCTCCCCCTCCCCCCCAGTCCCTCTTCTATCATGACCACTTGCTCCACCAGGAGGTACAACATCTGCTGCAAATAGGAGCAGTGGAGAGGGTACCTGATCAGCACAGAGGAAATGGCTTTTACTCCCACTATTTTTTGACAGAAAATAAAAGTGGGGGATGGTGACCCATTCTCGACCTCAGGCGACTCAACAAGTTCACCAAAAAGCAAAAATTCAGAATGGTTACCCTAATGACCATTATTCCAGCACTGGAGCAGGGAGATTGGTTCTCAGCCCTTGACCTGCAGGATGCTTATTTTCATGTAACTATAAACCTTGTAAGATCTCCACAACATCTATTGTAGAGTAAGATTGCCACAACATTTATTGTGGAACTTTAGTATGCTGATGACAACGCAATCTTTGCCCACTCTGAGAAAGATCTTCAAATGATCTTGAATGTGTTTGCCGATGCTTACGCATGTCTTGGTCTCATTTTAATATCAAGAAGACTAAAGTGCTCTATCAGCCCTCTCCAAATGAGGTATTACATGCCCCATCTATCAAAATCAATGGAGTCGATCATTTCCTCTACCTTGGAAGTCATCTTTCATCCAAGGCAGATATTGATGCAGAAATTCAACATTGCCTGAGCTGTGCCAGTGTAGCTTTTTCTCGTTTATGGCACAGGGTTTTTGAAGATCACGACGTTCGAACAGACACCAAGCTTCTTGTTTATCAAGCCGTTATTCTCCCAACACTGTTGTCTGGGTCCAAAACTTGGACAACCTATAGACAGCACTTGAAAGTCCTTGAGAGGCACCATCAACGCTGCCTTCGTAAGATTCTGAAGATCAAATGGGAAGACAGGTGCACCAATATTAGTGTCCTGGAAGATGCAAAGACCACCAGTATTGAGGCAATGATCATCGGTAGGCAATTCCGCTGGACTGGTCACGTTGTCCGGATGCCAGACCATTGCCTCCCAAAACAGGTCCTGTTCTCTCAGCTGAAAGAAGAGTACCAAAACGTGGGTGGATAACACTGCTCTACAGTCAAAATGCTTCTGAAATAAATGTAGTCAAACTTTACTAATTCTGGGTCACTGAGAACGAAAATGATGCTTAAAATTGTTGATTGGCTCTAGTTTTCAAGATATGCTATTGGGTCAGTATATACGACCCTTGACTTGGGAATGGCGGAGGATAAGTGAGTTATAAAGGGAAGGGATCTCAATTTAAACCAGAAATGACTAAAATACATCTTTGACTGGATCTATGAATAAATCTATGACTGGGTTTGGACAGTACTTGCTTTTTAGGCAGAACAATGAATGATGCAATCTGAAGCTGGTATTGCGTCATACATGATATGAATTGCATCATGTTATTCCTAGAAGTCATGGATGATGCAATCATAATGAAGCTTACATCACTCTGCTGAACAAATTGCCCTATATCAGCTCTAGAAATCATACAGTGTCGTGCTCTCTTATTTGTCAGTGTTTGATTTTGCAAAGGGACACATTTCTGTTTAGCCAAAGTGAGCAGAGATGCCTCGTACTTGTGTGAACAGTGCAGATAACGTCTGCTATGTTTGTGGTGAAGTGACTTTTGCATCACAAAAGTGCAGTATAACCACTATGGTTAAGAAAGCCTATCACCTTTATTTTGGCTGCAAAATTGGAGATCAGGACAAGAGGTGGACCCCACACATATGCTGCAACACTTGTGCAACAAATCTTCGCCAGTGGTTGAACAGGAAAAGGAAATCTATGCCTTTTGCAGTGCCAATGATTTGGAGAGAACCCCAGATCATACCAGCAATTGTTACTTCTGCATGGTGCCTCCAGTTGGGAAAGGTGTGTCAAAGAAGAAAAAGTGGACTGTGCATTATCCAAACATTCCATCAGCTATACGCCCAGTACCCCACGGAGAAGGACTGCCGGTTCCTGATGCACCAGAATCATTCTCACTTGAGTCAGACGAGGAAGAGGAAGAGGATGAAACTTCTGGTCCTGAACCATCAATGTCACAGGACCCACATTTTCTCCCATCCTCCTCCTCCTCTGAACCACACCTCATAACACAAGGTGAACTGAATGACCTTGTCAGGGATTTGGAACTACCCAAGAGTAAGGCAGAGCTGTTGGGCTCCAGACTACAGCAGTGGAATCTCCTGACAGGTGATGTTAGGGTTTCCATGTTCCGTGACCGTCAAAAGGATCTTGTCCCATTCTTCTTCATGGAAGGTGATCTTGTAGCCTGCAACAACATCGATGGTGTGATGGCAGCCCTCAACATCGTTCACGATCCAGATGAGTGGAGACTGTTCATTGATTCATCCAAGACGAGTCTTAAAGCTGTTTTACTGCATAATGGCAATGTTTTGCCATCAATTCCAGTTGGTCATGCAGTCCATATGAAGGAAACCTATGACAACATGAAACAACTTTTGAGGTGCATAAACTATGACCAACATCAGTGGCAGCTTTGTGGCGATTTGAAGGTTGTTGCTCTCTTGCTTGGTCTGCAGACTGGATACACAAAGTACTGCTGTTTTCTCTGCGAATGGGATAGTCGTGCAAGAGATTCCCACTACATCAAGAAAGATTGGCCACTCCGACAGTCATTGGAGCCTGGGAGGAAAAGTGATCAGCATCCACCACTTGTTGAATCAAGGAAGATTTTGTTACCACCCTTACACATCAAGCTGGGTCTGATGAAGAACTTTGTCAAGGCCATTGACAAAACACAAGCAGCTTTCAAGTACCTCCGTGGAAAATTTCCAAGGTTAAGTGAAGCTAAGATAAAGGAAGGTGTCTTTGTTGGTCCTCAGATTCGTGAACTTCTTCGAGATGATGCATTTGACCATGCACTGCGTGGCAAGGAAAAGACGGCATGGAAAGCCTTCCAGTTAGCGGCAATAAATTTTCTCGGAAACAACAAGGCAGACAACTACAGGTTGTTGGTGGAAAACCTCCTCAAGGCATACAAAAGCCTTGGTTGCAACATGTCACTAAAGACAGTGACAAGAGATGCTCCATTTAATGAATACAAGAGACAAGCCAAGAAGTGCCGAGTAGACACTGAATAGGACTAAACTATGTACATAATAGTTTTTTGCCTTTTGTTTCATAATAAATTTTATTTATATAACCCTTTTGCTGATTTTTAAAGTGTTACATAAACAGGACAGGTGAAATATTATCATGTAAAGCAATCATAAACACATGAAAAGACCTAGGTTTACAATTTATGATTAAAACTCTACTATCTGCACAATATACATAGACATAAAATGTAAAAACTTAAATATCTTAGAAACAGTAGCCAATCAGTTGTTTTAATTGTCATATTTGAATTCAGCACATCAAAATACATAATAAATAGCACATTTTATCTCTGAAGCAGACGACTTCTCAAAAATTGTAGACCAGTGTAACGGAATCGTTATAAGGACTTACTAAGGACAACCTAAAAAAGTGTAATATTGACATTGATACTTGGAAGACACTTGCCCAGGATCGCTTAAAATGGAGTCAAGTCCTATGTGATGGTCCCCTGTATTCTGAACTTGCTCGTCAACAAGCTG
Organism: Emys orbicularis; assembly: GCF_028017835.1. Classification (NCBI taxonomy): domain Eukaryota; kingdom Metazoa; phylum Chordata; order Testudines; family Emydidae; genus Emys; species Emys orbicularis. Next base: position 29,132,925 of record NC_088684.1, read on the forward strand.
AAGAGGACAAGAGGCACAGAAGGAAGGAGAGACTGGCTTCCAATCGTGGTCAACAGCCTCCTGCTGAGCCCTAAAGTATCTGCCCTCATTGCAATAGAATTTGTGGTTCAAGGATTGGTCTTATTAGCCACCTGAGTACCCATAACTCCCATGGAAGATGATCATACTCGGTAACTAGTGATTGCCCATCATAAACCCTGCCCACAGATGCTTTCTCAGATTTGTTCTGGGAACAAACTACTACCAATACAGGGTTCCACCCTTAGGCCTCTCAACATCACCTTGCATTTTCTCCAAGATCCTTGCGGTGTTACCGCACATCTCAAGAAAAAAGGAATAATAATCTTCCCTTACCTGGACGATTGCCTCCTCAAGTCACAAACTCGCGAGGAAGCTATCCGAGCCATACAGATGACCATCGATGGCTTTCAGGGCCTTGGCCTGCATATCAACACAAACAAATCCACGTTAATCCCTACTCAATGTCTGGAGTTCATAGGTGCACACCTTGACTCCACAACTGTCATTATGTCTCTTCCAACCGACAGATTCATCACCATAAAGAATCTGGTCACCAAACTGCAGAACAGCGCACAGGTCACGGCTCATGATTGCTTACAACGTATAGGCCACATGGCTGCATGTACTTTTGTGGTTAAGAATGCATGCCTATTCTTGTGATGCCTACAAGGTTGGCTATCCATAGACTACAAACCAAATGTACACAAACTACACTAGCTTCTCACCATGCCCACCAAGATCAAGGATTCACTCATATGGTGGACTCGACCACACCACCTATGTTCTCGGGTCCCATTTTTACAGGAATCCCCTTCAATTATAATCACTACAGACACATCCCTCACTGGTTGGGGGGCACACATGGGACACCATACCACTCAAGGACTATGGTGCCCTACAGAGACCTCACTACATATAAATCTTCTAGAGCTCCGAGTGGTCCACAACGCCTGTCTCCACTTTCTCCCACTCATCAAGAACCAAAAGATCAGAATCATGACCAACAACATTGCTTCTATGTTTTATATAAACAGGCAAGGGAGAGCCCAATCCCATTCACTTTGTGCCGAGACTATGAAACTTTGGAATTGGTGCCTCCAACACAACATCTGCCTTATACCTGTCTGGTGCACAAAACACTACAGTGGACGAGCTCAGTCGATCCTTCCCACTCGACAATGAATGGGAGATAAACAATACTATCCTACACAACATCTGGGGTTATCCACAACTGGACCTCTTTGTGACCACGACCAACAAGAAATGCCCCAGATTTTGCTCCAGAGCAGGTCTGGGGCAACATTCCATGGGAGACGCATTTACGATCAGATGGAACGACAACCTACTATATGCATTCCCACCGATACCACTCCTACACAAAGTATTAAAGATATGAACAGAGAGGCCCAGGAACATACTGCTAGCCCCTACATGGCCCAGATAACTGTGGTACCCACTTCTAACATGGACGTCCACGTGACCGCCAGTATCCCTTCCGCCCCCTTCCGAATCTATTGTCCCAACGCAGGGGCTACCTACCCCCCCCAAACATAGCAATGCTTCACCTCAAGGCATGGCTCTTCAATGGTTCTCCCACAAAGAATTAGGCTGCTCTGAGCAGGTGCAGACTGTACTGTTACACAGCACAACACAATCTACACGCACCACCTATCTCCATAAATGGTCTAGGTTCACGGCGTGGTGTTCTGCCAAACAAACCTCTCCTTCTTCCACACTTCTTCCAGTCATACTGGACTACCTTCTGGAGCTCAAATAACCTGGGCTCTCCATCAGCTCCATAAAGATACATCTGGCAGCAATCACAGCATTTCACCAGAAGATTGGCGACACCATTATTTTCGCCCACCCTATCACAAAAAGATTCCTTAAAGGCATCCAGACTCTGTCCCTGGACATCAGACCACCCACTCAATCATGGGACCTCCACTTGGTCCTCACATGTTTGATGCAAAAGCCATTTGAACCGCTAGCATCCTGCTCTCTACTACACCTATCGATGAAAGCTGAGTTCTTAGTGGCAATTACACCTGCCATACATGTAGGAGAACTTGGAGCTCTCATGGATGACCCACCCTACACTATCTTTTTTGAGGATAAATTCACGCTCTGAACGCATCCCAAATTTCTCCCGAAGGTACATTCATCCTTCCACCTCAATGAACCTATCCATCTATCAACCTTCTTTCCTAAACCACATGCTAACTCTTTTGAAGCAGCAATGCACACACTTGATGTGCACAGAGCATTGTCCTTTTATTTGGATAGGACTAAACCATTCAGGGCTTCCCCTAAACTTTTTATCTCAATCGCAAAGTGATTTAAGGGCAAATCAATATCCATCCAGAGAATATCCAACTAGATATCAGACTGCATCTGTTTATGCTACCAGCTAAAGAAGACACATCCTCCGACTTCTATTAATGCACACTCTACCAGATCTGTCTCAATGTCTGTTGCATTCCTATGTAACATTCCCATCATAGACATCTGCAAGGCTGCCACCTGGGCTTTGGAACATACCTTTGCCAAACACTATGCCCTTACTCAGGGATCCTGACTGACACTGAATGGCCCAAGCCGTGCTGTCTACGGCTTTCTTACCAGATCCAAAGTCCCTACCATCCTAGAGATACTGCTTTTCAGTCACCTGGAGTGGAGCACCCACAGGCACATCTCTCGAAGAAGAAGATGAGGAGGTTACTCACCTGTGCAGTAACTGACGTACTTTGAGATGAGTGTCCCAGTCGGTGCTCCACTACCCACTCTCCTCCCCTCTACATTGGAGTTTGGAATGGTCTCCATTGTAGAGAAGGAACTGAGGCGTCATGGCCGTGCATTTGCTGTTAAGGAACCAGCACTGTGTGAGGTAGGCACTGCGCATGTGCGGCCCATGTGGGTACTGCTATACAGATCTCTGAGCGAAGGCGCAGAGATTCACCAGCCCCTGGAGCGGAGCACCCACAGGGACACTCATCTCAAAGAACATCAGTTACTGCATAGGTGAATAACCTCCGCTTCCTGGGTTCCTCAAAATGTATGGGCTGCACTCTGCTCCCTGCCCCTACCCTCGGCTGTATATTGCAGGACTGTGAGGATCTTTAGTGTAAACCCCACAGAACTCAGGATATCTGCAAGTAGCAGTTGCCTCTTCACACACATCCCTGCTACCCCTCTTACCTGAGCACTCTAATATGGTTGGCTCAATGGTGACAATGCCATTGACATTTTGCCTATGGATGCTCTCCATAACTGCAGAGTTCTTAACAGAAGTTATTGTTACTTTAGGGTTTCCTGGCAACTACAGATGGTGATGAGGGGAGCATGTCACCTTCACCTCCACATTGTCCCACAAATATTATTTTGGCACAGTGAGCTTGTGTTTATTCTACACCATACAACTCAGTAAAAGGGAAGATAGCCCATATGGAACATAATGTGGGATGTTATATGCTGAAGGGTTGTATATGCTTATCAGATTGTCATTATCATGTTTTTTGTCTTTATAATGACCCAGCACATCTTTGAGTATTATGAAAGTAAATTCATTAATACATAATTAATTCTGTTCAGTTTGTATGTCTAAGATGCCCCCCACTATAACCATTACCACTTTATATTGATTTACATAAATGTATTGTCCTAACAAGGCATCCAATTTTTGATAAGTTCTGCAATATTTCCTTGACATACTCCATTCAAATTACTTATTTTGAAATTATATATTAAAAAGTGTTGCCCATAATGAGAAAAATAGTGATTTACGACACTTATTTGTGTCGAAAAGAAGAAAAAACAGTTTTAAATTCACAGTTGTCACGTGGAGCATAGTATAATAGAAGTTTTGTCTTGATAATGGATCAAGATGCTTTAAAAACATATGCTTTTATAAAGAATACAAATGATTATACGAGAGCCTGCCAAGCAATTTATAGTTTAGTTCAAAGCAGCTGTTCAATTAAAAAATGTTCGGCGTTGACGTATGATCATTATTTCAAAATAATGGATTAATTGACTGAACAATTTAATGTTTTGACAGCAAAAAATTATCATTTGACAAAAATAAATTAGTTCATAAATCATTCCTGATTTACTAACGAATTGTATAATAAAAGGGTAGAACATTTTATTAAAAGTTTCAGGAAGGCTATAGCTTGATCCTATTAAGCTCCTTCTGTGAGTTCCCACTTTCTTCATTGTATAGGCCAATGATTAAGACTAATTGCATTCCTAACTTCGTATAAGACAATTAGTCAGATATGTTATAAATGTAGGTCCTAGGTCTGATTATTTTAGATGTTTGTGTTTAGACTAGGTTTGTTTTTCATGGGATTTTCATTTCCCATTTCTTCCCTGCCCCCACACACACCAGAAAAGAATGCAATTCACTTCCTCAGTGAAAACCTGCAATGGGAAACCCTAGCATCAGAAGTCAATGGGACTCCACGAGGGTGCTGGGGTCCATGCTAGAACCTTACACTAAAAGATCAAACCCCTTTCAAATCTTCACATACAGGAAAATGCTCAACATCAGTGCCTCTGCCACAAATAAAATGGAAATAAAATGTTATATTGAGGGGACAAATGGTATTTCCTCTGTGTTTGGGTTTCAAATAATATCTCTCATGGAGGTGCAGGAGCAGCTTTTTTCACAACTTGTTAGTTTTCCTGCCTAGCTGTTGAAAATAACTAAGATTATTTTCAAATGTCTCTCATAATATCAACATTCAGACGCTGAGAACCGTCAATGGCAATCTTTCAAAATTTGGAGCTAGTACACCAATTTTTTTCTCAGATGAGTATTTGTAGGAATATGTGCCTAATGCCCATCGTGTGCCAACTAAAAGTTTTTCACAGCATAGTTTTTTAAAAGGGGTTGATCTTATTTATACTTGCTTGAGATTATGCTTTTCCACTTTGTTTCTCAAGCTATAAAAAAGTTAGAAATAAATTGATGGAAATGATATATTATACCTCACTTCCAAAGAGAAGGAATTCCTTTGCATAAGAATTGCCATATTGGATGAGATTATTAGTTCAACCTATAGCAGTATCCTATCTACAACAGTGGCCAGACCTGTTGCTTCAAAGAAAGGTGCAAGAAAAATAAAGTAAGGCATAAGGAAGTTATGGAATAAACTGCCCACAGAGATGTTTCTTCCTAATTTCGATTAGTTAGAGGTTGGCTTATGCTCTGAATCATGAGTTGATATGCTTTCCAAAACTCTTAGTTATTTTTTGAATCCTGACCATTGTAACTCTGGATACTCTTGTTAGCCATATCCAATCCTTTTTAGAATCCTCCAAAGTTCTTGCCTAATGTGAGAATAAGTTCAACAGGCTAACTGTGCATTGTCTGAAACAGTAGTCCATCTCATCAGCTTTAATTTACCGCATTTAAGTTTCATTGCAGGTCCCTTTGGTCTTGTAGTATGAGAGTGTGAATAGAATGTCATTGCAAATAAAACAGTTTCTATTTATATAATAGAGCAGTTGGTTCTTTGGTTTTGTATAAGTATTGTAGAGAAAATATATATTGGGTCATTGTAGAGGATAGTGGCAGGAAGAACTAAAAAGTGTTTTAGGACTTTGCTTGAGTATTTTAGAGATTGCTTTTTCATTTTCTAATATGTTCCTATAGCTGTTCTCACATTATATCTTAGAATAGATTTGTTCTGTCTGTAAGAGTTCACAAACAAAGGTTAGTGGAGACTTTATTGCCAATATAAGCATGTATGTGTTTCCTTCTTTTAAACCTGACATATTTTGAATGTAGAATTTATTGGAACAGTTGGAATGCATTTTGTTTTCTTGGTTGTTGCAGTCTTATTCTAAGTATAGAGTACAGGACTGCAGAAAGCTCAGACTCCAAAATACAAAGATCAAATATAAGAGGTAGCTTTATATTGATGGTGTCAAGGTCAGGTAGAAAATGAACCTCGCTGGTATTGTTCCTTTAGAAATAGCATTGTGTAGTGTTTGAAAGGAATTTATAAGGAACATACAGGATATATACAGAGGCTTACAGAACCAAAAGTAGCACATTTAATCTATTCTTCATTCTTCTTGTCAATCCCACTCAGGGAATCACAACTAAATCTACACTGTAAGCTCCTGGTGTCAGGGAACATGTTTTCTACATGTACTATAAGGCTCCTAGCATGCTTGTAAGTATTGTAAAAAAAATAATGATCTGATAAACTGCTCCCTTGTCACCACCACCTGCTTTAGACAGAAGTTAAAGTCCATTTTAGCTATGCTATTGGTCGAAGACATATTCCATTGATCTGTCCTCACAGATTGACTGCAGTAAGTTTTTAGAACTTTAATGGGAAAGACTCTTTAGCCAGAAGACCAGTTTGTTGGTGGACTAGTGAGATACTGTGATCTTTTGTTATTGGTAACCCATTAACATTCTCTGAATTGTTCTCACAGGTCCACTTGGCTATAGATGGCCTGATCCAAATTCAGGATCCAGGAAAGATAGAGGATGAGCCAGTGGTTAGAGTATTCACTAAGAACTTCAAGAACTAAGTTGACTTCCTGCCTCTGCCACAAAACTATATCTTTTGTCTCTCTGTGCCTCAATTCCACATCAAATGGGGAAAAATCATTTTTTCTATTTCACATGGGTGTTGTGAGAATAAACACATTAAAGATTGTGAGATGCTCGGATACTATGGTAATTGTGACCATATCAGTATGGTATCTAGAGAGATAGAAAGTGACTACAGACTGGACTGGAGAAATTCAGAATCTGACTGCTGCATAGCATTTTAGATGTACTGGAGGATAATTTTTTTTCTTCCAACACATCACCTGGAAAGCTTTGAAAGGCAGAACTATTAGGTTATAGGCCACTTTGGGCATCCCTAGTGTCTCCCCTCAGTAACTGTCCTGATCATTTCCCAACTTCTTTGTAAGTAAGATTAATCCAACCCTGCTTTAGTGGGAGCATATAAAAAGAGGACAGGAACAAATGCATCACTTTCTCTGGTGGCATTTACCCCAGTTCCAAGAACAAAAGTAACTGTTGGCTACAAACTGCAGGATGGTGACATTACATTTGGGCCTGAGCACCAGTCTCTGAACTTGATCAAAATTTGGCTGTGGTTAGACTGTGTGCTTTGGTTTGGTCCTTTTATTGAGAAGGCTCACAAGTCATGGTGTCTAGATTTGGACTTTCCAAAGTTCAAGGAGCAAGAGGAAGTGTTGGATCCACTGTTTTATTTTAGTCCTATCTAGATGAAATTATATGTGCTTTTGTGTAAAGGTAGGGATACTAATAGTACTACAAAATTGCAGGACTGTCTTAGTTTTAAAAGATGCTTCCTAATCTTTTTGTGGCTAAAACCAAAAACAGAACAGGTGTTGGTAAAGTGCATTGTTTAGTGGCATACACAGCATAGGTGATTTTTTTGGTAAGAATTAGTGGAACACAACTTTTAATCATATTTTTTCATATTTCTTTGTGATACCTTTTTGCATATAATTTTGTTTTTTAAATATCAGTATTTAAGATTAGCTTCTGCTTCTATGCATTTACCCAGTTGTGCTACTGGAACTGCAGAATCACAGTACATGACCTACGTATATTGTTCAGATACCAGAAAGGCTTCCATGCATGTTGAAATATAGAACATGGGTGAGAGAAAAAGCCATATAACTGAATAGAAGTTGAAGGGAGATGCTGGTTTTGCACGGTCAATAAAGAGGGACAACCATAAGCGTGTCAATGTAGAAATATATAATTTTGCCTTGGCAGCAAAATGCTAGGATGTCAAACTGAATCAAACCTCACCTTTTAAAAATTTTATCCTCTTAAACAATCCTATCTCAGGTCTGATATATCAGTAGTCAGAATAAGAAAATGCCACATTCCTGTAGATGTCAGGGAACCATGTTATGCAAAAGTAAACATTTTGTAAATATCAGAAGAGGAAAATCATTAGATTTAGGCAAGACTGTTGAGGAGTTCCTTAATTTCAATCAATCGGGTGCAAGTATTAGCTGACAACAATAGTTAGAGTAGAAAACCTGCTGCTTGGAACAGCTAACGTGTCTTAAAACAGACAGTAAAACAATCTCCTCTCCTGAAGTCATCTACAACTTTCTTTAAACCAGGGTTAATGGAGATAATATTTAGCAGCAATTATTTAGATGCAAGGCCTTGATTCATTACATCTGTATATGAACATTGAATACAGCTGTAAGTTGAAACTTGTCAAATATTAAAATCTAAAGCTCTTATGCTCATGCAAGGGATATGACTAAAACTGTCTGGAATTTTTTTCCATTAAACATTTTTTTTTCATCAGAAAATGCTGATTTGTTGAAATCTAAACTTTTCTTGGAACATATTTGTTTTGACAAAACTTTTGTTGGGAAAGTTTCTCAGACCCAGGATGGAGTTTTTAGTCGACAAGCAAGAGAATCCCATCATAGCCCAATAGATGGGTCATTTATCTGGGGTGAGGGATACGTAGATTCAGGTCCCTACTGTGCCTTATTTGGAGCAAGCATTTGAAGGTAGGTATCTCACATATCAAGGGAGTGTCCTAACCACTGAGCTATTCATTATTTTGGGGTCTTTCTATAGTGTTTTTCACAAAAAAATTGAAAAGTCTACATTTTATCATGATGTGGAATGAAACCAAATGCCCAAACCTCTGTTTTTCATGGAACAGAATTCTTGTTTTCCAGCCAGACCTAGATATGACTGTATATACTGACTCCACTAGCCACTCAATAGGTAAAAGGTCATCACTGTGTGCTACAACCAGTTGTTCCAGCTGTAACCGACTATATTGAAGTCACTCTTATTTGTTTTATAAGCAAATAATAAAGGTGATGGGATTAAATAGGGTTTGCTGGAAAATTGTCCCTTTGTCGTGTAACTTATTTTAGGTGTTTATATAACATTGTGGTATCCAGTGGCATCCAGGTAGTAACTGCAGGTATTATTTGAAGACTGTGGAACTGCACAGGTGTAACTGAGGGCAGAATTTAGCTTAAAGAGCTTAGTCATGGGAGGAAAGATGGAAATAACCTACACTGACTTGAATACTGCGTGCAGATGCGGTTGCCCCATCTCAAAAAAAGATATATTGGAATTGGAAAAGGTTCAGAAAAGGGCAACAAAAATGATTAAGGGTATGGAACAGCTTCATATTAAGAGAGATTAATAAGATTGGGACTTTTCAGCTTGGAAAAGAGATGATTAAAATGCGGGATATGATAGAGGTCTATAAAATCATGACTGGTGTGGAGAAAGTAAATAAGGAAGTGTTGTTTACACCTTCTCATAACACAAGAACTAGGGGTCACCAAATGAAATTAATAGGCAGCAGGTTTAAAACAAACAAAAGGAAGTATTTCTTCACACAACCTGTGGAACTCCTTGCCAGAGAATGTTGTGATGCCAAGACTATAACAGGGTTAAAAAAAGAACTAGATAAATTAATGGAAGATAGATCCATCAATAGAATTTAGCCAGGATGGGCAGGGATGGTGTCACTAGCCTCTGTTTGCCAGAAGCTGGGAATGGGCGACGGGATGGATCACTTGATGATTGCCTGTTCTGTTAATTTCCTCTGGGGCACCTGGCATTGGGCACTGTCGGAAGACCGGATATTGGGCTAGATGGATCTTTGGTCTGACCCAGCATGGCGGTTCTTATGTTCTTATGACCTTACAGGGCTTGGAGTCACAGGTAAAACATTTTGTTAGTACACTGATGAGATCAGATATGTAAATTCAGGGAAAGAGAATAAATGTGGAATACCATACTATTGACTCTTTTGGAGTGTAAACATGTTTGAAGGGATCCGTGGAAATTCTTTTACTGCTTTTGTTGATAACTAGAAATGCAATCATTTCAGATTCCTTCATTTGGTTCATGGCCTTTTGTTTGTTATGCTTAATACTTTCAAGACTTCTTGCTTCTCTCTGTTCAATGCTGAATAACCACTATTTTGAAATCAAGTTAAAACTTAACTTGGTTGGGCTTTCATTTTTAAGACACAAGATACAATAAACCAACAGGTAGAAACCATGTTGTTTTCTGTATCCTGCATTCAGTTATAGAAATTACAGTTAGAAAAGACCTGTTAGGCCATTTACTCCATCACTTTTCCAGACTAGTGAAGAATTTTCTCCTATAGCACAGAATTGTTCCCTGCAGTACATTTTCTATGACCTGATCAAAGCCCCATTGAGGTCAATGGAAAGATTCCCACTGACTTCAGTTATCTTTGGGTCAGTCCCCTAGTGCATTGTCCAGTCTCCTAGTAAAAAATGTCCCCAGTGAAGACTGTTTTCTTTAAAAATCTATAGATGGAAGGCATAATAATAAAAATTGTACAAGGCTGGCAGAGAGCTCTGTATTAATATCAAAATAAGTTTTAAAAGGATCATACATTTAGTAAAAATACTGAACGCTTTCCTAGCTCTTTTAGTCTTCTTCTGAGTGAACAATTACCAGCAGCCTGAGGGCAGCAAGATAATGCTGTCATCTTATTTACAGCATTATAATCTAATGTCAACAATTTATCTAGCAGCATTTTGCAATGACAAATCAGACTGTTTCCCATCATTTTAGCTTTGGACTTTTGAAGAGATTGCTCTAATTTGATCCTGCAGTTGGGAGTGCATCTTTCCTTAAGGGCTAATGAGTTTAGAAGTTCAGTTTTGTAGCTGAATGTTTACTTGACATGCAATTACATGTTTATTCCCTTATCTATGGTACCTTTTAGAAAACCATTTTTGATGAATCTTCAGATCCAATAATCCAGAGTCACATGTCATTTCAAGCAGAGCACACATAATACAAAATGAGAATTTTATTGCTCTTGGACCACTGTGTCTTTAGTTTCTGCGTCTCCTGTTCCCAAATAGCAAAGCAGCCAGAGCCCAGCTACTCTACTGTGGTTTGTGTGTGTTCCTGACTCTTCGGTATGTACAGAAAGATATTAACACATAAGAAGAACAGTCACAATCAGTGCATTTTCCTTCCTGCATGAGGTGTTTCTGCAACTGTACCTTCAAAGAAAAAATAATAGTGCAATAAATTTGAATTACTGATGCAAAACAATCACTGCTATAGATTTCCTGAGGGTGATTTTTTTTTTATTAAAAATTCTTAATATATTTTACTTAATAATGATAAGAATATTTGAGAGCACCTATAAACACACACAAAGTATTATTCAGTAAATCCCACTTTGACCCATTATGTAGTAAATTACTGATGAGCGGACTGGTAGCAAGATAAAATCTTTATTATGAACAAGAACTAGGTACAGCAATGAAGTAATAAAACTGCCTACTACTCTATATAGCTGCAGCCTGCAACTGCCTTGTTCTGGGCTTCCTTGTTTCTGCCCCAGCAGGAAACAACCCAGGAAATCAAAAACAGCATCTATAGTGCACAGGAAGTGCATGCCTGTAACCCAAACATAGCCAGGAAATGGACAATGGCTCTGTCCTTTCACCAGTGCACTCTCCTACACCCATATCCCCACTGCACAGCAACACATAGTGTCCAGGATGTGAAGGTGCTTTGTGGTGGTTCCTCTAATCCAACCTATCCCCATGGAGTGGAACCGTATCAGTTCATTTATGAGCTGGGGCCCCTGCAGAATGGACCAATCCTTCTTAATTTTTGTTACATACAATTCCATAGAATTCGTAATCTATTTCTCTGAGAGTATTTCACAGTTGATGTACTGCCAGGTCACAGCTGATGTGCTCCATGGTCTTATGGTAGAAAATTCCCTTTGGAATTTGGGGATTGATTTTCTATTCTAAGTTCCTTATGTGCCTGTTTTGTTTTTCATTTAGATTCCATCCTGCAGTTGTATTTTGTGTGTATCACAGGTATTTCATAAGAAGTTGGCTGCTTCCCGCTGAGACTTCAACTACTCCAATCTGTTCAGGAGAAAAGAGAGTGACTTTCATCTCTCTTTTGAATTCTGGTTTTTGTCTTAGCATGATAAGTGGCAGATTCCAAGGACACAAATAGAAGTGTTTTGTTTCACTTCTCCCTCAGGTTCTGTGACATGCTGGCCAGAGTTTTTGGGGGTAGGGAGAGGCAAATGGAAAGTTTTTGTTTATTAATGGTTATAAAACATAAATGTGTAGATTATTTTTAAAGATATCTGTATCCTAGATCCTATCTTAGGTCTGAATCCTGCAAGTAGGCCCAGGCTGACAGATACCTGCACCTGAGAAAGGCCCCATTGACTGTGATGGGGTTATATGTGGTGGATCAGGGCCTTGGATAATAAGCACCTAGTTAGCCTATAGAGTTCTAGTTCACTGTGGGTGTGGGTGAGAAGGACCATGAAGGGACTGCACAGCACTGAATATGTGGTCAGAATTGGAGTAACAATAATAGTGTTGCTCTGATTAGGCCCAAATGCTTTTTGGAAGGTGCTGAGTGGAGTTGGGTGAAATTTGTCTGAAACTTTTTGTCAGTGAAAATGCAGATTCAGGTAACTGAAACATTTAGAGAATGTGTGTCAATTTTATTGATTTTGTTTCAGTCAAAAGAAAAATAAATATTTTAAATGGAAACATTTAATTTCAACATTTTTGAAATGAAAAATTTTGAGTATTTGTAATCACACCAGCTTTTTCTTTAGAAATTAACTTCAATTTTATTTTATGTTTTAAAGCTCAAAAATGAAACATTTTGTGCTGCGTCAAATGAAGCATTTTGTTTGAAACAATTTATTTTCCCCTGACTTTTTTGGAATTGTCAGTAAACTGAAAAATCAAATATTTGCACAGAGTTAGTGCTTGGTGCTCTCAGCTCCAAAAGCTTCAATAGGAGCTAAGGGTACAGAGTACCTTGCAGGATCAGGCCCATTAGGAGTAATATGTCCTTTTCGAAGCACCTAGTAACCCAGAGTTTGCTTTACTTTTGAGCATTGCAGAAAAGAATCTTCCAGTCTCTCCCCCTTTTTCCCCTGCCTCCCCTGTAAAGACCCATATCTGGCTGACATACAGCAATGAGGAACACAAATTGGTCCCCTCCACTTCTTTACTTCCCTGATCAATTAAACTAGTGATATCCCCAGAATAGCAAAAAAATATGTATAGCATCTAATATCCTGAGTTTCCCAGGAAACAAAAAAGCTTCTTTTTGACCTAACTACTCTTAAATGCTGCTTTGTTTTCCAAAGGTTCTCCTCATAATAAAGAAAGCAGGTAAATAAGTGAGGTGAAAAATAGACTTGTCAGATTTTCAGAAAAGAGATCATTAGGCCACCCTGCTGTTTTTATGGTTTTATTTATGATTACACACTGTGGTACATGAAATTACTACTGTAGAAAAACTTGTTTACCTACCCATTTTTAATAGGCAGAGGAACAGTAGACTCCAGTTGCAAAGGATGAATGGTATATGGCAGGCTACCAAAGCATCTGCTAGCCATTATGTAAGGAAATTGTCCCATAGCATACATACTATATGAGTCACAAGGTGCATTTTGTTGTCATGGTAAATCCACCTGTTTTGCTCAGTAGCAGTGTAAAGCCTAGGGGAAAATGCATTTTTTAAGTGGCATGCTTGTTTGCAGTGCAGTGTTACCCACCACTAGCTCTCTGTGGATGTGGGGGAGAAGAGCAACAAAGGGACATTCATAATGAAAATGACTCGGTGTAATTTTTGCCCCTCACACTGATCCAGGTAAATGAAAGTGTGGTATCACAAAAACACAAGCTCCTGTTTCTATTGAAATTGTGTTTCGTGAGGCCTCATAGTTTTGTATGCAAATAGTGCCTGAAGTGAAATTGTATCTTCTCATTATACAAAGCTCTTAATTTCACAAGATACAAGATTGCAGCTTTGGTATATCTTTAGGCAAATGATTTTCTCTGGAAGGACTATCAATTTTTTATTCTGTATGATAAAAGATCAGAACAAGTATAAGCTGTGCCCAGTTTCAGTTTGTTCCCAGTACTATTTCTCTCTCTCTCTCTCTCTCTCTCTCTCTCTCTCTGTGCTTGGTGTCCAGACTTAATGTTATGTTGTATGCTAACTATTTTACAGAAGGAGGTCCAAATGCCAATAGGCAACTGCACAGTACAGTCAATTCAGATAGATGCAGGAGGTCAGCAATGCTGAGAAGACATCAGTGGGTAGAGATGTGCACATCTGTTCCACTAAGCATGTATATGCCAATCTACATTTTTACAAACTTTTACAGAAATCTCTCAAATGTACAAGACACAATCTTCCTTGATCCAGTGATTCCTACAGAGGGCAGAGGATGGCTGCAAATGAAAATATGATGATACTCTAGACCTGAAGCAAAAATCAACGTGCTTCATTTTTTCTCATTACTGGTTTCAGCCTTTTGTGAACACTGGCTCTTGACTGCTATGGTTTCTTTCTACAGGAGCCAGTGCTCCTGCTTGCTGCATCTCTGCATGTACTTATGAGGTCTGAACACTGGTGACTCTAACCATTTCCTTGTATCATCATCCATCATCTTCTGCAAAAGTAGCAAGAGCTTATCAAGAAACAGCAGCCAAAATGTTTCAGAAAAATGAAATCACAAAGGGTTGAAACTACAGTGAAGCCTTCTTTGATACAAATGGAATGTGAGATATGAAATTAATTTTGATAAGCATGGGCTCAGAAAAACTGTGGATATGGGAGTTTTCACTATATTTAATACACAGTGGATATTGACGTTGGGAGACAAATTCTTATTTTGCATAAATATCCCACCTCAAGACTCACTTCTGCCATGTTAACTAATGTTGGCGGGGGATGGAACAGGTGGAGATAGCTGTTGTATTTTTTGTTTTGTTTTCAGATTTTTTTGAAAAATTGGAACCACCAAGCCTGTATAATTGAGATCTTAGTACTGTTTGATGACCTGACTCCTCCCTGTTTTCTCCTTGTGGATTGTTATACTTGCTTGTTATGCCTTGTTTTCAATGAAAGAGTAAGCTCTTACAGGTAGGGTCTGTGTCTGTCTATGGTTTTGTACAGCACCTAGCATAATGGGGCTGTGATCCTAATTGAGGCCTTTGTAACACAATACAAATAATAATCAGAAAGTTGTTTGGATAATTAACATTCAAAGAAAGTTTCACATCAGTTGGTTACTTTTGTTATTCAAAGCAGTATGCGTATTACAGAATATAGTTATTACTTCTTGGCTATGCCAAATACTGTTACTAAGTGATCTGTTAAGAACATGTAATTGCATGTTTATTAATCAAAAACCCTTATGAAGTTACTATGTAACGTAAAAGAGAGAGAGAGCGAGAGCATGATATTCCATATAATTTCAAATTCTAGCAAGCCAATTAAACAATGAGAAGAAACAGGCAGCACATTTCTGCGCAGCTATTGCATAAGGGTGGTGATAAAAGGAAGAAGGGTGGAAGTAAAATTACCTGATCAGCCAGGACTAATAACTTCCTAAAGGTGCTTAGCCGCTGAACTCCGTGGGCACCTAAATTCATACAGTGCTTAAATTTTTATAGTAAAAGTTTCCTAGGTACCTCTGTTTCTACATCTGAACATGCACTGCAGCCCCACACCAGATGTCAGGATGGCTGAGTCACAAAGAGATAGGCATTCCTCTGCCAAATTCACCTGTGGGGCCTGATCCGGTAGATGTGCTCAGACACTGCCTACCAGATTAATGCCCTATAGGTGAGCTTGCACAAAACGGCCAAGAGCAGCAGCCCCTCATATTTTTTTTAGTCCAGTGGTTGGGGTACTCACCTCAGATATAGTAGTCCGCCAGCTCAAGTCTCCCCTCCACCGAAGGCAGAGAAGGCATTTCAACAGGGTTCTGCCACCTCTGTGGTAAGTGCCCTAACCACTGGCTATTCTGAGGTGGGGCTCCTTCAGTCTCTCCTCTTGAAGCTGATCTGCTATGGATAAATCCAGAGTCATTACAGCAGGGGGACAGGATCTTGGGGAACCCACTGCACAGGTAAGTGCTCTAACCACCAGGCTACACAGTCAGTTTCATACTTGCTCTTTCTCTAGCCTGATGGCTTTTTAAAATGATTTCTCCACAGTGGAAGTGCTTCAAAGGCAGAGACTGATGGAGTTCCCCATCACAATACTGTACAGCCCAGTAGTCAGGGCACTTACCTGAGAGGTGGCAGATCCCTGTTTAAATTCCTTTTCTCCCTCAGGTGGAGGAGGGACTTGGATGGGGATCTCCCATATCCCAGGTGAGTCCCTAGCTACTAGGCTAAAAGTTGAGGGAGGTTGTCTTCCACCCACCCACAGTTCCAACCTCTTGCCAAAACAGCATAGGTGCCTAACACAAGGGAGGTTTGCAGCTGAGAATTCCAAGCAGAGGCAAGTGCCTCTCTGCAGCCCTGATTTAGGAGACTATCTCTGAGAAAAGGGCTGGTCTCACACCCCATTGACTAGCTTAGGCAAGGAGCCGCCTAGCATGTTGGTTTTGTGAACCCCATTCTGAGGCACTAATCTCTCCCCATTAATTGTATAGGGAGCCTAGGTGCTGAACTCAGGGTTTGAGAATCCTAATGTTTTTCTAGGCACCTGAAAGATAGGTGCCACAATGCTCAGCATCACCACACCTAAATTACTTTGTGACTCTAGCCTGAAATGCATTGGGGATGTAATGCGAGCCTTACTGGTTACTGCCCATCTAAACATGTATAAGTACATGTACTCCTCATAACGTTACAATAGGACAAATGTCCTAATTATTAACTACTACAACCTTTATTTGCTGGACATTATAAACATGTAACTGAAATCACTACTGTAGAAACAGGAGGCTCCAATTGTATGTGCCATTTAATTTCAAAGTAAGGAATTATTTTCATTAGGAGTACTGGCTTGGGTTGTCTAGTTTTATATGGATGGTAAGTACAGTTTGCAAGAGTGTGGCACTTATTGATTAGACAATATATTTACTGTCTTAATGATGTGAATAAATTATAAATTAACATGAACTAATTGGTTTTTATTCATGTTTTTGGTGTAATCATGCACGCTACTTCTGTTAGGTTCTAAGTCCATTTAAAAAGGAACATATATTAAGAGCTGATTATGTAAAGAGTAAGTCTGATCAAGAAGACATTTTTCAGATTACACTTCAAGCCTGAAGAATTATTAGAACATATTGTTAGCTGGAAATGAGCACATTTGCAAAGTGAGTATTAGGTAAATAACTTCATAATTGAATCCCCTACGTTTTAAAGGCTAGACAATGCCACCTTACTTATGTTGAGTAGCACCATTCTTCTCAAGCAGCTGCATTTCAATGGGGCTATTCGAGGAGTAAGATACTAATCAACTTCAGTAAGGGTGGCAGGATCTGGCCCTAAACCAGTATTGGCAGAGGAAGAGAAAAGTGATAGTGTGCCATGCAATATTTAAACACATGGACTTTACATTTTAGATGTCACTTTTATGCATATATGTCTTATCAAACTATGTATGGAATTATACACCCCAAACCCTGACTTCATTGATCTACTAATACCATTCGGCTGCAGTATTAAAACAAGGGCATGAGACACAAATATCTTAAACTTTGTAACAAACTCATTGTAACTGATGTATTTGTTCCCACACAGGAGGAGTGAGACACTGGACAATCTATTAATTTGTTTCCCTATTTGAATAAAAATACAGTCTCGTAAACAAAGAAGGAAGCTAATACCATTTGGACAAAAACATTTACATTACAGGCACTTACTAGAAATGTTTACACTTTGCTTTATTTGAAATATGCTGAGAAGAATGCTCTAAATCTCCCATAGATATAGATATATATATATATATATATAGATATATATATATATATATATAGATAGATATATATATATATATATATATATATATATATATATATATATATTACATCACTATATATTCTCCAACCTGGTCATGCCTAAATGACAGCATTCATGTGAATGGGGTGTGGGAAAACCAGGGATAAGCCTTTAGCCAGCTCCACCCACTGCACAATATGTGTGCACATATGCAGATACATTTGTTTGGCTGGTTATGGATCTGCTTGGAGACCTAAACTCCTTTGAGGATTTTTTCTTTTTTCCCTGGTCTCTTCCTCTTGCTGAGTGCAGTCACTATAAAGTGAGGCAACACTAGTCTTGGCAAGCCAGTCAATTGACCAGTCAAATAATGTCAATTGGCCAACTATTATTTTACCATGGTCATTTATTATCAGATATTCCAGAAATAATGCCCTTAGGTAGGCGGTAGCCTACCTTTCTGACTGCATCATGGTACCATCTGTCAGAAAGCTACTTAAATTCTACTCTACTACATGCTAATGCACGTTCTCGGGGTGAAATTATGAAATTGTTAAAAGTTGAGCATTTTGATTAGCTGGAGTCTTTCTAGAACAAACATTGTATGTATGTGTGTCTTTAGTTGCATCAATACAGGCAACAGCTAACAAAGAAGATTAAACAATTTAAAATACATGAACCCTGCCCCAGGGAGTTTACAATCTAAACTGACTAGACCAACCCCCCTCCCCACGAAATTAACCCACAAGACAATGGGGGAGGGAGAAGAGGATTCACACTCACTAAACCTCCTCTCTCAACACAAACAGAAAAATTAAGCCTCTGTCATCATCCACAAAGCCCCCCAACACCTCTGTCATCATCGGCAAAGCAAATAACCTACATTAAATACCCATGTAAATAAACCCCCAGTTCCCTTCCACACACACCCAAATATATATCCCCATCCAAAAGATATCTCCAAAAAGATAATGAAAAGCAAGATGCTTGTAGAGTAGGTCTGCTGCCTACTTAGCATAAGTCCATTTAAAATTACTTTTTCCTTTTATATGTTTCTTTTATTTCTGTTTAATTTCTTGTCTTTTGTAACTCTTCAGTCTTGAATAACATTTTCATTAAAATAAAAACCTAACATTGCTAAAAATAAGTTATAATTATTTGGTTCATTTTTTGAACTTCATGTAATTGTTTTTTTGCATTTTTCTAAGTTAAAATAACTCAGTAAAGTAATTTTTTTTTATAATTAGGTATAAGTATCTATCTAAGGCAAAGCTTTTCCATATAAAGTCTTATTATTTTTTGTTACTGTTGTTTCGGTTCTAATAAATTAGTGCCTTAACCTATTTAACCATTTTGACTTATGACAATATTTGACCAATGTTTGACTGGTCAATCGACCAATTATTTTTGGAATGGTCAAATGCCCAACCATAGGCAACACTCCCTCATCACATGACTGTTAGTCCTATCATGACCAAAATTAGTGTGTGTTCCCTTCCTACTTTTGAGCTGTTTTAACTATGGATCCAGCCCAGGCAGAAGAAGATTAAAGAGAAAGTGTTCCTTGGGGGGAAATTGAATTGATTCTTTACCAAATTACAGTCACAGATGAAGCAGCAATCAAGACATCTCTAATTAAATGCCCTTCAGAATACAGAGTAGCTAGTCACCAGAGAACATTACAAAATTAACTATAGTATCTAGAGTAGATAGCTCTCAACATCAGTATAATTGGTACACTTTGCAGAACTCATGGAGTAATGCCTTAAGGTTAAAAAAAAAGAAATCACATTACTGATATCCTACCTATACTTATTACACAGTACAATTTGTGAAAAATAGAGAAGAATGTTCAGTAACTTCAAACCCTGACTTTTAGCATTCTAGACTTTCCATCAATTTCAAGCTCCCGCTTATAAGAATGGAATTACTGATCATAATTAAACTCTACATATTGCGCATTTTATGAGTAAGAGCGTGCCTGAATTTCTATATTAGCAGCAGAAAATATATTAGTTATTGAGACACCATGGTATTTGTACTGCTTCAATCAAGACCAAACTGAAATTGCTATGATGTAATGTTTTTCATATCTTTTTTTCTTCAGGAAACAAAATCCACACCTTCATTAATAATTCACATTTTTCCCCTTAAAATATCACAATATCTTTTTTCTCACTTTTGTAATGGAAAAAATGCTCAGTAGCTGTGTTGCTGGTCAGCAATCTACTGGCTCCTGATACACGTCTTTATCGATCCAGCAAGATCATCTCTCCACATTATCTGCTGTTTTCTTCTTTAGTGTTTCTGAAGAACAAAAGTTATGAAATAGTTTAAAATATGTCTAGTCAGAGGAAAAGGAACCTCCACATACATCAGATTTAAGAATAGGAGCAAAATATTGAGTTTGCCGTTCTCCTATAATGAGCTCTGGATCTGTTCCTGGGCGGCACTGCACACCCCTGATAGGGGTTGAGAGTTCTCAGCACCCATCATTTGCAATGTGTGTTTAGTTATTAGGTTGGGAGTCTCTTTTGTTTTGGATTTGCTGTGTTATATTTTATATTAAGTGCAAATATTTTCCCAGAAACTCGATGGACACAGGTATTAGAAAAAATGAGGGAAAATGTCCCCCAGTGAAATGGAAAGAAAGGAAAAAAAACCTATATTTAAACAAAATAAAATAATAATGGGTCAGCCATAAAACCACAAAAGCAATGAAATTCTAAGTTGAGACTTAAAGTAAACTATTAGTTTATCATGATTTTCAAATAGAAAGTCTGAGTTGACAGAAAAATTATACACGGTAACTTTGAAATCAGGAATGTCAAGCTTTGTTAGATCAATGTATTCTAGAGGAGAGCCCTTTACCCCTCCCATACAAAATGCCCTGCTGGCAGCTCCCAGACAGTTCCTGAGGGATTGTGGTGAGAGCATACTGGCTGATCTTATCTGCTGTGGAAGTGATTTAGAGGAAGGAATTCTCTCAAGTAACTAGGATCCAAATTATAATGCACTTTAAAAGAGATCAATTTCCATATTTGAATTGTACCCACACCTGTAAGAAATAGGTAGCTAATTCAATCTGTGGAGTATTTGCATAACTTGCTCCTTCAGTTCCATCCATTAAGTGGTTAGGCTGCAAATGCTGCACCAGGGGAAGAAGCTGAATATTTTTTCAAGGGCAGCCCCGTATAGGGAGTATTACAGTTTTATGAAGCCACAAGTACATTGATTTACAGGCAAAGTCAATACCAAAGAGAAATTCTACACAATTGGGGGTCCAACTGTAACCTTAGTATTGCAAACATCACTGATGAATACTGAGCATGTGTCCTCAAGCATGTCCATCAAATTCCCTAGCTAATTTTGTCAGCCAGCCAACATCACTTTTGTCCTTTGTAATTTCAACCTTGGTGAATTTACTCTACTACAAATCCCAGTATCAACGAGGCACTTGGAAAGCAAGATGCTGCAACACCTGAGTCAGATGAAATGGAGATGCTGGACTGAATGTCAAACTGTCTTCCACAGCTGCCTGTTGTGTATATATGGATCTGACAAAAAACAAAAACAAGCACAAACAAACAAACCCAAAAAACACCACAGCTGGAAAACCCTGCAATAGAGCCTTTTGAGTGGATGAGTAATTACTCAACACTACCCTCTGGGATCTCTCTCTGAATTAAAAACAAAACCATCCGAGCAATTCTTCCCACAATTACTAGGCACTACAGTAGACTTAAGAAAAACACTTCTGTGAGGTTAAGATACATAGTGTAAATTATCCTAACAGCCCACATTTAAGTGAACTGTGATCCTTTCCTTTTTTGTGTATAAAACTGTGTATAAAACTGTATACTGCGTAAAACTCTGTGGACAAAAAACCATCTAACATAAGATCTCACATAACTATCTATAAAATATATAATGTAAAAAATATTGGGACAGATCCTTAGCTGGTGTAAATCTAGCATGCCTGTGTAGTTTCTAGAGTATTAATGTCCTTCTTTATGTACAATCTTCCTGAGCTGACCTACCTCACCTGTGCCAGGCCACATAAATGCCAGTCAGACAGCTTCCTTATGAGATTTTAGAAAACCAATTTCACAAATAATATAAACTATATATTCTACTCTTTTATATAGATTGTCTGTCTTATGATGGACATTTGTAGTGAGCAATAAGTTTGAAACAGTACAGTTGCATTTTTATAGACAATTAACCATGAGTTATGCTTATATTTTTAGGTTAACAGGATTTCATCTTCCTCCACCTGTGACAAGTACAAAGTCTGTGTTTTCACTGCGTTTGACAAGTGACTTTGCAGTTAGTGCCCATGGGTTTAAAGTATACTATGAAGGTAAGAGAACATGATTAACACTCTTCTTAACAACAGGATTTGAAAGCTTTACATCATCCCTATATATAAAGGGCTCAAATGTGACATTTTGCTAGTTGAACTGAACCAGGTACATTTATTAAAAGGTTTAAAATATTTCAATAACCTTTCAATTAGATGCCAGGATCTGTCATAAAAATCAAAGGTTTTAAATACTCCATAATAAATTCCTTATCTTGCCCCAAAACTGATTGATTTCCCATATTGTTTTTCAACCCATCTCACTGTCTGATAGTTGTGGCATTAACATTTTGGAAAAAGTATTACATACATTTTTAATGACTATAATTTTTAGTATTTTCAAAGTTTGTTAGTCCAAAAAATACCAAGTATTAAAGGTTTGCTGATCCTAGCTGAATATTTATTTGTGTACTATATACAAGAAAATGTATAGTAACTAAAGGCAAGATTCTGGCATCCATACAAACATTGAGTACCATCATGTTCCGCAAAAAGTCAGCTTGAAATCAATTATGCACAATGAAAAGAGATTAGCTGTGATTTTTTTTCCCCATCTGCTTTCAGTACATGAAGAAGGGTAATCGAGAATACAAGTTTATTCTCTAAATGTTTTCTGGGCCCCTGGAGCAGAACCAAAGTTTCTGGTTTTACTGTTTATATAGGAGAGGTGATGGTTAAGTTCTGACCTGCTGTCAGTGCTGCCGTCAAGAGTCCCTGTTGGGGTCTTCTGAGGGTTCAATATGTGTGTAGGCATCAGCTTGAATGGAATAATGTGTCATCTTCCTTAATCAAAGGACTATGTTTGTTACATAGGTTCAAAGAGAACTCCTTTATAATCAACCTCATCTTTAAGTTGTCTTTGCATTGTATGAATACTCTGGCCCGACAGATGGTTTGGCCATTACCTTCTATATTTCAAAGCAGTGATTGTGCACTCCCATTTGTGCACAAAATCAGGTCTATTTCCTTGTGAATTCCAAGAGTAATAAATCCTAGGGATCTGTGGTCTCTTTTTATTGGTGCTGACACATAGCTGATCTCTCCCCTTTTAGTTAGGGTGTCTATCAGCTAACCAATAGCTATAAAATATCTGAAGAAGGTCAAATCTCTGAGTTTTATCCTCCTTGTTCCTGTGGATCACTCTGATTTAATCTATGGGAGTTTAAGCAGCTGAGGTGCAGTTTGGGGAGGCAGGGATTAGGAAGATGCCTGGAGGCTCATCTTCTGCACAGAGGACTTATGACTGATATGCATATAGAACACCTATGACTGATGCCAAGCGAAGTTACTTGTCTTCAGCCACAGACACTGCTAGGAACTGTTTACTTGAATACTGCAAGATACTATGCAGTTCGAATACGAATTCACACAAATAGTTTTCCCTAAATCATGTAGTTAATTAAACAAGGAAATTTAAAAAAAGGTTATTTGCCAGTTTTTGAGACCTGTTTTGTAGTTTCTGGTTGTTTTGAACATGTCTAATTACTTTGTTTATTCTGCAATTATTTTCTAGTTCACATACAACAGAAGGATAATTTACAGAACTGAAATTTTAGCTATTGTATAACAAATTATATTTGGGATGGATTACAGACATTTTTTACTCTATTGTCAATTGTAACAGGTGTTTGGTGGTGATTTTGTCCAGCAATATCTTATCTGGAAATGTGTTAAATTATAAGTATTCAAAGTATAATATATAATTTCTTCTTTCATATTTGGAAAATATATGATTTTTTTCCCCTGTTGCTTTGATGGTATAATGTTGAAAGATTCCAGGGACTTTCAAGGTCTAAATAGTGCTTTCTGCACTTCTATAAGGGGTCCTTTAGGTATTTCATACTATTTTTAAAAAATGTTGGGGGGTTCTGTTTGGTTGGCTGGTTTTTGTTTGTTTGTTTGCTTGCTTGCTTGTAAATACTCTCAAAAATCCAATCCTGAAAAAAACAAACCAAAAAAGAAAAGAAAAGAAAACAAAAACAACATCACAACAACAATACAACCTCAAACATTTCTCATCAGGGTAAAAAAAAAATTGCTCTATCCACATAAAACCAGATTATTTGGGCTAAGAGCAGATGGAATGCAGGGAGGTTGGGGAGTTCAAGTTCACACTCTCCAATAGCAGCCGCTGTCCCTCGGCTTTGGTTACATGGGGTACTGGCACCACTGGAAATGTATAAACCTGCATGTGTGTGGCCCATTCTCAGGTACACAATGGCCCTGATCCTGCACTATTAAAATTAATGAGAGCTTTGCTCTTGACTTCAGTGAGCTATGGATCAAGCCCAAAATATGCAAGGTTGTACAAGAAAACCTGTGTGGCTGGTCAGCTGGCAGACTCCTCACACAGCTTCAATCCCAGGCTTAAGCAGCACTCTAACTTTCAATGGGACTTGAACTCCTCAGTCATGTAGGAACTTTAGAAAATTTCACCCTGTGTCAAAATAACCACTGTTTCTTGTAACAAACTAATTAAAACTCTTCTAGTTAATGACACTTGGGCCCTGATTCAGCCAGGCATGTAAGCATGAGCTGAAAGTTAAAGAAACATGTGTTTTGCTGAATCTGGTCTCAAGTGTTTTACTGTATTCTTCCAAAAGAATGAGATGAGACTGCGTTTTCTAAATATCCAAACTTGTAATGCAGCCAGAGGTCCCTCACCCTCCCTCCCTGACCCACAGCAGCACCTGCCTCCCCTAGAACTGGTGATAGGCAGCGTCATCCCCAACAACACTACTTATTTCAATTCCCATTCCCCTGCCTAGCTTGTCTCTCAAACTGCACTCCCCTGCAACCCAGCTGGTGGAAGAGGGGATGACTATTAGATTACATTCATTTGATGTCTTACTCCTTGGCATTAGAGAAAAGATTTATTTAAATGAGATTCCATATCAGTAGACTCTCCAGTACTTTACCCCTGCTCTTCGTGAACACATGCAACCCTGTAAATAATATTTTCAAAACTGTGTCTCTATCTAATGTCCTAAATCCATATGTAGACACCTGATGTGGCCCAATTTTCAAAAGTGCCAAGCCCTCAGCAGTTCCTATTGATCTTTAATATAGCTGCAGGTTGTTCAGTGCCTCTGAAAATCAGGCAATTTATTTAGGTGTCTGAATGTGCAGTTAAAATTTGAAACCTGAGATTAAAAAAAAAGAATGGCACATCACTGAAAACATGAAATAAAGGTAGAATTTGGTAGCTTTCAAGGGGAGGGGGTGAATATTATTGAACTATGTATCTAAATGAATCTATGTTTGAAAGAGTAAGTTGTTGACTGAGTTATGTTAAACATTATTCAGCCTTGTCATATATGAATTACAGGACTCATTCCATTTTTTTTTTAAATAGAAAATGGAGAAGGAAGAATTACTATCTCCCAAACCATGATCAACTTTGCAGTAATTTCTCACTGACATATTTTCAGACATATTCTCTCAGGTATAGATATATGACTGTATGGAAAGCATGGTTGTGCAGTAACTAAACATTTATTTGTGGCTTATCTGAGACATGACCGGAAACTCCAGAGTAGCTGAAAATCTAAGTGAGCTATGAATCTCCTATGGACTTACTCGAGAATGACCTATAGGTATTGTATTAATTTCTCTGTTCCCTTTTTGAGACTAAACAGGGAAAAGGAAACACATAGAATTACAAGTAGAGCACTGAAGAAAGATTTTGCCAACCTATTTCATTCAGCAATCCAATTCTATTTCTGTTTTCAATTTGATTTTTAAGAATAAAACAAATAATAGAAATAGACAACTTAATTACAATTAAGTGTGCTTTAAAACTTCACTCATTGGACAATACCATTGAAAAATTAACATCCTAGCCAATAAGCACAGAAAACTTCATACTATAGCTGGGGGATTTTTTTTTAGATGAATAGTTTATTAGTTGAAAAATGCAGCTTTGCGTCAACCAAAACTATACACAAATCAGGGTAAAATTAGGCAAATAGTTTTGGACAAAAAATTAAAAGAAGAAAAATATTCAAAAAAGTACAAATGTTCAGTTTGACATTTTTGAGTTTAAACATTTCAACTTTTCTTTTTGAAATGTTTCATTTAGAAAATTAGCTATATTTAATTCAAAAAGGGGAGAGAAAACACCTCAAAATGAAATGAAATGTTTTGTTTTGAGTTGAGTGAAACGTTTTATTCCAACTGTTTTTTTTTCTTTTCAGTTTTTCATTTTGGCAAGAAAATACAAAAAATGTCTCTTTCAGGTCATCCCAAATCAAACATTTTTCTAGCTTTTTTTCTCCGCTTCAGACACCAAACCAAAAACACAATTATTTTTCAACTCTACTTCCTCACCCCCAGATTAGCAGATGGAGTTGGTGTTGCAACACATTTAGAATCAGAGGATATGCAGCTTGGTCACTGGTTTTGTTTGAATGGAAGAAGATCATAGAATCATTGAATATCAGGGTTGGAAGGGACCTCAGGAGGTCATCTAGTCCAACCCCCTGCTCAAAGCAGGACCAATTCCCAACTAAATCATCCCAGCCAGGGCTTTGTCAAGCCGGGCCTTAAAAACCTCCAAGGAAGGAGATTCCACCACCTCCCTAGGTAACCCATTCCAGTGCTTCACCACCCTCCTAGTGAAATAGTGTTTCCTAATATCCAACCTAGACCTCCCCCACTGCAACTTGAGACCATTGCTCCTTGTTCTGTCATCTGCCACCACTGAGAACAGCCGAGCTCCATCCTCTTTGGAACCCCCCTTCAGGTAGTTGAAAGCAGCTATCAAATCCCCCCTCATTCTTCTCTTCTGGAGACTAAACAATCCCAGTTCCCTCAGCCTCTCCTCATAAGTCATGTGCTCCAGACCCCTAATCATTTTTGTAGCCCTCCGCTGGACTCTTTCAAATTTTTCCACATACTTCTTGTAGTGTGGGGCCCAAAACTGGACACAGTACTCCAGATGAGGCCTCACCAATGTCGAATAAAGGGGAACGATCACGTTTCTCAATCTGCTGGCAATGCCCCTACTTATACAGCCCAAAATGCCGTTAGCCTTCTTGGTAACAAGAGCACACTGTTGACTCATATCCAGCTTCTCGTCCACTATGACCCCTAGGTCCTTTTCTGCAGAACTTCTACCTAGCCATTCGGTCCCTAGTCTGTAGCAGTGCATAGGATTCTTCCGTCCTAAGTGCAGGACTATGCACTTGTCCTTGTTGAACCTCATCAGGTTTTTTTTGGCCCAATCCTCTAATTTGTCTAGGTCCCTCTGTATCCGATCCCTACCCTCCAGTGTATCTACCACGCCTCCCAGTTTAGTGTCATCTGCAAACTTGCTGAGAGTGCAGTCCACACCATCCTCCAGATCATTAATAAAGATATTAAACAAAACCGGCCCCAGGACCGACCCTTGGGGCACTCCGCTTGAAACCAGCTGCCAACTAGACATGGAGCCATTGCTCACTACCCATTGAGCTCGACGATCCAGCCAGCTTTCTATTCACCTTACAGTCCATTCATCCAGCCCATACTTCTTTAACTTGGCAGCAAGAATACTGTGGGAGACCGTATCAAAAGCTTTGCTAAAGTCAAGGAATAACACATCCACTGCTTTCCCCTCATCCACAGAGCCAGTTATCTCATCATAGATGGCAATTAGGTTAGTCAGGCACGACTTCCCCTTGGTAAATCCATGCTGACTGTTCCTGATCACTCTCCTCTCCTCTAAGTGTTTCATAATTGATTCCTTGAGGACCTGCTCCATGATTTTTCCAGGGACTGAGGTGAGGCTGACTGTCCTGTAGTTCCCCGGATCCTCCTTCTTCCCTTTTTTAAAGATGGGAACTACATTAGCCTTTTTCCAGTCATCCGGGACCTCCCCTGATCGCCATGAGTTTTCAAAGATGATGGCCAATGGCTCCTCAATCACATCCACCAACTCCATTAGCACCCTTGGATGCAGCGCATTCGGCCCCATGGATTTGTGCTCATCCAGTTTTTCTAAATAGTCCTGAACCACTTCTTTCTCCACGGAGGGCTGGTCACCTCCTCCCCATACTGTGCTGCCCAGTCCAGCAGTCTGGGAACTGACCTTGTTTGTGAAGACAGAGGCAAAAAAAGCATTGAGTACATTAGCTTTTTCCACATCCTCTGTCACTAGGTTGCCTCCCTCATTCAGTAAGGGGCCCACACTTTCCTTGACTTTCTTCTTGTTGCTAACATACCTGAAGAAACCCTTCTTGTTACTCTTAACATCTCTTGAGTTAGTCATCCAGGCCCTGAGATACAGAAGGAAGATGACAATCTGAGTCCAGTGAATGTACCACTATTGTTGTATTTACAGGCTGTCTGTGAACGAGTTGGTCCTCAATTCTGTCTGCCATTCTTCCATGTTCACACACTTGGGTAAGATCAATTTCTCCACCATTTGAGAGAGAACACTTTTATAGTACAGACAAAGTAACCTAGAAGAAAGGAGTATGTATAAAATAATATGCAAAGCTGTAAATGAGACAAACTGAAAAGCGCTGCTCAAAAGAAGAGGAAGACATGACAGTTGGTTCAAGTAAATTAAATAGGAGAAATATTGAGTCATGAGCTTTGCCAGCAGCAAAATATTGGTTTCCTTTTTCTCACTGAATGCTGGCTTATTTGCACTGGCTGGAGCGCTGTGGTTATGGAGGCAAGACTCTACCATCTCTCCATGCCCACCTGCTCTGGGAAGGGAGTATGTCAGTCCACAGCACCCCTTATTCCAACCCCCTGGTCCCAATATCTAGGTAATTACACAGGGGTGTGGGTGGGTGTGTGGTAGGGTGAAAATTCTTAAGTCTTCTTAAATCCCCTGAATGAGCACTTATTCCAAGCCACAATCTATCCCTGACAGCCACTTTTATATTAGTCTTGGTGAGATTAGTTTATTTTTGGAATAAAACAAAATCCACTTTGATTCATGTTTCTATTTTCTGTTGTCCTGTGATACATAATGCAGCTTATTCACTGTGTGCATGCAAGAGAGAGATACAGCTGCTCAGAAAGAAAGGGAGATAGCAGCTTGTAGCACACAGCAGGGGCCTCAATGAGTCTAGTTGTGTTTGAATAATGTGTTCTTTTGCTTTTACTGGACTATTTGATAGCTGTAAAGCAGGTAGCTGGTCCAGTTAAGGTTGCTGACTTCATTAATGAACATGGGGGTAAAAAGTGCAGTATCTGAACAAGGACAGGAGAGGGGGAGGAGAGGTCAAGGAAATAGTCAAAGCATTTTCCAACCCATATAGGAGTTGGCTAGTACAGATTACTAAATATGCATAAATCTTCTAATGATGTAAATAATATTAATGTAATAGATATAGGAAAGAAAGCCCCATTATATTTTCTCTATAGCAATTTTTACTCAGGGTAAATTGCATATCAGAAACCTTGTTTTGCAGTCTCATTGATCTTGAAACACTTTGAAATGGAAAAGGAAAGAGGATTTTGATGTAGGATTCTACAGAATTCTAGGGTCCCTGGAGATGGTTTGTAGACATTTTACAACACTTTTCTGAATTCTCCAATAGATTTCTTTTGTATTGTAATTGTTCTTGGACAATGAGAATAAAAGAACAATTTTAGTGTATGAATTACAATTTAAATTGTAGTAATCTAATAATTATGCTGAAAGATTTTGAAGAGGGAGTTGAGAGCCATGGTAAAAATTTAAAGGTTATCTAAGATTTTCTTTATAATGAGTACTGGGAAAAAACAGACACTCTGTATTACTAAATTATGGATTCCACTTAGTGACTTTTGGAAGCCTTCATGCACTTCTTACAGCATTGTTATGAAGAATCTGTAGCTGATGTAATGAATTACTGAAGCATGTAAATCAAACAATATTGGTATAATTAAAATGTGTCGGGATATGAGTGCTAACTATAATCTTGGCAGTTGGCAGACAAGTAAAATATGTGAACGAATGGGAATGAACTATTTTTAGATTGCCTTCATGTCAGAATTCAGAAATGTAGCTAAAGATGAAATACAAGCCTTGACTACACAAGATATTTTAGAGCGCTGACAATGCTAACATCATCATCACTGCCAAAGTTTATCAAAGGTTAAAGGTTTATTACAGGAAGTAAATAGTATTGAAAGAGAATAGTTCTGATAAGCCAATGGGTTTCTACATAAGGGTGCACCCAGTGACTTGATTGTAGGATAAAGGCCTTAAAAACCATTTTTAAGTATGGGCTATATTCTGAAGGCCATACATAATTTTTATTTAGTCCTTGCTACAACAGTAGGTCTGGTGGCTTTGAGACAATTGAAATCTATTTTAGTTTTGCCTGAGCAAGTGCTTAGTAAAAACTTAATTGATGAGATGCTCATTAAACTTGCTTAATTTTGCTGGATAAGAAGCTGTGGAATTTTGCTTTCTCTTCAGATAGTAAACATTAATACAACTATAAACAAATTATATTTGCATATAAATCGTAGGGCTCCAGAAAGCTCTTCACTGGAGATTCTAACTGTTCAAAACAAGACTCACTAAATGTGCAAGTTCAGCTCCCTCCTCCTTCTGAAGATCAAATTTAAAGACTAGATTCTTTTTGAGATCTGCTTCCTTTGCATCTGTCAGGAAGCAAAAAACAAAAGGTTTGGAAACTGTCTGCAAAATCACCATTGGCTTCAATGTCAGGGTAACTTGGTGAATTTCTATTGCTTGTGTTATGCAGGTCAGACTACATGATCTAATGGTTCACTTTCACCTTAAAATCTATGAATTACGAACAGAGAATTGCCCTGGTGTAAGTTTGCCAACTTGAGGCCCTTACTCTGCCACCCCAACCTCTTGATGTAGGGAATTGGAGGATGTTTGTCTGGGGCAAGCAGGAAGGAAGCATAACAAACTTCAATTACGCTGTATCTATTCACTACTGGCAAAAGGTCCATTAAGGATGCTCTGTAGTTCTATACTCCAGCGAAATCAGCGTATAGGGGAAATTCATAAGATCAGCTGCAGCTGTGTTATTTTAAGAGATACTTTGGTAAATAAGAAGGAATTCACAAAACTATCAAAAACTGTATATAGGAAACGGGAAAAGTAAATGGTTAAGCAAGAAATCAAGCCATTAGGCCAGGTTCTGAATTCGCATACACTGGTATAAATCTGTTAACTTCACAGAGGTAAATGGAATTAAAATTTTATGCTATTATAAGTGATATCAGAAATTTTCTGTGCCTTTTACAGTATTACTGATACCGCAGGATCAATCCAAACAAAAGAGAATACAAAACCCTCTGGTTAAAGGCTGTGAAATAACTAAAATGCTTTTCCCAATACAAGTATATTAATTACAAAACAATTTTCTTTTCTAGATAAAATACACTGGTGCTTACCACATATGATGCATTCATAATAAGTCTGTGGCAAACATTGTTCTAAAGGATAATTACAATTTCCCAAATATAGCCTTGTCCAATAATTCTTAACATTAAGTCAAGATAAGTCAAAATAACCGTTGATTAGGAAAATATTTCTTCTCCCAACCCATCCAGTTTAGGATGACCATGTGTCCCTGAAACCCAGGTATACTCTTGTTTACAAGGCCTGCTCTAGTATCCCCAAAACTAAGTGTGTTCTCATGGTTATTGTAACTTCTGCTAACTAATACCCATGGGAATATTAGAGACCTGAGCTGGTGAAACCAAAACAATGGCTCAACCCCCCACCGAGCCATACTCCTGAATCTGAGAAATTAAATATAACATTCCTGGTCACCTTTGCAGTGGTTCTTCCCCCACTGTCACAAGCACTCAGGAGTCCTTGAAAACACAGATCTTTTATTTGGAGGAAAAGGGGAAAAACAAATAAAAGAAGTGTGATTACATATGTACAAATACAGTACAATGAACAAAGCTGAATCTGTGCACCAGGACTTAGGTTGGACAGTCCCCTGCAGTGTCAGATATTGTCTGGCTAGCTGAGGTCCAGAACTCTGTCAGATAATCCCCACCCATCTAAAATGCACTAACGGGTCCAATTATTCTCAGTTTTACTTGAGAGAAACTATCAAGTGGTGGTTCTCCTCACCCTGTCTGCTCCTGCCTAGAGAAGTCCACATCATCAGGTACCACTCCAGTGTGCAGTTACCTGGTCCAGTTCTGTGACATCATCCTGCAGAATTGGCACCTGGGTGATTGACACCAGATTGTGAGCACCTGGGTTAGCCTTGCCTAGATGTGATTTGAGTCTGGTTGGGCCTTCTTGTGAAGTTCATCTCTGTGCTGCCACCACCTATTGGGGTGATGTGATATCAGCTCTGCATCCTCCAACACTGGTCTAGTTAGGTCTCACTGCAAAGTGAGCTCTGGGTCCTTCCTGTCCAGTCAGGCTCTGCCTCTCCCCTCACAGGGTCTCAGAGCCCAGGCTCCAGCCCAAACCTAAAAGTCTACACTGCAATTTTATAGCCCTTCAGCATGAAAACCCACAAGCCCAAGTCAGCTGATCTGGGCCAGCCGAAGTTGGTTTATGGCAGTGTAGCGTAGATGTACACAATGAGTATTTCTACATTAAAAAAATATGCAGCACCAAGTCTCAGAGCCCAGGTCAATTGACTCAGGCTGACAGGACTCAAGATGGAGGGCTAAGAATCGCAGTGTAGAAGTTAGGCTTGGGCTGGAAACCCCAGGAAAGGGGGATGGGTCTCAGACTCCGGGCTCCAGCCCACGCCCGAATGTCTATATTATTATTTTTAGCCCCACAAGCCTGAGTCAATTAACTCAGGCTCTGAGGCGTGGTGCCATGGGTTTTTTATTGCAGTATGGACATACCCTCAGGATACGTCTACACAACCTGTGGTAGTGAGCCTCCCAGCCCAGGCTGACAGACATGGGCTCTTGGGGCTTGCACTAGTGCTCTAAAATAGCTGGGTAGACCGTGCTTTTATGTTACAGCTTGGGCTGGGGTTCATACTCTGAAGCCACCCCCTTCCCTAGGCTTCAGCGCCCCAAGCTGCAACGTCAAAGCGCTGCCTACACAGCTATTTTTAGAATGCTAGCATGAGCCCTGCAAGCCCAAGTCTGTCAGCCCGGGCTGGGGTGCTTTCTGCTGTAGGCTCTGTAGATGCACCTTAAGATGGAGTCTTCTACCCTCTCTTATCGAACTTGAATGTCATTCCCAAACCAGAGTCCACTACTTGTAAAGTCAGGGTAGCCCACTTACTCCAAGGCCTATCGGGCACCATTCCTATGCCTTTCATGAGTACAGTCACTGTACCAACCTATTATCATGTATACAACTGTAACATGGACAGATTCCCACTAAAGCAACAGAACATAGTATGTGGAACTATAGGTACTCAACATTATGATTCATAGAAATGAGATTGGCCAGAGATGGCTTTCCTGCTATAGAGGGAGTGGAAGTTCCATCCCTGTAAGATGTATACCCCCCTGCTGCCCCAGCCCTGGGCTCTCCCCCCAGCCGCATAATATATATAATATTACCACATTTCTCTCTGTATGTATAATTTTTAATTTATGTTGTAATAACACGTGAAGGCCAAATTGGGGTCAGAGTATCTTTGCAGTAGACATTATATAAATGTACAGTATGACACAGTCCCTGCCCTCAAAGAGTTTACAACCTAATTTTAAAACGAATATATTAAAATTGGGCTAAACCAACAATGGAAGCGGAGCAATTTTATATGCTTTCATTTGCCAATATAAAGAGTGAATTTGCAGGAAAAAGGCCCATCTACATATACATGTATTTAATAATTGCTTCACTTAAACATTTCTAATTTCCATTGTAACCAAAGCCTTGGTTTTAGTTTAATTGTTCTGGAGATGAATATTACATTTTCTCTAATGAATCTCCCCAAATTATAAAGCAATAAATGAATAAATAAAATCTATATTTATTTGATTAAGGAGCCACTTACATGTGCATAATCAGATTCCAGGGGAAAAGATGGAGATAGCAGTTTATTTGTTTAAAGGCCATACCAAAATATATTATCTTTGAAAGTTAGCAAAACAATCAGTGCACTAGCAATTCTTCTTACTTTAAATCTTGTCTTTAATTTCTTTCTTGCAGAATAATGTTGTTAAATATGGCATATTTGTCAACCTATGGTACTGTAATTTATCATTTTGATGCAAGTCCAACATTGAAATATAACTGAGACAGTGATTAATTTGAAATCTTAATTATCTGTCAGCCTTATTTTAGTTTTCTTCACATACCAATGTAAGCTATCAATGGACATTATAAAGTCTTAAAATAAAGTCCTTAAAATATCTTACACTAAAAATGTTTTGTGAAGTTTGAATTCGTAGGTTACAGGTTACATTTGTCATATTATTAAGCCTAATATCCTGGGAAACAGGAAATCTTAAGAAACAAACATATTTTGATCCAGTGTAATAACTGTAATCTGATAAATTCAAAACACTTTTCTCTATACTGTGTTCTTCATTTAAAATAATAGAAAATGCATTGCAACTACATTTTGTCCATGTTTTTATTATCTAAGCTACAGATCTCTGATATTTTGAGGCCCTTTTCCCAGTAATAAGCAACCTGGGTGAACCCTTGTGCCTTCACAGAGCCCAAGTAACTTCAATAGGACTCTGGCTTGACTGAGTTGTAGATTCAGGACCGTTGTCTTGTATTAATAAAAACAGGAGTAATTGTGGCACCTTAGAGACTAACAAATTTATTTGAGCATAAGCTTTCGTGGGCTACAGCCCACTTCATTGGATGCATGTAGTGGAAAATACAGAGAAAAAGAACTGTTTGTAGTGGTAATTAAAATGGCTCATTTCCAGCAATTGACAAGGAGATATGAGGAACTGTAGGAACTGTAGATATGAGGGCCGGCTCTAGGCACCAGCAAAGCAAGCAGTTGCTTGGGGCAGCAAATTTGCAGGGGTGCAAGAATCCAGCATGGGAGCTGAGAACCAACAGGGGGCCCTGGGAGCTGTAGTTCCTTAGTTAGCTCCCTGCCTATAGAGCCAGCCCTGGAGTAGGGAAAGAACTACATTTCCCAGCATTCCCTCAGCCGCAATTAACAGGAAAGGGAGGGGGAAGGAGTGTGGAACTGAAACCTCATGCTGCAGCTTGCTGTGAATGGTAGGGGCAGAGCCAGCTCTAGGTTTTTTGCTGCCCCCCCACCCCAGCGCTCCCCCCGCACCCCCCATGTTGCCCCAGCCCTGGACTCTCCCCCGCCCACACCCCCTGCTGCCCCAGATCTGGCCCCCATCTGCACCCCCCTGCTGCCCCAGCCCTGGGCTCTCCCCCCACCCGCATCTCCTGCCACCCCAGCCCTGGGCTCTCCCCCCCCCGCACCCGCATCCCCTGCCACCCCAGCTCTGGCCCCCACCTGCACCTCCTGCCGCCCCAGCCCTGGGCTCTTCCCCCCCCCTGCACCCACACCTCCTGCCGCCCCAGCTCTGGCCCCCATCCACATCTCCTGCCGCCCCAGCCCTGGGCTCTTCCCCCCCACACCCGCACCCTCTGCTGCCCCAGCTCTGGTCCCCACCTGCACCTCCTGCTGCCCCAGCCCTGGGCTCCCCCCCCCCAGCACCTCCTGCCACCCCAGCCCTGGGCTCTCCCCCAAAGAAAGAATTGGGTGGACTAAATGGACAGTGCACCTCTCTATCTGAAGCCTAGCAAGGGAGGTACGTGGATCCCACTAGAATTTAAACGGAAAAGTAAGGGAGGGGAGGCTCTACTAGGACCTGGGCAGCTTTAGATACAGTACCAGGCACGTAGGAGGATTTACACTTCTGAGCCATGGAAGCAGAAATTGACTTTTCTTTTCCAGATATAGCTAATATTCAGAAAGGGAATCTAGCACCTGCCTTCCAGATTTGAACACCCTCAAAATTCAGGAGTGCTCAAGCTCAATTTGGGCAGCTGTTACTTCATTTCTCCCAAATCAAATATACTGATCCACTGTAACTTGCTGTAGAAAAAGTAGAATAAATTGAGCAAGAAATGCTTCCCAGTGGTTATTAGGACTGAAATTGCTATTTTCAACAGCCATTGTTTTTTTTTTTTTTTTTTTTTTTTTTTAGTTTTAGTTTTATTTCTTTCAAAGGAAGACAGTAATATTGCATTGGCAAATTCCCCATAGAAACAAAGAATGGAACAAAAGAATAATAAAGGCACCTCAACTTTTCCTCATTTATGTAGGACAGTCTTATAATATGCATCCAGATATCCTCCAATCACACAACCTGAAAATTGTTCCACTTTACTGCAGTTCTGTAACCATATGGGAACCAATCCTGTCTGTGTTCTGTGAACATCCAAAATTCCTGCTGAATGACCCGCCCTGGGAGCGAGTTACCAATGACCCAGGGCTGGGGCGGCAGGAGGGTGCAGTGGGGGGGGGGGGGCGGGAGAGAGCTCAGGGCTGGTGGGGGGGGCAAGGGGGCTTGGCAGCCAAATTTTTTTTTGCTTGGGGCAGCAAAAAACCTAGAGCCGGCCCTGACTGTAGGGGGGGGGGGGGAAATAAGCATGGGGAAATAGTTTTACTTTGTGTAATGGCCAATCCACTCCCAGTCTTTATTCATGCCTAATTTAATGGTGTCCAATTTGCAAATTAATTCCAATTCAGCAGTCTCTCGTTGGAGTCTGTTTTTTGTAGAGACTGTCCGGTTTGGCCAATGTACATGGCAGAGGGGCATTGCTGGCATATGATGGCATATATCACATTGGTAGATGTGCAGGTGAACGAGCCTCTGATAGTGTGGCTGATGTGATTAGGTCCTATGATGGTATCCCCTGAATAGATATGTGGACAGAGTTGGCTACGGGCTTTGTTGCAAGGATAGGAACCACATATCTCTTCAGGGGATACCATCATAGGACCTAATCACATCAGCCACACTATCAGAGGCTCGTTCACCTACGTAAAAGAATAAATGGACACAAATCAGACGTCAAGAATTATAACATTCAAAAACCAGTTGGAGAACACTTCAGTCTCCCTGGCCACTTGATTACAGACCTAAATGTCGCAATATTACAACAACAAAACTTAAAAAACAGACTCCAACGAGAGACTACTGAATTGGGATTAATTTGCAAATTGGACACCATTAAATTAGGCTTGAATAAAGACTGGGAGTGGATGGGCCATTACACAAAGTAATACTATTTCCCAATGTTTATTCCCCTCCCCCCCACAGTTCCTCATATCTCCTTGTCAATTGCTGGAAATGGGCCATTTTCATTACCACTACAAACAGTTCTTTTTCTCTCCTGCTGATAAAAGCTCACCTTAACTGATCACTCTCCTTATAGTGTGTATGGTAACACCCATTGCTTCATGTTCTCTCTGTATATATATATATATCTTCCTACTGTATTTTCCACTACATGCATCCAATGAAGTGGGCTGTAGCCCACGAAAGCTCATGCTCAAATAAATTTGTTAGTCTCTAAGGTGCCACAAGTACTCCTGTTCTTTTTGCGGATACAGACTAACACGGCTGCTACCATGAAACCTGTCTTTTATTAATAACACTGAAATAAACAAATTTACAGGAATAAGTTCAACACTACTGCTAACTGTCCATTGATGTCACTGGAACAAACTTCACTGAATTGTGAATTTATGTTGAGAAAGACCGTGTGGATCCTAAGAATGAGAGGACAAAAGTAGATGTTCTGGGAAAGGTCTTTGCACCATCTTTAAGAATGGAATGGCCAGGAGGGTCTAGAAGCAAACATATCCTTAAGTAAATGTTGGTCTCATGGCTGAAGGATCCATTCTTCTCCTTAGGTAAATCTGGCTTTCCCTTGATTGATTGATTTATGGGGAATAAAATACTATTCATTTATAACATTGGCACGATGCCACTAAAATTTCATGGACAGTAATTTACATGTTACAGTTAAAAGAAAAACGAAGTCAGCTAAGCTTCTTATCTGAGATCCACACCATGGATCTAGCAGGACAAGTTGTCCCACAATATTGTTCTACTTTCAAATCCTTTTTTTATAAAGCTCTACATTTAAAAAAAATAAAAATCAAGACTCATTAAAAAATAAATTAGGTTAATCCTTCAAATGAACTATAGCAAATGATTGATAAAGTGTTTTGAAAAATAGTCTGAAGAAGTAGAGGTAGATAACTTTCAAAAATTGTTGCTACATTTTAGTTTGTACTAAATCATTGCTGAATTGAATGGCACTCAAATCATCAAAAAGTTATCAAGAACAAATAAATGCAAAACTTTGACAAATATTACAAATAGAATTGGTTGAATTTTATTTTTTTTAAAAGAGAGTAATTTTGCAACATTATCCCCCCCCACACACACACACACCAATTTTTTTAGTAGCTCTAAGTTCAATATAATGAGTATAGTGAATAGTGGTGTAAACTGTCCTTTTTTATACATTAGAACCTGGAATATGATTTCAATTTTCTCATGTTCATCTGCCTTTCATATGTGCATTCTGTGAACGTGCGACATCTGAGCTTTATTAGCACAAATAATGGACGAAAAAAAACCTTCTGGTTCAAATATGGCAATTTTCAATGAAAGCTACTTTTGTATGTTAATTCAGCTGTATATATTATAATATATGCAGATTGTGCTGTGTTGGTTGGTTACGTAGTCATTCTCTCAGGGAACCAAAGCAGACTTATGTGCTAATGGTCACAGCATGAGCTGATATTTGTGAATATTTGTAATGACCTTTGTGCTAATGATCTACAGACCGGTAATTACTAACTGAGGAAATTTGGGAATAATTTCAAATAGCAAGCATCTAAGCATGTTGGCCCAGATCCTTACAGGTATTTAGACTCCTAACTTTCAAATTGCAGGCACCTAAATACCTCTGAGGATCTAAGACTTTGTTACCTTTTCTGAGACTATTATGAACAGAGCGGGAAAAGGCTAATTTTGTCAGATTATATTATGTGATTTATACCTTCAGCTCGTGTCAAGAGATAGTCCCTTCAAGCTTTTTGTGAAGATAATATAGGCCAGATCTTCAGCTGCTGTACATTGATGTAGCTCCATTGACTTCAGGTGAGCTGCGCAAATGAACACCAGCAATGAATCTGGTCCATAATGTTGAACAATAGGGCAAAAATTGAATACAGAGCTTTAGATGCAAGTATGTGGATATTTTATAATTCCAAATGATACTTAAAGATATTTCCATAAACCATTACTAAATCAAAGAGAATTAGGGCTTGTCTACACTGTGATGTTGTCGACAAAACTTTTGCCTTTCACGGGTACTTAAAAAAGCCCCCGCCACGAAAGACAAAAGTTTTGCTGACGCAAGTGGCAGTGTGAGTGCGGCTTTGTCAGCAGGAGCGCTCTCCTGCCGACAAAGTTAATGCCACTTGCGGGGCTGGAGGTATTTTGTCGGCAAAAGTGCTAACAAAATACCGAGAGAGAGCGTTTACACACACTGACTTTTACCGACAAAGCTGTGTTGACACAACCTTGTCACTAAAAGCTGTGTAGTGTAGACAAGCTCTTAGACAGGAAAAAATACTTTAAAACAATTTGAGTTTCTTTCTCTGTCTTAATCAGAAAAAAGTTGTTGCTAAAACACACTTTGTGTGACGTAGCCAACGCAACATACATGGTTCTGTTATAGTGAATTCTAATAGCTCTGGGCACTTAGTCATACTTTAAACTATGGTATGCTTACTTCTCTACATCAGTGTTGCTGGACATAGAGGTTTTCTGACAGAACATGGTGGTGCAAATTGCATGAGAGTTCACACAAGCAATTATGTCAATAATGGATTTAACATTTCTATGTGATTTTTTAATGTTTTATGTTCTCTTATAATAGGCTTCAGAATAATGTATTTGTGTGTAGATCCAATTTCCCCAGATATTATGCATGCAACCATGGCTGAAATTGTACTGTCAAGAACTTGTGTTTAACAGTAGACCTCTCTTCTGAAGGATGCTAACTACCTTACATGCTGCAGTTTCCCTATTCTGAAATGTGATATCTGCATGGGAGGCGGGGGAGAAATACTGATGTCAAAAAATAACTCTGATACTTCCAGACCTAAAGTAGGAAGTGTAATTAACTAGCAGGCATCATTATGCATATATTATACAGGGTACATAAAGATTAAATCAAACACTGTCATCCAAGTGATTTCATTTCTTTTTAAAATGAATTTAGTGTCATGGAAAGGTCGTGGATGGACAGTTCTGGAAGCTGAAATCTTCTGTCTGAAAACTGATATTGCACAGATGGAGGCAATGCAAGCATTCCATACACTGTCCTGCCTACGTGCCTCTAACCTAAGCAGGAGTGTGCACCTTTGGGGCCTAGAGGAGATTTTAGTCTGTATCATTTAATTCCTAATCTCTCATCAGAGACTGCCAACAAGAGGCAATGAATACCATTTATGGAGGTGTTTGTTTCCCTAATGTATACACATGTCTACTGAGAAATGTTCTGTGAGCGCCGGATCACTTTACATAGGTTAATAAAGAGACATTATATCATAACTTTTGGTCATTACTGCATGTGTCTGGGTCCAAATTGTTGGGGTAAAGGTGAAAGGCTGTGTATCCCGTTCCCAACTCCTTAAGCCATCCAGTCCTTCTAATTTACAAATTGTTAGTAAATGGAGATGACAAGGGTGGGATGTGTCCAGGCAAATACTAATGTAAAATGACAACATGCTATGTCATCTTTAATTACAGTAGTAACACTGGTTAATTTCACATCTGTCATGATAAGTTTGCCTATTGGAAACTATAAGAGCATGTGTGCTGAGCATTAAATGTTTCATATGATGGATGCTATATGTCTTCCCACAGTTCTGTAGCCTGTCATAAAAACATTTAAATTCTATTCCAAACTGCCACATTGACTAGGTGACATGAGATACTAACACGGTTTGCTCTAAGACTTCTCTGGAGGCTCTGTGTTCTTTGTATTAGCAATATTTGTATTGTTCTTTGTTGATGCTCACTGATCAGAGATTTGCATTGTTGTGACAAACACTAGCATGTAAAAGCTTCCATATTTCAAAGCCTTCTTTCACCAATTACAAATACTTATTAATTAATTTTAGAATATCCATTGCCTTGCTACTTGCTCAATTAATAAAATCAAATAGACAATACAAATGAACAAAACAATCTGCAAATAGTTAATCAAATAAAAATATGTTATATGGTGCACTGAAGCCTGCTAGGGGTTTGTCTCTCTGGTGCACCATCAAAAAGAACTAAGGCAAGTGGGGTCAGCTGTGATGGGAACTGGATAAAAACAGACCAAAAGGACAAGGATTTGGCAGAGAGTGAGGGTAAAGGTTTAGCTAGGGAATAATAAGGTTGATAAAACAGATGGAACAGATGGAGGGGTTAGATGTAGAAACCTCAGCTTCAGACACAGAAGGAGGACAAGATGTTGGTAGGGATGAGGTGAATTTATCTTTCTTTGAAAAAGCCTGTGAATCTTATGCAGAGAAGGAGAGGTGAGGAGGAATTCAGTGCTAACAAAAGGCAGTAAAGGAGTTGCTGAGATTATGGTCATGGGAAGCAATGGAGAAATTTGTTTCTGTTTGGCCAGGAATATAGTAGAACTGGGGAGAACAAGCTTGTAACAGAGAAAGTTCACATTGGTACAGACCTTTTCCAGAGGCAGTCAGCAACAGGACAGCAGGAGCAGAAGATGTGTATGGTAAGAGTAAGTTTGACTTGGTGCGGTGGAATTTGTGGGGATGAGGCTCAAAGGAGTTGAGGAGTAAAAGGAATCAACAAATTGGACTGGAAAAATACTGAATCAAGCAGTGGAGAAAATATGGAAGAATGGTCTGAGAGCAGCAGAGAAGTCACTGACATCAGTGGACTGGAGGTTACAGAATGGCCAAGTGAACAGGTGAGAGTTGGTGTGCAGGAAGGTTATGTTGAATGGCATGAAGTGGAGGTCAGAGAAAGAGTAAGTTTAGTGAAGAAAAAAGCTCTTTCATGGTTTTTCCTGGGAATGATGTGATCTGCTCCAGAGGAGCTCAAAAGTCTCAGCAGTTCATAGATCAAAATTAGGTCTCTAATGTTGCTAGGGCATTAACTCCTTTGAAGATTGGAACCAGTTGCTGGAGAAGTGGGATTTGAAGGCTTGAGGACTGTGTGTTCTTAAAACTGTTGTTCAAACAATTAGAAATAATGAAAAATATTCAAATTATAGCCAGTTATAGACACATTTGCAAACAGAAAAAAGGGCCAAATTCAACCAATAGTCCACAATGAATATTTATTTAATAGTTCAACCAGCTCTATGTAACAATTTCTTGGCCAGTGTCAAGTGCTTTTTATATTCTTTTACTTTTGGTATTTGTACTTTGTAACATTATCAGAGAAGTCTGAAATTATTAATTTGTATCTAATGATTTTATAATGTTTCATGGCAATCAATTCATTTACCCATCTGTCTCTTACAGAGTGCAAGCCACTGTGTTGTGTTTACTTTCTTTTTTGTAATGAGCCATATTAATGGGGACATCATTGATGCTCACAGCATTTTAAGAATAGAGTTCATAAGTTAACTTGTTCTCTCCCTTCTGACTGGATAAGCATAACTGTTACAGGGCTATGCTTCAGAAATTGCTTAAAGAAATCCCCAGCTAAAGTGGGGTAGAATTTTTCAGGATGTTCATCGATTGATTTGATTCCCAAAGTAAGCAGGACGTACAGGAAGCAGGATTCATTTGCACAGAAGATTCATTTACAAATAGAAGAGAATTCAACACAAAAGAGAAACTTTATTTTTACCTGGAAATTATATTTCAGCAAATTAAATGCACTCATCTGAACTTCTGCCCAGAATCTATAATGCCCAGATCTTTATTGCATGATTGATTATGAGATTTGCTAGCTTTTTATTATCAAGGAACACTAAGATCTTTTATCTGCTATATCCAAATGGTATATAACCCTTAGAGGGCAACGGTATTGGATACAGTTTTGAAGCAAATCAAAGATCCTATTTCAAGGTTTGAGCCACTGTGCCCTTCTACCATTACATTATATGTGACGGTAAGATAAATCTTGAGTTGGCTTTCACATCACAGAGGAAATCAGTTGCAGGGAAAATTAAGTCCATAGCTTTTCTAGATTTCCTGTCAGATTCCTTTTGAACTATTTTTTTAAAACTCTCAGGGTGGCATATCTCTGTCTTCAGAAACACATAAGAGGAGAATGTGACCACATCTGGAAGTCTTGCTAAAATTTCATACCATTGCTTTGCATCTAAATCTATCTCCTCTATCTGTGTGTGTATGTGTGTGGGGGGGTGTCTTTCAAGACAATACTGTTCTCTAATAGAACGGATGATTTTTGGTACAGGTCTAAACAAGTAAACTCTGAGCTCCCCCTTTTTTTATCTTATTTGTACTGTACTCTGTATAACTAGTAATCCTCAGTGGGGAGGGTGATGGAATTCGCACAAATGTCTCAAAACTGCAGATTGAAGTTAAATTGTGCATTGTGATATGTGTACCAAGTATATATTGAAAGAATAAATGCAAACCAAAGAAAAAAAATCCCTGTCTGGGAACATATTGATTGTTCAGAGCCAAGGCATAGATAATTTAGAAACTGGAAATCACCCGGGCTTTTCTCTTTGTTCTACTCCTCTCCATCTTATAAACAAGCCAGAGTGTATAGTTCATGCAGCAGAGTAGGTATAGAATGTTTTAAATTCCAGGGCATCCCTGCATTATCTAAAGAGTTTTCTCCCCACATTATTGCGAATAGAGAAAGCTTTTTCCACATAAAAAAATATTAGGAAGAGTCTCCATCCCTTCCTCCCAGATTTTAAAGAGGAAATGGAAAAATCCAAACCTATGGCCATTTTGTTAGCCTTTAAAATGTAGATTACTAAATAATAAATATTATGATTAAATACCGTATAACAGGGGTCCCCAAACATTTTCACAGTATGGACAGCCTCTAAATGCAAAGGTTGCCTCATGGACCACTTGATTTTGCAGGGCTTGGATTACAGCCAGCCAGTAAGACAAGGGCCTTGTCTGGAGATGCCCTGAAGAAAAAGAAGGTGTCAGGATTGACTAGATGTCATCCCTTTCTGGAATTCATTCCATCCCATACCCAAATCAAGCAAGCTTACTTTGTTGGTTGATTTGCTCCTTTGTCTTAATCAGAGGTACTTTTTCTCATAACATGAAGTGTCCTAACATGACTCTTGAACAATGCTAATGAGGGAAGTTTTTCCTAAATCCAGGCAGATTGTGGTGTTGTGTTGAAGCATAGGAGATTATATTTTTAAAATGTCATCCCATCTAATGTAACTGTAGATATTCTTATTATTCATATGAAAGGACAATCCTTTTTTGAAGTATAAGACATGTGAATAAATATCAAACTGTTGCCATTTAACTTCATTGGCCCACCTCCTTGTTCATGAATTATGAGAGTAAAGTCATGCTCGGTTCACCTCCTCTACACTATTTGCTGTTTTATCTTTATCATTACATCACTTATTCACCTCCATTCTAAAGTAAAAAGTAGTCATCTTTTGGATCTAGTCATCTCAAGGTCACCCCTCAGTCATTTTGCCTGGCAATGTATAATTTACCAGGTTAGTTTGTTTCTGTCTTTA
The DNA here is from genome assembly GCF_028017835.1 of Emys orbicularis. NCBI lineage: Eukaryota > Metazoa > Chordata > Testudines > Emydidae > Emys > Emys orbicularis. Next base: position 29,177,726 of record NC_088684.1, read on the forward strand.
AAACACACTAAAATACAATCAGTAGAACACTCTCACAAAAAATAGATGTCACAAAATGTTCATATATACAAAATAGAGTGGCAATCAGTTAAAAAGAAAAAAAGAAACCTGTGCATACACTCTTAGATTTTACTTTTCTGGGGAGTGTTCATCTACACACTTCCAATGTATCAGTGAGGGCTTACTAGAAGGACTTCCTAGTTCCCTCCCACCGGCCCATGGCAAACTGAAGTTTTAAAAAATATTATATGCAGTACAGTGTAATCAACATCTGAAATAGATCAGCTTTGTTTAAACTTTCAATTTAGAATTTGCCCAGTCTAATAATCTACCCGTGCATACCATGATATGCCTACCACACAGGAGCCAAATCTACATTGACCCTAGTTCATTGGTACATTGCAAGTGAGATGTCCATTGAAACTAGCACTGAGACCCAATGGGAGAATCTGCTTTAGTTTTAAGTACAGCAATTGCTTAAAAGAGTGAGCCCATAATCTATTTGGGAGAGTCAAAAGAAGGGCCTGTGGGTAGAGGTGGATGAAATTTTGTGGATAGTTTATTTGCTGAAAAAAATAAGTTTGAGGCTGACTGAAACTATTTGAATTCATGTAAAATTTGCCAAGTAGTTTCAGCCAAAATATTTTCTTCAGGATAAAATCAAGGGGTGTGTGTGCCCCACCCCCATCCAATACTCCAGTGCTTAGGTACTCACCTGGGTCTCTCCCTCTAAAGCAAGGACTTGTAATTAGGTCTTCCTGCTCCTGGGTAAGTGATCTAATCGTTAGGCCATAGACTCTTTCTCTCTTTGTTCCTTGTCTCCCTTCCTCCCGCCCCCAGCAATTATTCAGGAAGACGACTTAGATATTGGCATAGAAAGTACGCTTATTAAGTTTGCGGATGATACCAAACTGGGAGGGATTGCAACTGCTTTGGAGGACAGGGTCATAATTCAAAATTCAAAATGATCTGGACAAATTGGAGAAATGGTCTGAGGTAAACAGGATGAAGTTTAACAAAGACAAATGCAAAGTGCTCCACTTAGGAAGGAAAAATCAGTTTCACACATACAGAATGGGAAGAGACTGTCTAGGAAAGAGTACGGCAGAAAGGGATCTAGGGGTTATAGTGTACCACAAGCTAAATATGAGTCAACAGTGTGATGCTGTTGCAAAAAAAGCAAACATGATTTTGGGATGTATTAACAGGTGTGTTGTGAGCAAGACACGAGAAGTCATTCTTCCGCTCTACTCTGCGCTGGTTAGGCCTCAGCTGGAGTATTGTGTCCAGTTCTGGGCACCGCATTTCAAGAAAGATGTGGAGAAATTGGAGAGGGTCCAGAGAAGAGCAACAAGAATGATTAAAGGTCTTGAGAACATAACCTATGAAGGAAGGCTGAAAGAATTGGGTTTGTTTAGTTTGGAAAAGAGAAGACTGAGAGGGGACATGATAGCAGTTTTCAGGTATCTAAAAGGGTGTCATAAGGAGGAGGGAGAAAACTTGTTCACCTTAGCCTCTAAGGATAGAACAAGAAGCAATGGGCTTAAACTGCAGCAAGGGAGGTCTAGGTTGGACATTAGGAAAAAATTCCTAACTGTCAGGGTGGTTAAACACTGGAATAAATTGCCTAGGGAGGTTGTGGAATCTCCGTCTCTGGAGATATTTAAGAGTAGGTTAGATAAATGTCTATCAGGGATGGTCTAGACAGTATTTGGTCCTGCCATGCGGGCAGGGGACTGGACTCGATGACCTCTCGAGGTCCCTTCCAGTCCTAGAATCTATGAATCTATGAAAATAAAACAGAAGAAATAAGTTGTGAGTTTTGGGTGGATTGCTTGTTTTTTTTAGGATATGTGAAGATGACTGGGCTCCTCAGCATGATTCCCACCCATCCTAACCATATGGGGAAACTGTAGGGTGAAATAGTAAGTTTGAAATGGCAACATTACAGTATTAATGTGGTCTCATATCAAAATGTATCTAGCAGAGGATAGATCATATGGTTATTTGTGGATGTGGGGGAGCAATTTCATTCCTGAGTGCATCTGTGGGATTTTTTGGGGCATGGGACTAGCTTTCAGCTCCAGCGGGAAGATCTGGTCTATCATGGTGAGAAAGGATTGGAAGGGAATGTTAACTGCTTTGACTGCTTTTTCTCTAGTGACCTTTTTTCCCCTAAACTGTCACCATATAATGTTTCTCCAAACAGAAAATGTTTACACAGTTCAATAAGCCATCATAACATATTTGCTAGATTTCTGAAACAATGTTAAATCAAAACAATTTTAACTACAGATGGCTTCTGCAGCAGTCCAGCTCCAGGGGTTCACAGATTATAGCAGACTTGACTGTTAGTGGCAAGTGCAGTAGGATGACAGCCTGATACTGATCAAATCAGTGATCTTCACTGTTGAGTCTTGCAAAGTTTTTTTTTTCCAGATTGATGAACCACTACCGCCACAGTGACAACTGCCTACATTCCTTTCCTACCATGTTATAACTGTTTGCTCTACCTTATCACACAGATAATGTTAGCTTGGCATATTGGGCCACAATAAATGGGAAATAAGTTGTGAGTTTTGGGTGGATTGCTTGTTTTTTTTAGGATTTGTGAAGATGACTGGGCTCCTCAGCATGATTTCAATGTCAGTGGATTAAATTGGGCTCAAATTTTAAGACGTTTAATCAAATATTTGATTTATAATCCTACAATAAATACCAGTTCTTAAAGAAATTGATTGTTCATGAACATATACATATACTGTATATTAATATGCTCAATATTCAGATATGTTCTATTGCAGTGGCATATAAAAGTATTTCTCTATAATTTATACCTTTTATCATTTTTGCAAGTGTTTTTTTAAGCCATTTGAGTGCTAAAGCTTCCTCCACCTCTGCTATAATAAATTAATGGTATGAAAATATACTTTTTTGCAAAAGAAAGTATATTTTTCCTATTTTTCACACACAGCTGGAAAATGTCTTCTCTGAACTCTGTTAAGCATTCAGGCCTCCCCTTTAAAGTGGATATATTTAAATGCAGACTATGTTTCTTCTCTGAGAATTTAGTGAATAAATAAGAACAAGTGAACAAGGGTGAATTCAGTGAAATTAAAAGGGGACAGATTCAAAACTGATTAAAAAAAAAGAAATACTGTCTCACACAACATGTGATTAAGCTGAAGAACTCATTGCCATAGGATGTCATTGAGGACAAGAAGTTAGCAAGATTTCAAAACAAGGGATTGGACATTTACATGGATAACAAGAATATCCAGAGTTAACGCTGTCAGATTTTGGAAGAGAGAATAAATATTATGCTTTGGGTTTCAAGCCAATTTCCTCCTATGTGGGATTGTGCTTCTTGCCCATCCTCTGATTAATCTGGTACTTCACACAGTTGGAGACAGGATACTGGACTAGATGGACCTCAGGTCTGATCATGGCAGTTGGTGTGCCTCTGAGGTGTGTGCCACCCATCACCATGTATCTCAGGCATAGAGAATTTTTCAAGATGAAGAGTGATAACTGTGGGTCATGAGAATGAGCTATGTATGAACCACCTACTTCTTCACATAATTCAGAATATTGCCATTTTTAGATAAAACTCTCTGTCTAATACTAGCAGTCTACTGGCTTCCCTTTAGCTTTTCAAATTGTTGCTCACATTCAAGAGAGATATTCCATATTATTTTATAAGGCCCTGGTTTCAAGGCTTCAGCTTTTGCCATCTCTTCTGCCCCCTGTGTAAAAACAATAGCTTTTTCCCCAACACACAGTTTGGAGCCTTTTTTCCCCTCACAACATCCATGGTTCAGTAAGGAGACAGGTATGTCATGAGTGACAATATTTAACACACAACACTATCTGAAATTACCTCCATTTTCCCATATGCTCAGAATAAGTGATTTCTGTGGTAATGGTATGCTAATCATTACCCATTGAAATATAGACATTTGCTACATTAATGCATAAAGAGCGTATATTGTCACCACAAAATAGATAATATACAGCTTATCACACTGTGGGTATCTGCTCCAGTCAAGTCTCACCCTCCTTCTTAAACCTATTTATATCACCTTCAATTCTTTCTTCCTTCTCTACCCTACTTTCACTCTTCTATTCTTATTCTCTACTTTTCCACCTACCCATCCCCAGCAAAAATAATACACTGAAATGAAGAGGATACACCAATCTTCACCCTGATCTATTTCTTGTATGTTGTATTGCTTTTCCTTGCCCTTTGACCTTTAAGACAGGGTCTGTTTTCCTCGTATGTTTGCATGTTGCCTAGCACAAGGTGGTCCTGATCTTGTGAATAGTGGACATCTATATAATTTAAAGGTAAGTCCAAGCCAGTGATTAAATCACATCTAAAATTTTCTAGTACAGCAGCATACCCCATATAGCAGCATAACCTCAAGCATGGGTAAAGCAATCCCCTTTGCAAGATAGGGGCCTTAATTAGGATATACTTAACTGGAGCAGCCACTTTATGTGGATGTCTACAGCAGAACTGAATTAGATGAATAATAGCGAAGGACAGTGAAGGCTGCTTTGTTGTGACTGTATTTGCACAATATGTGCATAATGACCGTCAATTAAACTTACTGCCAAGTGGGTAAATGGTGCTTGAGCTAGTGTGAAAATATGCATCTAATTTTTTAATACAGAATGCACCACATACAGATGAAACGAAGGAAGGTGAAATGAAGAGTAAATAAAAAGTTTGTTCTTTTTTCGAATACAGTATTTTTCATTTTCAGCTCTGTTTTAGACAGCAACCATAAAGCCAAATTATGCTCTTAGATTTCTCAGCACAGCTGCCCAGGAAGTGCAACTGAAGACAAGGGCAAAATTTTCTCCTTCATTGGGGAAGATAGGTCGCACAATGGGTTGACCAAATAAAGCCACTTTTACTGTATACCCCCAAATGTATTAAGTACAACACAGTATTCAGTAGCATGAGACACAAGCACTTGCCCTCACAGTGGTGAAAAACTATTGTCAGTCACTTCACACTGATAGCAAAAGCAAAAAGACATTTTATAATATGAACTGGCATCTTGACAACATTCAAAAAGGCCAGAACACTAAAGGCCATATCATGTACTAGGAACTGTACGGGTGAATCTAGGGTGAGTTATTAACCTAATTACCCAACATTTGCACCCTGTATAAAGTCTGCTACTAGGAAGCCTAATAACAGCGTGGTAAGTTTAAAATACGAAATAGTATCTGTATTATACATGTGAATCAGCTGTTTATGACTTAGGAAGGAGAAAAACATTTTATTGCTGTTTAAATAATGTTTCATTTTTTCTGAGTGAATGTGTTGCTTTCCAGGGTTTTGAAAATGTCAGGGAAGTAGCAGATTATACTTCACACTGTATTTTAACACTTGAACTGATCCAGTTTTTGTTTATTTAAAATTTATAGTGAGTTTAACATTTCCTAGTAAGACTTACTTTAAAAATGCAACATGTTAGCTATGGAACCCAGGGACCTAACGCCTATCATTAGCTTCCACTCCAAGTGCAAGGTGCATTTGTTTGACCTTACCTTCTCTAGCATAAGTACATAACATGTATATTTAAAAAAACCCAAAACCAAAACCCAAAAGCCACAGCCCCACTTAAAGAAGACCTTTCAGTGCACACACTTCTCACTCTGAGGCAAGGATGAGAGAATGAACAGTATGTGACAGATGTGTAGTCACTTTGCTTAATGCACTACTAGAAGGCAGTTTTGTACTATGGTGGTGAGTATGGTATAAGAACCTATTTAGAAACACATCTCACAATCTAAATAAATCGACCTAATGATAACAAATGAAATCCACATCCTATCATGAAAAGAACAGGACCTGCTCCAATCAACCCCAGCATGGCAGGTAAATAGATAGGCTTTGCCCTGAAGGACACATTCAGACTGTGCTTGACAACGATATTAAAATGGATGGGTTTGAAACTAACAGGTCCAGGTGGTCAGGGTTTTCAACAGAAAGTACTCTGCCACAACCCCTGGAAGTACAAATATATGAACAGTGAATCAATCATCTCAGCTCTCAAGTAAGCACATGCAGAGAGAGAGAGAGGTGTTGTCTAAAGTGGACTCTGAACATGCGTCTGACGAAGTGGGTATTAAAGTTTATGCTCCAATACGCCTCTTAGTCTATAAGGTGCCACAGGACTCTTTGTCGCTCTGAACATAAAGAGTTTTATTGGTCAAAATTGGTACCTTAAATTGCACTTAAAGTAAACTCAAACCCACAGTGTTCCAAGTAGGAAAACTACTCAATATGTGGACAGAATTGAACTGCTGAAGTTTCCAGATGGTCAAGGAGTAGCAACCCAGAGATCACATTGCAGTAATCTAGGCTGGAGGTCACAATAACCAAGATAAAAAAAAAATAAGAAGACGACAAAATCTCCTGGGTAGACAAAGATGGGAGTAAAAAGCATTCTTGTCACCACCTTTAACTCTTGTATCCAGCCTGAGGTTCAGTTAGCTAACTCATATTCAGGCACAACTGTAATACTGATACTAGGGAAAGCAATTAGTCATGCTGTCTGTCTCTAATAAAAGGGAATAATGGAGCACAATGATGGCATTCCACTTCAGGACATTTTATTTTCTCATGTAGTGTCCTGAAATGTACAATAAATAAAAGAGGTGAAAGAATACAAAAACCTTGTAATTCTCCTCTTGAGCAAACCTTTGAGAAAAGAGCAGTTGCTCTGTGCTGTCCTTTTGGTCCTTTAATAAGGAAGAACAGAGCCACTTCAGTGTAATCCTGGCTAATGCTGACAGGTCGATAGACATGCCAGCAACATCTTGCCATTAGCAGTAACTAAGATACTGGTATCTAAAAGATCACTGTGGACAAATGAAGTCATCTCATGTCCAAAAGGAGATTGGTGAACATGATCATCATGTTCTCTGCTGTACCTTGGACTGAAAGGGTTCAAGGAACTGGGAGGAATTTAGATAGCTCAAGAATGGATATGCCACATTCTTTTGGTCATCTTTTCATAAAAGAAAGATTAGAGATGGAATGATAACTAGGAAGATTTTCCATACTGAGATTTCGTTTTTGGTGTCTTGTTCTTCCAAATGGAGGCACTAACAATCTCCATCAAATTCTCCAAGCTCTCTCTCATAATATCTCCACAAGCTTTTGCCAGCCAACAAGAGATGGGATCAAATAGCAGTTTGCATCCTGATGCTCTAAAGCAAAAGCACAACCTAAACTTCCACAACTTTACCATATGGGAATTTTTCATTTGTTTCCCCTGAAACATCCCTTGTCAACACTCTAAGCCTACATATTCTCATTCTCCCATATTCCATTTGAAGGGTCACAGCTCTCAAACCGGTGCCTGAGTAAGGGTTTTCAAGGGAGGCTGCAAAGTCCATCTGTAAACTACTATGCTCCAGCTCAAAGAAAAACCTTCTATGTCTCTCCAGCATTCACTCCCCTACAAATTGCCCAATTCCAAAGAAAGTTATGCTCCCACTTGACAGTTCTCACTCACTAGTCAATGGGTATCATCACCATTGGATTAAAGAGATTATTAATCTCTTGCACTTTACAGTTCCAAACAGAAGCTACAATGCATCTCTCACTTCCATGGAACTGCATGTCATTTTTATCCCTTCATCTCTCCACTACAGAGGCCATAACAGTGGACTATGGCCTGCAAGAGACACATCATAAAGAAAAGAAATTAGCCTAATCCAAAACCTCCACAACCATCCTCATCCCCTTGGCATAATCCTCCTCACAGTTGGAAGAAATATCAGACTATGAGGATGGGTGCTGAAATAAGAAACTAGATTATTAGATCTTCCTCCTCTCTACCCTCTGCAGTTTATTTTTAAAAGAAAATCTTTCCACTGCTCTTCTGATACAATATCAATTGATTTTGAAGCTTGATGGTGGTGATGGGACATGCAGTTTTAAAGGCTTCATCTCCTGTTCTGATGTCTCAACTGATTGAGGAGTACCCAGTTGCCAAAGAGCCACGTGAAAGATCTCCAGAGAGCTGTGGTAGTGGCTCAAGGAAGAGAGGAACATGTTTTTATTAAATAAGTGGTCCCAGAAGAGTAGTGGCTTGTTCCTGCATTTCCCCCTCTCCCCAGCCATGCCTTGGATGGTGAGTTAGGTCACTTAATAGGGGCCCTAAAAAAAGGCATTTTTGGTGAAATATTTTAAGCCTTATTCTACTTCAGATAAGACAAACAATTAACAGCTGCAATATGTCTTTAATAGATCATACCAAAAGAAAAATAAAATAACATAGATAATACAAATAAACATATACTTGATATCTCAACACATATGCCATTTTGAGCAAATGGTTCTCAGAATATTTATCTTTTAAAATCTATTTTAAATCTCAGTAAACAAGGAAACATAAGATTTTTAACAATACACTAGAAGTGTGAGGCAACCTTTACTAAAGATGGTGCCACTAACTTCACCTAATTACACCAGAATGAAAGGTTCACAAGGCAAGGTAGTCTCCTCTATTTAAGAGACTGCCTCAGAGTATCCTGTGAAATGACCCTGTAGAAGACAAAACAGCAGGATTTTTTTTTTCATAAATCAAGGGAAGTTACCATACGCTTAACAAACAGATTATCAAACTGGGGTTCATCCAGACTTCAGTTCCTGGGGTAATAAATTGTCCTCCTCATCGGCAAATATTTTTTCTGCCTTTCTGTACAGTTCTTCCCATGAGCACTTGTGAAAGAGGAGCAAAAAATGAAGCCAGAGTTTGGCCACTTTTTGAGTAGGACTGAAGCAGTACTTCTGCCATATATACTGAGTACAATTTGGCTCCACCTTTATTAGAAGGCTTTTATTTCAATGAACTAATATTTTTCTTAGAGTGGTCACTTAAGTGTGGGTATATGTATATTATCTACTAATCTTGTACGTTAATGAATGGACCATTAAGTCAAACACAAATTAATCACTAGACAGAGGGAGAAAAGCCTGAGAATTATCTAAGGGTTCTGATATGTGGCAAAGAGGTAAAACTAACTTCAGAGAGAAATATGAGATGAAGACTGGGATTGGATATTTAATTATGTGGGACACAATGCAGCTGCTTCCAATTTAATGGGGATTAAATAGAAAATCCTATTTGCAGCAGAGCCTGTATTGGTCTGAGAGATTGAATTACTTTGAAAATAAGATCTCCAATTTGTTCTGTTGAGAGGAGTTCTTTAAAACACATCAATTGTGATTCTAGATTTTTTTAATTGATTTGGGATCAGAATTCAGGTGTGAATGGAAACTGTAACTTGTGGAATAAAAGAGTCAAATGTTTTACAGGATTTTTAAAACCTGACAAAGGAATGTAAGGACTGCCATAGTCTACCATAAAGGATAAAAGGGATCAAAAGCCATTTCTCCCCTCTGATACTATATTTGGTTTCCAGTAGTGCTCCTGCATTGCAGAAAATATTAACTACTGGTTATATCAAAATCAATAATAATAATGCAGGAGTCCTACCTGTGTGGAGCAAGCTGATGTTTTCATCTGTAATACTTAGTGTTTAATAAGACCACTGAGGACATTAATCTCCTTTTATCCATGTCTTGCTAACATATAATATCACTTCCAGCTTTGATAGTTATACCCCATGAACCAATGCTTAGGTAAATTTTTATGTCATGCTTACCTTTGGCAATAGTGATGGACCTATAATTTGGCCAACCCATCTAAAGAGTCTCATCAGGACTGGCAATATTATTTATGGCCTGTGTTATACAGGAGGTCAGAATAAATTATCACAATGGTCCTTTCTGGCCTTGGAATCTATTAATCTTACCCACAGGACTTGGAGTAATACTTCCTGGATCGTATTGCCACAGTTGAGATCAGAAAATGCAGTTGAACTAGAGCTCCCTAAATACAAAGAACTGGGAGTTGCTACCAGACTTTCTTCTTAAAGGGTCCTGAACACCAAAATGCACTTACTGCTTTAGTCTACAGAAACCAGATGGAAAAAAGTGCCAGTTCTCAAGCACTTAGGAAGGATGCCAGTTCAGAAGTGGCGAGACTAGAAATTGAAAGATGATTTTAGGTAGGAGGTCTCACATTGTGGTTGGTATGACCAGATAGAATGCCTTTATTTTTTGTGGGCAGTTTTTTTTTTTTTTTACAAATTGGAAAATGTGTGAATAATTGAATTATTGATAAATGTTACATTTTCTGATGGTATAAATAATTCTGGGAGGTGGTGAAAGCCCTGGAGAGCCAGAGAAATTAGGGGGCGGTAAAAGGAAATAAATAAAGTATAGATTCAGGAATAAGAAGGCAGATCTCCATTTATTAACTCAAATTTAAATGGAATAGCTGCAAGAACATGGCAACTCCTTTGTCCCTGTTAATTTCATATGTACTTAACATCCCCCATTATTTCATATGTACTTAACAGTGAGCATCCTAGTTGTACCAAGTATCAGAGGGGTAGCCGTGTTAGTCTGAATCTGTAAAAAGCAATAGAGGGTCCTGTGGCACCTTTGAGACTAACAGAAGTATTGGGAGCATAAGCTTTCGTGGGTAAGAACCTCACTTCTTCAGATGCAAGTAATGGAAATTTCCAGAGGCAGGTATAAATCAGTATGGAGATAACGAGGTTAGTTCAATCAGGGAGGGTGAGGTGCTCTGCTAGCAGTTGAGGTGTGAACACCAAGGGAGGAGAAAGTGCTTCTGTAGTTGGATAGCCATTCACAGTCTTTGTTTAATCCTGATCTGATGGTGTCAAATTTGCAAATGAACTGGAGCTCAGCAGTTTCTCTTTGGAGTCTGGTCCTGAAGTTTTTTTTGCTGTAAGATGGCTACCTTTACATCCTGTAGAAGTGAGGTTCTTACCCACGAAAGCTTATGCTCCCAATACTTCTGTTAGTCTCAAAGGTGCCACAGGACCCTCTGTTGCTAGTTGTACCAAGGCATTCACACACCTTTTGTGCAACACAAACTAGTGTGCATTATAACCCATTATCACTTACAGAGATAGCACTCCCCCAGACCAGTGCAATTATCGGTAAGTCCGTACCTATGGAATATGTCCCTTTTTTTTGTCAATACCTCCTCAGCTATGCAAGCTGAAACTCAGTGACATCAAAAAATGGTATTGCCGTGAATATGGTGAGGCAAAATGTAATCAAAACAGTGGAAGGAGAATGGGAGAAGTTTTTATGGTGTAGGTTGGAGTGCAGAAGAAGCTGCTTTCCGTCACTTTTGTATTGATGGTGGGTGGAAGTCAATTCTTCAATCCTAGGTTTAATGGGATTAGCCAATGGCAGTCCCCCTCTTCTTTTTCTCCCCATCCAACCCCTGCTTAAAAAGGAGATATGTGACTGGTCAGAAGATGTAATGGTGCCCTCCAATTGGGAGTGAGGGCACTGAGCACCAACTTCACGTTCCATCGCCAGTCATTAAGAATTGTTCCATTTATATCAGAGAGATGGACTGGTAACAGCCCCAATTCAAGAAAGTATTGCTCGTCAGGAATGGTGCTCAAACACATGTTTAAAATCAGGTGTTTAAATCCAATGGAAATCAATGGGGGCCTAAAATAGGTAAGATGTTTCCAATAGACTATCCAATGTGTTGGAAAAAAATGAATTTGAAAGCTTAGCTACAGCCACAAACTTACAGGACAGCTATAAAACCACAGAGCATAGACAACAATGCAGATGTACAGTGTCACAAAACCATTGAATTCTGTGAAATAACCTTCATTCTCTTCATAATACCACCAGTAATCACGGAGTAATAACTACCAGATAATTGTGATACTACTATTTGGAAACAATCAAAAGTCCTTTTTGTTTGGCAATCTATGTCATTATATGTAAAACCACCAGATGGCATCTTAAAATACATCTAATTTAGCTGATCCTCGGTTTGCATAATTTCCTTTCTTTTTTGGAGCTTTCATAGTATGTTACTCATCCCTTGAAACTTCAATTATTAATTATTTTAGGGATAAGCATATTTATATTTTTAACCATCACATTTCTGATAAATATATAAAAGGTGATGGGCAATGAAGGAGAAGAAATAAGGCAGTTGCATGAAGGAGAATCCGGCACTAACCAGAGCGAAATAACTGAGGAAATGATCATATCAAGACACTTCCTCTTTTAGTCAATAAAATATAATAGGCCAAATTTGGCTTTAGTTTAAACTGATGTAAATGCTGTGGCACCGTTACATTAATCTAACCCTTGATCAGGACCAATTGCCCCAATTTGAATCCAGTAGAGCTGCAGTACTTCAGATTTACTCTAGTATAAATTAGAACCGAATTTTGCCCATTAGCTTTAGAATAATACAGAAATTAATTTATGTTGCATTTACTCTAAACAGTGTGACACCACTGTGCTCCCACCACCACAAATCTACCGTAGGAACAATGGGAAATAAATCATGTGGAATATATACAGATGCTCCCTGCTTCTTAGTAAAGGGGAAATTGCTCCAGTTTCTCTACTAGTATACTGGGGTAGGTGTAGGCGGTAACCATTTAAACAGTCCATTCTCTAATTGGTCTGAGTAATCCTAAATTGTTTTGTTACTAGAAATAGTGACTAACAATAATGACCACAAATGAAAAAGGGAAAGGACAATGCAACAGGAAGATAAAGAATCAAGCCATACCACTTCTGCAGTCAGTAGCACCTTGTGATCCCATCAGATCTCGAATGCTAAATATTGTTGGAGTACATAAGCACTTTTATGGGAGACCTCTAACAGGTGCCCTTTGTGGCTGCTACAGCAAGTGCTCTTTGTAATTCAGCATGCTAGGTGGTACTTTCCCCCCTGACTTGAGGCTGAATCTGTCAGCCTCAAGTTGGACACCCTAGATGTCCAACACTAGGGTGTTGGAGTTGTTGTGGTGCTGGAGATGATGGTCTTTCATATGAAAAATAAAACTGAGGAGTTGATCCCTTGAAGTCTTTTCATAACAGTCGGGCATTAACCATAACATTCTGACCAATTTCACTCTGTCATTTCATTCTGCCTACCTATTTTCCAAAGCAGAATGAAATGACTCAGAGGAAAATAGGTTCACTTCCTACTGCACACTGTAATGTTATATCACTGTGCACTGTTAATTTGCAGTTATGTTTCATTCTAAAGATTGCAGCCTTTCAGCAAAGATGACATTATTCGTAAATTAATTTTTTTTGTGGTAGAAGTGGCTGGAGAAAAGCTTGGCATACCTACTTCATGAAGATGTAGGTAGTCCAACTTCCCAAGCCACATTATTGAAATATTATACAAAACTGACTGGAGTACACTGAAATTAGCAATTAAATAATACATCTGAGATGGACCAGCAATAATTGTAGATCAAGTAAAATGCTTTTTAAAGTAAAAGTTTCAACAGCCCCTATAACTATGAGTGCTCAGATGGAGGCTCAGCTGCTGGTGAGAAGTGAGTAAATAAGAAAACTAGACTGATGCATGAATTCTGGAAATATATAAATGATCAAATGTATATATCTAAAACAGCTAATACACAAGAAGATAATAAATCTTTCCAAAACAAATGTTCTTCAGATGAAATATTAAACAGATAAACTCAAAATAAATTGAATTACAGTCAGAAATATAATCAATTTCAGAAACAGGCAAAGAATTCTCAAAGGAACATTTATGTGATTTGAAAAACTTTGATATAATCACATAACAGTGTATGGAGTATATTTAGATAAGAATTCATTAATAATACAAATTCTTATCTGAATATGCTTCCTGCATAAAATGCAGTCATAGAAAAAGCTTATCTAAATATGATTCCTATTCTGTGTTGTGATTATATTATAGATTTTCATTTTATGGAATGTTTCTTTGGAATCACTTTCGTCCATTTTAAATTGATAAAATTTTTGATCATTGTTAAATTTATTTAGACTTTTTACTTAATATTTTGTTGAAGAATGTCTTGCTTTGAAAAGATGTATTTTAAGTATTTCTGTTGGTATTGTAAACAGTATCTATAAATATATGCACTAATATTTTGAGTTATGTTTTCTTGGTCCACTACATCAAACTTTATACAGTGTTTATGTTTCCACCACTGCTTTGCCTTCTAATGTAATTCTCAAATTGGCTGTATTTATTTTATTTGGAAGAAAAATATGTATTTACATGAGAAGTTGAATAACAAATATGCTCATCCAATTATGTTTCTCCATATGTTGCTCATTCTTAAACACTTGAACACCAAACAGATACCCAAGGACAGAAGATGGAAAGCTATAGTTACTGCCATTATCTTAAACTATAGGTGGGGCTGCTAGTGCTGAGTGTTATTAAGGTTACCTGACACTTAGCATAATAAGAGCCAGTTTTCAGGGCATTGTAACTCTGACCAACTTTAACTGTTTGGACTGAAATTTTTCACCAGATGTCGGCCTCAGGCTGAAATATTTTTGAATTTTTTTCAGCCAAAATAGGACAGCTGTCTCTGAGAATGAGGCTAGGGAAAAATACATTTTTTTTTTAAACCAAAATTTGACACTTTGCTTTGAAAAGCTCTAGCAATCCTATAATTAGTAGTAGGGATTTGAAATTTGGCAGGGAGTCATGTTTATGCCAGGAAAGTGTATGTTGCTATTCCTATGAGAATATGTCCAAAGTTGGCCAAGTAATAGCTTGGACCTTCTCAGTAGAGACATCTTGGATTTTAGTAAAATCTGGTTTTAAATCTTTGATGATTCTATCCTCACTGAGCATGTTCCTTCCTCTCACAGCTGACCAGACTGCACATGTGATATCACCACAGAGCGACTAAGCATGCTCCATTCCTTCACAGCTCCTACCTCTGCCTGGACTACACATACACCTTCTCCACAGAGGGACTAAGCATGTTCCAGCCCAGGGCTACAGAGACAAAGCTAGACTTTCTCTGTAATGGCTGCTCCCAACTGTTCTGGGCCTGGATGGGTTTCATGTAAAATATTTAATTACTGTTAATGGCTGTCATAATATTCAACTATTTAATGATAATAGTGGGGATTGAGTATGAATCCTATTGCAAAAAAAAGGGGGAATAGACTTTCTTGAAATATAAATATTGATAGTTATTAGCAGGTTATTGTGGAATTCAATGGAAGAAAGTAGGAATATGTCTTGATTTTTCTTAATTGAAGTTTTCCATTTTGAATTGATCTGTTTTTCCCCCAGTTATATTTATGTTAATTTGTATCTCAAATAAACATAGGACTCAGTTTATAAATAGAGCAATTAAATGTATATTAATCATCCCTAAAATGATTGCGTTTTCCTTAGGCTTAATAAACTGGCATAAACCCCCAAAGCATAAATGTATGGTGCAGTTTTTTAGAGACTAGGACACATATCCTTTAATACCAGGTTTCAAAGTTATGGAGCCCCCCGTGACTCTGACTCAATTCTTATCACCAACTATTACTTATTCAAAAATATTTTTTCTCCAACTATAGCACTGCACTAGATATGAGAAAATATTATCATCTTAAAAAAATATCTATCCCCAGTAGATTATTGTAAACTAGCTATGCTATCAAGTGCATTTCCCCAATGATTTAAGTTATGTTGGTAATCCCCAGCACATCTATAATGTGTCATCTACTAAAGACTCCAAAAACCAAAGGAGAGTGAAAATAATTTTTTTTCTGGCTCAATTCTAGGTGATTTTTACTGGAGAGTGAAATATTCATGAGGGATTTAAACTGTCCAGACATCTGCTGAGTAACAAAAGCATCCAGAATGCATAATCAAAGAGGTTTCTAGGTTAAAACAACTTAGGGCCTGATATATGGCCTTTGAAGACTATGAAAATGCTCTTATTGATTTAAATAGGCCGGGGATCATGCCTTGCATCTGCCTCTTACAAAAGAGGTCAGATTAGATGATCTAATGGTCCCTTTAGACCTTAAAATATATTAATCTATAAGGGAGAACAGAGAAATTTGGTACCAATAACTATGAATTTCAGCATTGTAAGGAAGGATGCATAGATCCTGTTTCTCCTCCTATCCTATGTCTGTCTTTTCTATTTAGATTGTACACTCCTTAAGGCAGGGGCTGCATCTTAATAAATGTACACAGTGCATAGCCTCCTTGAGTGGGGCCTCTATACATTGCTATAGTATAAGTAATAATAATATAACAGGTAATCACCTCTTTTATCATATACATTACTGGATACATTTTGATGCCCTTATTCATGCTGTGTAGATTGAGTTGACTTCAGTAGGACATGGAGTAAGGTACAATTAAACAATTGTACAAGGATCCGAATCTGGCCTTTTGTAATTTGATTACTGGCATGGTGAACTACTAAGAAGAATGTATTTTTTTCCTCTTCCTTTGCTATAAGAGTTAGGACTTCATACATTGTAAATCAAAATAAAAAAAATTCCAGTGAAAACATTGTTACAGTAAGAGGGCTAGATGCATCTCTGTCCCTGTTGAGGTTTCTCTGAGTGCACCCTGTGAGAAGGTGGCCCTGCCTGAGGTGCTGTCCTGTGAAATGCTGCAGCATGACTGATGCACCTGCCTCAGTTTCCCCTTTCTTCCAGAACCCCCAATAACTCCATGCGAGCTTTCTATATATAAATAGCTTCATTGGGGTTAAAAGCCCCATAACCATAATCCAGAATTCTCCAGAACTGACCAAACAGTACATTCAGTTTTTCACGTCATGACAGTCCATCAACACACCAAATACACCCAACTCAGGGTGTCCTGTATAGCTCTGGCATCTCTCATCACACTTCACTTCTCATGTATGGCTCCAGCATCTCTCCCCATGTCCCACCCCCGACCTAGCTGGTGTGATTCTCTGCCCTGTTTCCTTCTTAGGTGTAGGTCCAGCAGTTGCCCGAAGACATAAACAGGCTCTCCCCTCCATCATTCCCCAGCCCTGTTTGTCCTCTGGCTTCAGCTTTCCAGCTCAGAGAGCCAGCAGGCATCTTCCTCCACTGCTCTCAACCTTCAGCTCTCTCTGGTCATGGCTTTCTAGCTTGGGACAATTTGTAGGTGACCTCCCAACTGCCTTCCTGCTTTTTGTTTTCACCAGCCTTACCTGGATCCACAAGTCACTATGGAACTCTCATCACATGCATCCTCCTTCGGGGCATCCACTCTCTGAAGCCCAGCCCAGATCTGCTCTTCTTCTGAGCTCTCTGGGTTCTGCACGTGTCCTCTCTGGGTTCTGCATTGTCTCTCTCCCTTAACTCTGTCCCTTTTTGACTCCCTCAGGCAGCTCTCCCCTCCCCAAAACTCTGAATCTAGGGCTCAGATGTCCTCTTTTAAGCCCCAACTGGGGTCAGCTGCGCAGTACTCAGTGCACTGGCCTCTTCTCTCTGAAACAGCTAGTGTCACCCACCGATACACCCCCTAAGATGTCAGGTATGATGCATTTACCTCTCCTAGGGTGAAAATCCACATTTATCCTACACTTAGACCAGGCCCTAGTGTACCCTGAGTATCAATCGTTCTTGTCCTTCAGATCTGACTGAGTTCTGGCACCTGTGGTTCTTCCCTTTACCAGTCTGTGATCTGTGGTATTCAGTAACAAAACAGCTTCCTTCAAACCAAAATTTTGCAGTAAGAACAAAAATTTTAGAAAAAAATCGATTTGAAGACAAAATCAGTCTGCACATAATGGCTTACCATCCCCTGGTGGCAGCAGGGAGGCTCAGCTTTGTCAGACCCTTCCAGGAGGTCCTGTGTCTCAGCTGGTTCCTCTAAACAACTCCATCCTTTTCTTGAGAAGATGATTGAAACACACACACACCTCTCCAAAAATAATCCTTCTTTCTCTTCCTTTCCCCCTCATCCACTTATTTCCCCTTCCCCCTTTTTCCATTGTAACACTGGAGAAAATGGAGAAAAAGAAGAAGAAACAAAAAAACAGACGGTGTTCAATTTTTTTTATTTCAGAAAACAAAAAAACAAACAAAATTGGGGAAGTTTAAAACTTTTTTCCCCAAAATTTCCCATGATAAAAAGCTGTACTAGAAACTTGACTTTTCCTTTATAAATGAAAGCAAAATCTATCATGATTCCAGGAGCTGGTATAAACCACACACATCCTGGGTGTGGTGCCCTGTCCCATCTAGTGACACCGAGACCACTTAGAGAGAGCGATTGAGTCTGCTCTACAGCCTTAGCTATCAGCCAGGTGGCTTTTAGATCATGTGGTAGAGGCTCATGCACTAAACTCCAAAGGCTCCAGGTTTGATGCCGCCTGCCGATGACCGGGATCTGTCGGCGTTACACTGGGGCATGGTCCAAAAGTGCCTATGCCAGGGGTAGGCAACCTTTCAGAAGTGGTGTGCCGAGTCTTCATTTATTCACTTTAATTTAAGGTTTCGCGTGCCGGTAATACATGTTAACATTTTTTAGAAGGTGTCTCTCTCTAAGTCTATATTATATAACTAAACTATTGTTGTATGTAAAGTAAACAAGGTTTTCAAAATGTTTAAGAAATGCTGATCTTACGCCACCAGCCTGCTCAGCCCGCTTCCAGCCTGGGGTTCTGTTCACCTAGGCCTGCAGCGGGCTGAGCAGGGCCTGTGGCCGGGACGCCGTCTGGCAAGGGGCCGGCAGCCGGGACCCCAGACCTGGGGGGGGGGGGTTCAGGGATCAGGGCAGAGGGTGCAGGGCAGAAGGCTAGGTGTGTGGGGGGGGGTTCAGAGGACAGGGCAGAGGGCAGTGGGGATGTGGGGGGTTCAGGGCAGAAGGCTGGGGGTGTGGGGGGATTCAGGGGTCAGGGCAGAAGGCTGGCGGGTGTGGGGGTGCAGGGCAGAAGACTGGGTGTGGGGGGGTTCAGGGCAGAGGGCTGGGGTGTGTGTGGAGGTGCAGGGCAGAAGGCTGGGTGTTGGGGGGGACTCGAGGTCAGGGCAGAGGGCTGGGGTGTGTGTGGAGGTGCAGGGCAGAAGGCTGGGTGTTGAGGTGACTTGAGGTCAGGGCAGAGGGCTGGGGTGTGTGTGGAGGTGCAGGGCAGAAGGCTGGGTGTTGGGGGGAGGTCAGGGCAGAGGGCTGGGTGGGTGTGGGGGTGCAGGGCAGAAGGCTGGGTGTTGGGGGTGACGAGGTCAGGGCAGAGGGCTGGGGGTGTGTGGGGGTGCAGGGCAGAAGGCTGGGTGTTGGGGGCGACTTGAGGTCAGGGCAGAGGGCTGGGGGTGTGTGGGGGTGCAGGGCAGAAGGCTGGGTGTTGGGGGCGACTTGAGGTCAGGGCAGAGGGCTGGGGGTGTGTGGGGGTGCAGGGCAGAAGGCTGGGTGTTGGGGGCGACTCGAGGTCAGGGCGGAGGGCTGGGGTGTGTGTGTGGGGTGCAGGGCAGAAGGCTGGGGTGCTCGGCTCGTGGGGGTGCTCCCAGCCCCCTACCCTGAGCGGCTCACGGCAGGGGGCTGGGAGGGATATGCCCTGTTCCACCCCCTTCCCCAAGGCCCGTCCCTACCTCTCTCTGCCTGCTCTACGGAGCAGCGAGCACGCTGCCGCTCGGCTCTGCTCCGTTCCACCTCCCCCTCGCAAGGGCCATCGCCGGCAGGGAGAGGGAGGGGGAGGAGGAGGGGCCAGAACGCACCAAGCTGTGGGAAGAAGTGGGGGAGGGGGGAAGCTTGGCTGCCGCAGGACCAAGCTTCTGCCTCCTGCCCCCACAGGGGAGAGCGGTGGGCGGGGGGGCTGAGTGGGGCAGGGGGTCGGGACACCCTCCCCCACCGCTCTCCCCTGCGGGGGCAGGAGGCAGAAGCTTGGTCCTGCGGCAGCCAAGCTTCCCCCCTCCCCCGCTTCTTCCCCCAGCGTGGCACTTTCCGGCCCCTCCGCCCGTCCTCCTCCTCCTCTTACCGGGCAGGCAGCCAGAGGCGTAGCGAGCGCCCTCCGTACCCTCCGACCGGAGGGGGCCCCGCAAGGAAGGGGGCCCCTAAAAGTGGCAAAATAAATGCCGCATTCCAGTTTCTGCATTGTAAGGGGCCCTGCCCGGATATATGTTCGGAGGGGGCCCCCATTCGGAGGGGGCCACGTTCTTTGTTGCTACGGCCCTGCAGGCAGCGTGCCATTCAAAATCAGCTCACGTGCCGTAGGTTGCCGACCCCTGGCCTATGCTTTAATATTGCCCTGTCTCCATGCAGTCTCACAATGTGTTTTAAAGATCTTCTCATATTAATGTATACATATTCTCCCCACCTAGTGATTCACATACACCCGCCACCACACTTTGGTGAAACTCTGATATAGATTTTAGTTATATGATGTACTCTATCTCCTTTTTTACATGATTTGATGCGCAGTGCAATAGATAACAATATTGATCTTTAAAGTCTCTTCATTGGTGTCTGAGTCAGCACCCTTTGAAATTAGTGGAACTGTTAGCACCTCAAAGTTATTGTTCAGGCTCTCTACAACTTCAGCCAAATATTAATAGAATCACAAAAATGTAGGGCTGAAAGGGATCTCGAGAGATCATCAAATCCAGTCCCCTGTGTTGAGGTAGTACCAAGTAAATCTAGACCATCCCTTCTTAAAAGCCTCCGATGACTGGGATCCCACAACCTTCTTGAAGCCTATTCCAGAGCTTAACTAATCTTTCCTAACATTTTACCTAAATCTCCCTCACTACAGATTAAGCCCTTTACTTCTTATCCTGCCTCCAGTAGACATAGAGAACAACCGTTCATTGTCTTTTTTAGAACAGCCCTCAATTCTTATATCCACCTTCAGTCTTCTTTTCTCAAGACTAAAGATGTCTTTTTTTTTTTTTTTTTTACTTTTCCTCATAGGTTTTATAAACCTTTTATCATTGCTCTCCTCTAGACTTTCTGCAATTTATCCACATCTTTCTGAAATTGTAGCAACCAGAATTGGACACAGTACTCCAGCTGAGGCCTCCCCAGTGCTAAGTAGTAGGAGACAATTGCCTCCCATGTTTTATATATGTAGGATGACCGTACGTCTCATTTTGGCTGGGATAGTCCCTTTTTTAAGCCCTGTCCTGGCTGTCCCAAATTTTTTGACAAAAGTGGGCATTTGTCTCATTTGTTGAATCACATGTTGACTGATATCCAATTTGTGATCCACTATAACCCCCAAACCCTTTTCAGCAGTACTACCACCTAGTCAGTTATCCCTCATTTTGTAGTTGTGCATTTGATTTTTTTCTTCCTGAGTGAAGTACTTTGCACTCATCTTTATTGAATTTCTTCTTGTTGATTTCATATCTATTCTTCAGTTTGTCAAGGTCATTTTGAGTTCTAATCCTATCGTCCAAAGTGCTTGCAACTGCTTTCAGCCTGATGCAGACTATAAATTTTATAAGCATACTGTCCACTCCATCATCCAAGTCATTAATGAAAATATGAAATAGGACTGGACCCGGGACTGACCCCTGTGGAACCCTACTCGATACACCTGCTCACGTTGACAGAGAACCATTGATAACTTCTCTTTGAGTATGGTCTTTCAACCAGCGGTGCACCCACATTACAGCAATTTCATCTAGACCACAGTTCCATAATTTACCTATGTGAATGTCATGTGGGACTGTGTCAAAAGTTATATCATGTTTACTTCTTCTCCCTAATCCACTAGGCAGTAATCCTGTCAAAGAAGGAAAATAGGTTGGTTTGGCATGATTTGTGGCCCACCACTACTATAGATGCTTACAAATCAATTGTTTAATACTTTGTTCCAGCATCTTTCCAGATATTGAAGTTAAGTTGACCAGGTCCTCTTTTTCCCCTTTTTAAAGATGGGTAGTATGTTTTCCCTTCTCCAGTCCTCTGGTACTTCACTTGTCCTCCATGAATTTTTGAAGATAATTGCTAATAGTTCTGGGATTGCTTCAGCTACTTCCTTAGGTACCCTAGAATGAATTTCATCAGGATCTTTCTACTTGAATACATTTAATTTATCAAAATATATTTTAACCTGTTCTTTCCCTATTTCCTGTCTTTTCCGTCATCATATTGTTGCATCCTTGCTTCACTCACTTGAAAGTTTTATTTGGAACCATAACAAGGAAATACAGTTTTGAGTGTTTAAAGTGAAAACTGAGACTTTTGAAACGTTTTAAAGGTCAGTTCCTTAGTCTCCCTCAAGGAGGCATGCCCCTCACTCTGGGAAATATTGCTTATAGAAACTACGCTTGATCTTAGCCATGAGGCCGAGAAGCGAATATAAATAAACAAGTAGCTGTAATTCAAAGTTAAGTTGAATTAAAGTCCATTAGCTGTCCCTACCCCATCAAAAAGATTCACTATTTTTGAGCAGTTCTAATGATAAGTCAGTCTGGAGGGGAAGGTTCTATTGCAGTTGTGGAGGACCATGATTCACTGTGATCAAGACAGCTATTCTTGATAGCTGCTCAAGGTGACTGAGTTAGGGTTTCCTGTGTGCGGATGAGTTTATCTTGGTTTAAGAATAGCAGGACAAGTGTACAAAATGTAAATAAACAAGTATCGTACTTGACTCTGGGATATCAGTTTCTCTCCAACAATTCTTCATCAAGACTAGGTGTCTTTTGTAAGCTATAGCTCAAACAGAGGTTACTAGCTTGATACAGAATGCGGTTCTTTGGCCTGTGTGTCACAGGAGGTCAGACTAAGTGATCGTAAATGGTCTCTTCCAGCCTTAGAAACTATGAAACTGTGGACAAAAGAAACTGACTTTCTGGAAGTCTCCAAAATAGACCACTTTTCAGCCCAGAGGCAATAATATATTAAATCTCACACAATACACTATAACATCATAGAATTTATTTCCTCTCCTGCAGATGTTACAGAGAAGAAAAAGATCATTAGGCTCTTTCACAGAGACTTATTGATAATACTTGAAAGTGATTTTTGAATGGTTTATATACATTGTAATTTTTAAAAGAAATTCCCAGATGGAGGAAGGAGACAGTTCCTTATTGAAAACTTGCTACCTACTCAGTTTGAAAGGTCTTTGTTCTTTGATTCAGACACTTTTGAGTCATTGCTGCACAAGAAAAATCTTAGACCTCTTCACCTGAAAATAAATTGTTTTCATTCTTCCATAATTCAAAAAGGTGTGGAAGATATTTTCTGCTGATATGCCAGTAAAATTCACCTCTGGTCTGAGGCAAAGCATACAAAATTTGAGGCTCATGGGATGTTTTCTAAGAAAGCTATGAGCCGATGCAAATGGGATTACCATGAAAGTCTGTATGCAAACCTAATAGCTTTTGCTGTTGAAGGAGTTACAATGTAATACTGCACTAAACTTTAACCCTTAGAGAGCTAGTCAATTTCCAGGTGGGTGACAGTTGGGAGCTGGAAATTGTCTTGGAATTTTGGAGAGGGCACATGAGTCAGAGGCTGAGAGAAAAGGGGAAGTAGGTGACAGAGGAATGGATTGGCCAGTCATGCTATGTTTGTGTTTTTGGCATCTATGAATCTCAGTTTTGTATAATTTACTGTCATTCTGGGAGCACCGATGGATAGCACAGTACTGAGGATGCAGAAATTTTAGGGGAGGTTGCAGGTTGTTTTGTTCTTGTTCCTCAGATATACCCGTGTGGAAGGCACATTCCTATATACTGAGTTACAGAAATCAAAAGGTCTAAACGGTGAAATTCATCCCTCTGTAGAGGGTCAGCACAAAGTCTTAAAATAAGGTTTATATGGAACATAAATGGTGCCTAAATCTTGCGCTGGCTCTTGGCACAGGGTGAATTTCACCCATAATGTACAGTCTACTGCAAATGTTTATGATTTTCATTATTATATATTAATTTGATTACTTTCTGTCTTTGTTGGTTAGATAGTCATTTGGGTGAGATCAACAAGTGCATATTACTTATATTTCACTTTACATAAATAGAGTCACAGGGCACAGTATAATTAAACTCTGCACAATTATCTGTAGTTAAGCACAACTAAAAGCCATAGCATACAATTCTTTGAATTAGTATTAAATGTCCATACACAGTATTTCTAATAAGAAATTATTTTTATAATGAAGGTGGCAAGTTACAGAAAAGTCTGGCTCCCACTAAAAGGAGATCACAGAGCAAATTAGGTAACCAGCTGCTTCAGACCATAAAATTATGGTTATAGGCAGAAAAGTGACTGTGTGAAAATTGCACCTTGTTGCACTATGTCTCCATTCCTCATGTATTTCCAAGTCATACCACATCTACTTACTTTAGTGGGCAAAATAGTTTGTGCTGAGACCACGGCCTATCATGCTGACCAATATTGTCCCACTCTTTCCTTGTAATTCCCCATCAGTCTGTCTGTTTCCATCTCTTGTCTCCTGTTTTATACTTGTCTACAACATAGACAGTAGGCTCTTTGGGGCAGGGATTGTCTTTTTGTTCTCTGTTTGTACAACACCAAACACAATGGGGTCCTGGTCCAGGACTGGGGCTCCTAGGAACTACAGTAATACATATAATAAAAAATAATTATTAGCATTGCCTCGTCCCTTAGCTGTAGATCGGAAAACTGGATTTTATATTGCCTTGTGCATCAACATTTTTTCAGTGAAATTCTGATTGCAGAATCATTATTATTGATGATTGCCGTATGATGTGAAGGGCAGAAGGAATACAGCTTGATTTCCCCCCCACCCCCCAGATTTTATGTTCAGAGTGCATGGATCTCAGTTAGAAAAAATGTTTGATTTCCATATGAAATGTCTAGGTTTATAAATCAGAGCAAAAATAAATATATTATCCAGGAGGCATCTTTAGATTCACTTTTCAGAGTATAAACACAATTTAATGAATAGCTAAGAGCATAAAGTAAAATAAAATTAAGCAACTCTCCTGAGCCATATATGTTACTGGTTGTAAAGGTGAGCTACAATACTTTAAAGTCATCATAAAGCTTTAGAGAAAGTCAGTGTGACAATTTTAAACTTGGACTGATGTTCTGACACCACAGTGCATTTATAAAGATGAAGAGTTTCTGCTTTCTGAATAAGCTGCATCCTTTAAATGATATGATCAGGGCTTCCAGAATATAAAGAATTACAGTAATCTAGTCTTGACAAAACAAGGGCAACCCACTAGCAACTCAAAATCCTTCCTGCTGAGCCACAGTCTCAACCTGCCAGTGTTTTATGTGATGTAGAATGAAGTTTTAATACTATATCAAAGATCCATATGCCATTCACATGCTTTGCTGGACCCAGCATAAAGTAAGGCAAGCAGGGTCTGGCAGAGTTTGGTAACCTGCCTAACACATCTGATGGGATTAATGAATTAGGATTCCTTGTCATTAGAGGTATTAAAGATGTTTTTAGCAACTGGGGGTGGTGAGATCAGGATGCTTGATATTAGGGTGATGTAGGGGTTAGAGGGCTCCCTCATTTAGAAAAGAAGGGCGAGTTATAGTACATGGGGGTTGAACCTCCACAGTTCCTCCCACCCCATGGGTTCAAAGTGGTGCCATCTTTTGGAGAGATTTTAGGGTAGTGTTTTAAATATGTATCTTTGCTTTCATGCCCTGCCTCTTCATACCAGCAATGACAATGAAATCCCCACTCTATTTGTACTGACAGAGACTGCACATCTTTTGAGAAAAGAGAATTAAAATGTTCAGCCAGTCAAGTGACCTGTTTATTTCCAAATATCTAGGCTTGCGCACAGCAAAGTAGATAATAAAATCTCTCCTCAGAGGTATTCTCTGTAAAGAACAAATATATATATCTTAAAATGTTTGTATCATCATTATACATCATTATTCACTTACTACTAAAATGTAGCCAACAAAATAAAACTCCCTGAAGCCACCACCAGAGCTTTGAAGGCTCAGGGTCGCCACCTAGTGCCCAGTTTTTAGCATCTATTGGCCACAAATCTGTCATTTGCCTGTAAGAACCCAATCTATATTTACAGTGAGGTTTACACTGTAAATGTATGGGCCATGTTATGTTTGCATCCAATAAGACCCATCCCATGTCCAATCTCACAGTTTAAACATGGCATCTTATATTTCTATTTCCAACCCTGCATAGAATCATAGAATATCAGGGTTGGAAGGGACCTCAGGAGGTCATCTCACAATAAGAACTCATCTCTTTTTCTTCTTCTTCTTCTAAAATATACACTTTTAAATACTCTGGGGGCAAAAATGAACTGGAAACCTCAATATACACAGTGATAACCAGATTCCAAACATCAAAGACAGAGCAGCAGAAGTCAAGAAGGCCTGGGTTTGGAGAGGCAACGCTGTGTGGATAAAGCCCTATGTTAAGATTCCTGAGACCTGGCTTCTGTTCCTGGGTTGGCCATTGACATGCTGCGTGACCTTGGGCAAGTCACTTCAGCTCTCATTGCTCTGTTTCCCTTCCCATCCTGCATCTGATATCTTTAGCTTGCAAGCTTTTCAAGGCAAGGGCTGTCTCTTACTATGGATTTGTACAATACTTAGTACAATGGGTCAATGATCTCAATTGGGGTCAATTGTATTACTAAGGTCCATCAGATAACTATATCTCTTCTTGTCTATGAAATCCATGAGGAGGTATTGCTCACATGATTCCACTCTGCTAGTCTGTCCTAAAACAACCTATTGTTGCTCGTAATCCCTCATGCCCCACTCCTACTTGTTTGTCTTCTCCTTTAGATTGCAGACTCTTTGGGGCTGGGACTGTCATTACCATAACAGTACCTGGCACAATGAGTCCCTGACCTGGCTGCAGTTTCCAGGTGCTATTGGAATTCAAATGGTAAATGTTACCAGATGTTCCCTGCTTCGTACTCCAGAGAGACAAAAAACAAAATACAACAACAACAACAACAACAACCTCTAGCCTAGTGGATGGGGGAAGCAATAAACATGATATATTTTTATTTTAGTAAGGCTTTGGACATGGTCCCACCTGATATTCTCATAAGCAAACTAGGGAAACGTAGTCTAGATGCAATTATTATGAGGTGAAAAGAACAGGAGTACTTGTGGCACCTTAGAGACTAACACATTTATTTGAGCATAAGCTTTCATGGGCTACAGCCCACTTCATTGGATGCATAGAATGGAACATATAATAAGAGTATATATACATACAGAGGAGATGCCATACCAGCTGTAAAAGGCTAATTAATTAAGAGGTGTAAGGATAGTTATCATAAGGAAATAGATTCAAGTAGTGTAATGTCTCAGCCATTCCCAGTAAATGGCTGAGTCATTACACTACTTGAATCTATTTCCTTATGATAACTATCCTTACACCTCTTGTCAACTGTCTGTAATTGACCATCTTGATTATCACTACAAAAAGTTTTTTTCCTGCTGCTAATACGTCATCTTAATTAATTAGCCTCTTACAGCTGGTATGGCATCTCCTCTGTATGTATATATATACTCTTTTTATATGTTCCATTCTATGCATCCGATGAAGTGGGCTGTAACCCACAAAAGCTTATGCTCAAATAAATTTGTTAGTCTCTAAGGTGCCACAAGTACTCCCGTTCTTTTTATGGATACAGACTAACACGGCTGCTACTCTGAAACCTGTTATTATGAGGTGGATACCCAACTGGTTGAAAGACCACATGCAGAGAGTACTTATCAGTGGTCCTCTGTCATATTGGGAGGACATATCTAGTGGAGTCCCAAAGTGATCAGTTCTTGGTCCAGTACTATTCAATATTTTCATTAATGACTTGGATAATGGAGTGGACAGTATTCTTACAAAATTTGTGGGTGACTTCCAGCTGGGGGAAGTTGCAAGCACTTTGTAGGATAGGATTAGAATTCAAAATGACCTTAACAAATTGGAAAATTGGTCTGAAATCAACAAAATTAAATACAATAATGACAAGCGCGAAGTACTTCACTTAGGAAGGAAACATCATATGCACAAGTAGAAAATGGGGAATAATTGGCTAGGTGGTAGTATTGTGAAAAAGGATCTGAGGGTTACAATGGATCACAAATTGAATATGAGTCAACAATGTGATGCAGTTGTGAAAAAGGCGATTATCATTCTGGAGTGTATTTGCATGAGTGTTTTATGTAAGACATGAGAGGTAATTGTTCCAATCTACTCAGCACTGGGGAAGCCTCAGCTGGAATACTGTGTCCAATTCTGGGCACCACACTTCAAGAAAGATGTGGACAAATTGAAGAGAATGTAGAGGAGAACAACAAAAATGCTAAAAGGTTTAGAAAACCTGACCTATGAGGAAAGATTACAAAAACTGGTCATGTTTAGTCTTGAGAAAAGAAAATTAAGTGGGGAACCTGATAACTGTCTTCAACTATGTTAAGGACTGTTTTAAAGAGCACAATGATCAATTGTTCTCCATGTCAGGACAAAAAGTAGCCAGCTTAATCTGAAGTAATGGGAGATTTTGGTTAAATATTAGGAAAAACTTTCAAACTATAAGGGTAGTTAAACTCTGGAACAGGCTTCTAAGGGAGGTTGTGGCATCCCCTTCTTTGGATTAAGAAGAGGTGGGACAAATACTTGTCAGGGATGGCCTAGGTCTACATGGTCCTGCCTGAGCATAGGGGCTGGACTTGATGACTAACCAAGGTCCCTTCCATCCCTACATTTCTATGATTCCATGATAACCAAACAAACCCAAACAATCAAAAAATTCCCAGCCCAAAGGCATAGTCTGTATGTTAACATGTCAAATGCCCTCCTGCCCCCATGTGTGACAATTAAATTGGTTTTACATGTATGTGGTAACTGAAACCATGACATATTTAGAAACTAAGTGTGAGATTCTGAGCTGTGCCTCTTAGAGAACAGAAGTCACAGCACAGGAGTGGAGGATAGGCTAGGGTGACTTTTAAACCACCATTGTGCCCTCCTGAATCTGGGTATTAAAGTGGTCTGTGTCTAACAATTACAGCACCTTGTTCCCAGCTGCCAACAAGCAGCATTGCTGCCCCAAATCTATGAAGTTCCATGTGCTGCAGCTCCACTCCCTCTTGCCTGTGACACAAGCGTCCCACCACCAACAATGTCCCCTCTGCTGAAGTTTGCAAGGGGACCCTGTGTTGTATTCCTTAGTTCCTACTCCAGGGGAACTTTCCCACAGTCAGATCAGGGCTTTTAGGATCCTTTGACCTGGTTCACAGGGGCTGAAGCAAAGTTGAAACTCTCATCCCAAGTATTTACATGCTTCCACAATACATATTACAAACATAGACTTCTCAGGGTACGGCAGGGGCAAAAGGGTTGTTAGGTGGGGTTGAGTCTTCTGGCTATCAATGGAGCATCTCCTTTCTTTCTACCTGCAACCTTTATCTGACCCGTGTCTAGTTATGCTCCAGTCAGAATTTGAATTAGTCAGTGACAACAGGACCATAGCACATGACTCCAAGCAATCCATTGAAAAGGGGGGTAGGTTACTCCATCAACCCGACTATGGCGTAGCATGATGCCACTCTACAAAGCCAATGTGGAGAGAGGAAGGAAGTTCTTGTGGTTAAGACACAAGACTGGGAATCACATCAATGTTCCATTCCTAGTTCTGATATAGACCTCAAATGGGACTTTACACTGGTCAGAGAATCTTTTTTGCCTCAGTTTTCTCATCTGTAATGGAATTAAGTATATTTACTTCTTTGGGGTTAGTGCTGCAATATTTATTATTGCGTATGATTAACAGTGAAAAGCACCACAGAAAGGACTATGAACGAATGAACAACCATACAGCAATGAGCATTAATTTGAAATTATGATTTTATTTCACCTGAGGCTTCTGTATCTTCAATCAGTTACTTTCTAATCTTCCTTTTTTATAGATGGCTCTTCCTTCTCTTTCCAGTTTCTGTAATATTTATCTCCATTTAACTTTAAGTTCATAGCATCTCATGTTTCCCCTCTGAATAAACCTATGTGTAGTTCCTATAATTTCATTATTTTTATTGTTATTTATTCATGTATTTGTATTGTGGCAGCAACCCAAGCCCCACCCAAGATAATGACAAATAAATAAATATATATCAGCAAACTCCACTAGCCATCTACCCATCCATTATCTATTTGCAGTTTCATAAAGGCACCACAGCAGAAGTGAGTTTAATGGAAGGATTTAGGGTTTGATCTATCTCCAGTGAAGTTTATGGTAGTTTTTCCATTGACATAAATGGGTGCTGTAATAGCTTCTTAAATATGGAGAGTAGAGTGATCTTCTCATGGTCTTTTTTTCCCCATTTATTTGTGTACAGACACTTAAGTGTCTCCTGTTTCTATTATTTTACTTCTGCTCAGTGTTTTATTAGTATTAGGAGTCCTCGAATGGTTTAAACCAATATGCAAAATGACTTTTTGAAGAGGAGTGGGTATTGTTCCAAATCCTGGAACACTTGCTGTTTTAATAATTGTTGCACTTTAAAAAGGGCTATGCCAGCAAGACATGACAATGATATTTGAATACTGTAGTTATTTCTAAAAAAGCTGATATCACAGCTTCTACACATGTCCTGGTGTCTCACTAATCTGATTTTTGCTCTCTTGTGTTGAAAATAAAGTCTTCCCCTCACTAGTGTGATGGTGATCAAAATTATTTTATGCTGAAATTGACATTCTAGTGTAGAACATATAGTATTGCTTTGAATCTATAAATAGATGGGATTTACATACTTCTTGCACTGAATGAAAATACAATATTCATATTTATCAAAATAAAACATCAGCTACAAAATCCTACTGTTAAACCTCTCTGATCAAGCATGTTTCAAAATGCACCAGTAAAATAATGAAGTATATTTGTCTCAGTTAATTAGCTTGCTCTGCCCGCTTTTGTGAGAAAATGCATTTTGTATAATGAAAAGGGAAAATACTGCCATTCACTGGAAAATAGGTTAGGCTTTATGCAATAAAATGAGCTGTATTATCTTAATTGAACAGTAGAGAGCATCAGTGAGGTAACTATGGCCAGGAGAATAATATAATAGTTCTATATAGAAAAGCAGCAATTAAGAACACACAAACACACAAAATGAAATAAAATAAACCATATTTGTTGCACTTAAGATAATCTTATTTTGTCATAAACTTATATTTTCTTTCTGCTTAATTCTCTCACATACTTATTGTAGCGGGGTGGTCACCCCGCTCCGGCCCTGAAGGGGTTAAAGCAGCCCTGGAAAGGGCTGTGGCTGGAAAAAGCTAGGCTGACTGGGGGAAGAAGGCACAGCTGGGGCCACGCCCCAGTCAGGCCACAGCTGGGCCTATGAGAGGGCTGAGGGCCAGAAACAGACACACTCCCTCTCTAGCTTCCTGAGAGAGATGGACCTGGCTGCCTGGAAGCTGAGAAAGATACCTGAGGTGGAGCAGTGCTGGGAAAGGGCAGAGGGAGCTGGGGAGCTGCAGCCAGGAAAAACCCCAGACTGCAGGCCTTGCCAAAAGGGCCAAATAGGTACTGGGGATGAAGAGGGGCAGCCCAGGAATAGGCAGAGGCAGCTGGTCCAACCCCCCTTGTTGATGATGAGTGGTTTACTGACTGCTGTCTGCCCCAGTGAGTGGGGGCTAGATGGTGACTGGCAGTAGCCATTGAGGGAAGGTGGGGACAGAGGGTTGGGGGATCCCCTGGGAGGGGAGACCCAGAGACAGAGGGGTTACTGCTGGGGGCAGAACCCTGGTATACAAGGGCACCGGGGTCCGGGAGGGACACGGGAGGCCAATGGCAGGCAAGGCATCAGCTCTCAGAGGGCGCTCCAGAGCTGAAAAAGAGCTAATTCCCTGGACAACCAGCAGGAGGCGCTGCGCCAGTGAGTTGTCACCCCGCCACACTTATGTACATGCATATGTACTACTAGAACATGAGATTCTGTTCTGATTGACATGTCCTGCAGGCATCAAAATTATATACTAGCGTGATGCCGCTATCAAACCCAGAGACCAAGCACACTCAAATTATAGGAAGTTTTAGATTCAGAGCCAGTCTCTATTATACAGATGTTCTGTAAACAAATACAGGGATTATAGGATCATAGACTCTGATCCTGCAATCAGTTCCATATGGGTGGTTATTTTGAAGTCAAAGGGACAAGTTGGGTAGAAAATCCATCCATGAGGATCCAGTTGCAGGTCTGGGATCTTATTTTACAACTGCCATGCTGAATGTGACACAACTTGTTTTGAAAATGGTTATATGGAAACCACAAAAGTCATAGCTAAAATATAAAAACAATATTGCTTAGGAACTCGTATAAGGAGAAAATTGCCTTTGTATACTGTAGGTATGAATACTGTAATGTGCTTTTATGTTTCCTTTGTTTATCCCTTTAGATTGTAGAATAATTGAGCAATATTTAAAAGAAAAAAATAAATATTTGGACAGAATTAAAATCCACACTTGAATACTTGAATTCCATTCTTGAATTGTTTTTTTTCAAATGAACCCATCTGACCTTGGAACCTCATGTTGGTAGCATATTATGCTACTATGGCCCACACTTTCAAATCAAGTAAAAACAATTTCAGTGTATGTCAGCCAATTGTGAGACCTTTGGGTTAGACTCTTGTCTGTTCAAACAAAAATCAAGCAGGAGCATGTAGATCCTTTACATCCTCTCCCTCTTACAGATGGGTTCCAAATCTGGAATTTAGGAATATTTACCTGGCATCTAAGCAGTAGTCAGGGAATTGTAAACTTTCCAAGAACGCTGGGTTCTTTCTAAGATGCATTTACCCAGAGAAAGTTCTGATCTGGAGGTTTGGGGCTGCTATCCTTCATTGAGGAATTGTTGGCAGATAAAATATTTGTATCTGTATTTAAGGCCTTTCTTTCTCTTCTCCTATTTCTTTTTTTCTCTTACTGCTTGTTATATTACTACAGAAATGAGAACTTCATGTTTTCTTGGGTTTCATTTAATGATTTCATGTTCAGTATTTTTTTTAGATGTCTGTATTGTTCATTGTTCACTTTTAAAAAAAGTGTTTGATAAGGGTCAATTTACTTGATGTGCCACTAACACCCACCTAGCTGGAGTTAAAATGCCTAGCAAAAGGTCATTACTATGGTGTCAAAGAGGTGACCTCATTTCCTCTGGATTCCTTGGGTCAAAAGTAAAGGAGTGAAGGCTGAGTTACACACTTGTGTTGTGGGAAAGAGTGTAGATTCTACAGTGTGTAACTAAGCTTTAGAGGAGTGAGGAAAAAGTAGTAATCTCAATCACAGCAGAACCCAGTTACGTTTAGTATGGTGAGGAGCAAGTTGTGATGTGGTGCAACTCGGATGCTTTAATAACAGGACAGTTTACACCATCATATATTATCTATTAGAAATCTGAGCATTTTGTTTTGTGGAGGGTGGGATTTTAATATATACACATAGAGTATCTGTAGGTGCAGATGCAGTCTGACTTACTATGAGCCTCATTCCAGCTATCCAATACAAGACAGGATTCTTTGCTATTGCCTTATTGGATAGATCAGACTATGGAAGTAACTCTAACATTGTGTGTGCAGTATGGGGAGAGAATTGTGCTGAATTCAAACAGCTTAGCCAATATATCTGAGCTGGAAATGAAGGCTAGGTGTGTAAAAATGTCCTTATTTGTCACATATAACTTGTGACTATTGCAATGACAAATGTTGCCCCTGTTGCATTTCCTGTTGGTTGGGTTTATTAGAAGTGAGAGATATTAGTATTGATAGGTTGTATGCAGCTCATCATTGCTTACATCCTATCAATACTAAATACCTGAGCAATATGGAATGCAACAGGGGCAACCGCTTGTGACTGTGGCAAGACTTTCACTGAAGTGGAAGATGTTTCACAAGCTGGCATGTTGACTGTGACATGTCACAATCTAGGTGGCATGCTTCAGTGAGGTGAAAAGCAGTCTGACATGCCTTTCACTTTACTGAGAGGCATCCTACTGACACAAACTGCTGCGCTCCCCTGTCACGTTCAGTGAAAGCAATTTTAATGTGGTAATATAAAATGGAAAGTAAATCTAAATTGCATTCATAACTCATATTAAATTCTAGTTGGATTACTTATTAAATGAAAAATTACTCATCAAAACTGTCAGAAGTGAAAAAGCCATATATCTATGGATGAGTGAATTCCATTGATTGGTTTATGGACCCCAAGACCCCTAGACAGTTCCACAAATCCGTTTGAAGTCCCTGATTACTGGATTTTACATTTGGATCTCTGAATTAGCAAAAAAATGTTTAAAATTGCAAGTGGAAAGATAGCTCCCTAATGACTATGCATGTGCAGGGGCTTGTGTGCTATTCTTATTCCAGCAAGTTCAAGGAATATATTGTTCTGTTGAAATGTGCCCCTGATATGCCAGTTTCAGACAACAGTGTGTGAAAAACTGGTCAGATTTCTATAAAACATTTCCAGTTATATCAGGATGTCTACTGGACAAAGATCTCTCCAGATAAAACCATGGCTTGTTTCTCAGGGTCTCCAAGAACATGTTCTATAAGCATTCACATCTATCTTAATAAGCTTCTTAGAGGACAATAATATGCCAACGCAGTCACACTTTTGATCACAAGCTTCTGCAAGTGTAGAAATCTATCATAAGGTTATTACTGCAGTTGTGCAAAAAGCAGTAAGAGATAGGATCCAATGAGAAAAGAGGCAAGTAAGGACAAAACAGAAAGTGGGAGGAATGTGCTGCAACAATTGTAGGCTTCAAGTTCAGAAAAACAGTGCTCCAAAATCAGTTGCAAAAGTTGGCCTAACTATGTTTTATGCAGTAGAAAAATAAAGTTATGTTTTAGTCAAACCTTTCTAACACCACAAACATGTCTCCTCTCCCTGAGTTTAGGACTCTTGAGAACTCACACTATCCAACACATGCAAACACTTTTATTCAACTTTTGAAATCAGAAACAAGACTTCAGTATAGAACTGCTCTTCCTGTCAGTGCAGCATTTCAATACATTGCATGTGAATTGTTCCTCCTTTGGAAGATCCAAATACACCAGGTTTCACTGTCACATTTCCAAAGTGACACATGAAAAATTAGATAAATACTTTTGAACTCAGAACAAAATGTTTTATCCCAGGATATTTTATATAGATATTTCCAGGGAGTGAGGACACAGGCAACCATATAGCTGATATTGAGAATGTCTCCCTTTTAAGGATCCTATAGATATTCTGAATTGCATTAACAGGAGTGTCATATTTAAGACGTGGGAGATATCATGAATAATAAAGATATGGGACAAGACTTTTTAAAAGTGGAAGCTTAAAATCAGGTTGCTAACTCCATATTTAGGCACATAAGGGATCTAATTTTCAATACTATTGCCAACAGCTCCCATTAATGTCAGTGGGCATAGTCATAAATCATAGAAATGTAGAACTGAAAGGGAACTTGAGATGTCATCTAGTTTACTCCCCCATGCTGAGGCAAGACCAAGTATACCTAGATAATCCCTGACAGGAGTTTATGTAATCTGTTCTTTAAAGTCTCCAAGGATGAGATTTCTACAACCTCCCTTTGAAGCCTATTCCAGCACTTAATTTATCTTCTAGTTGAAAGTTTTTCCTAATATCCAACCTAAATCTCCATTGCTGCAGATTAAGCCTATTGCTTCTTGTTCTACCTTCAGTGGACATGGAGAATAATTGATCATTGTCGTCTTTACAATAGTCCTAAACATATTTGAAGATTCTTTGCAGGTCCTACCCTTCAGTTTTCTTTTCTCGGGACTAAATATGCCCAGTTTTTCTAATCTTTCCTAATAGGGCAGGTTTTCTTAATTTATATAATTTTTTGTTGCTCTCCTCTGGACTCTCCAATTTGTCCACATCTGTCTTAAAGTGCGGCACGCAATATTGGACACAGTACTCCAGCTGATTCCTCACCAGTGTCTACTAGAGCAGAACAGTTACCTTCTGTGTCTTGCATATGAGCTCCTGTTACAACCCAGAATTATATTAGCCTTTGCTCATATCCACTATAACACCCAGATCCTTTTCAGCAGTACTACCACCTAGCCAGTTTTGTATTTGTGCATTTGATTTTTCCTTCTTAACTGTGGTATTTTGCACTTGTCTTTATATTTCATCTTGTTGATTTCACACCAATTCTCTAATTATTCAAGGTCCTTTTGAATTCTAATTCAGTCCTCCAAACTGTTTGCAACCCCTCCTTCTACAAATTTTATAAGAATCCTCTCCATTCCATTGTTCAGTCATTAATGAAATATTGTATAGTACTGGACCCAGGAAAGACCCATCTAGAATCCCCCTAGCTACATCCTCCCAATTTGACAGCAAATCATTGAAAACTACTCTTTCAGTGATGTTTTTTCAATCTCTTGTTGACTCACCTTATAGTAATTTCATCTACACCATATGTCCCTAGTTTGCCTATGAGAGCACCATGTGGGACAGTTTCAAAAATTTTACTAAAATTGGGATAAATCACGTGTTCTACTTCCCCCATCCACTAGGCCAGTAATGCTGTCAAAGAAGGATATTAGGTTGGTTTGGCATGATTTGTTCTTGGTTTTACTTATCACCCTATTATCCTCTAGGTACTTCCCAATTGATTGTTTAATTATTTGTTCAAGTATCTTTCCAAGTATCGAAGTTAGGCTGACTGGTCTATAGTTCCCTGTGTCTTCTTTGCTCCCCTTTATAAAGATAGAGATCATATTTGCTCTTCTTCAGTCCTCCAGGACTTCATCTGTCCTCTATGAGTTCTCAAACAGAATGGTTCCAAGCTTGCTTCAGCTGTTCCTTAAGTACTCTTGGATGAACTTTGTCAGGTCCTGCTGACCTGAGTACCAATAATGTATCTAAATATTCTTAAACTTGTTCTTCTCGTATTCTGGCTTGTATTTCTTCCCCCTTGTTGTTAATATTAATTGTTTTAAGCATCCAGCCACTGTTAACTTTTTTGGGGAAGATTGAAGCAAAACAGACATTAAATACCTCAACCTTCTTAATGTTGTCTGTTATTTGCTCTTCTTCACGCTAAGTAGTGATCGACACTTTCCTTTGTCTTTCTCTTGCATTAATGTGTTAAGAGCATCTTTTTACTGCCTTTTATGTCCCTTGATGCGTGTAATTCATTCTGTGCCTTAAGTGATTTTGTCCCTAGGTGCAATTCTTGTGTATTCATCCTTAGTAATTTGTCCATATTTCCACTTTTTGTAGATTCCTTTTTGATTTTCAGTTCATTAAAGAGCTTCTGATGCCATTTTGGCCTCTTATGAGTCTATGATAGTATGATGTAGTTTGTGATGTAGAGCAGTTGATCTGAATATTGGCAAGACATTGTCAATATAGCAATGTCAATGCCATGTTTACAAGGGTAAACAGTTAAAGGATGACACCTGTCACTGGTGTTTTTATAAAGACTATGGGCAAAATCTGGAAGTCCTTAGCTGGACAAGGCTCTTATTTAAATCACTGGGAGTGTTCCTTGAGCAGAGACTGAATAACAACTGGGTAATGACTAAGATCAGTATAAATGTAAGAGAAATATTGTAGCTAATTATAGGGATCAGAGTGTGACTCACTCCTCCATGGGGGCACAATGGGGTAGCAGGGGTAAGGAGTCTCCAACTCCTTTCACTGCCATGCATGGGCCAGTCACAAATACGCTCCCGGCATTATCCTGAGTAGGTCAAAAAGCTGACTCTTGGGATGGCTACTAGATCCCCCTCTGTACCAACTAGAACGACATTTCAGTTCATAGTTGCTCCTAAAAGTGTCATTACAAAAGCTTATATTTAACATTATTTAATTTGAATATTTTATTAATTAGTATTTACAAATAGCTGAATTTCTGTTAATTAAACTCTTATAGAAAGTGTGCCCATTTCCGCTAAATAGAACTCTCAGGGGCATATTTTACCTGCACTCTGCTCAGAATACTGATTGACATTCGTGGGAGCTTTTCGTGCAGAATGAGGATTGAATATGAAATTTAAAACATGCTGAAAAATTCAAAGTGGGGTGGGGGGTTTGGCCTCAGTGTTTTATCATCATGTATGAAACTAGAGGACAGAGCAGATTATACATAGCTGACTTTCAGCTGGAACATTTATTCTAAAGAGGATTTTGGGTTTGCCAAAACAATATTTACGCTAATTTCTAAATTCTTCTCAGATTTATATATTATGAAATATCAATGGAATGGATAGTTAAATATCTCTATCATATAGTCTAAAAAAATTCCTATTTCCTGTGATTGGGCTGAGTCTCTGCCCTGTCCTCAACAAAGCTGACAGTACATATTCCCTTCTGAGAATTTTCCTATATATCAAATGACTTTTGTTGTTGAGGTTTGCTTCAGCTACAGAGCTGGCTGATCATCAGAATTTCCATCCAGCATAAATTCTGATATTTTGACATTTGTTTTCAGCTCACATTGGGATGATAAGTCAGTGTATTGCATTTTTTTTAAGAATGGAAAGTTCTGAAAAAAATTGATTGATATTTACGATAAAACAAAATATTTCAACAGTCCCAAAACAAAACCTTACATTGTGGTTTGTTGAACCAACATGAAGCCTTTAGTTTCAGCTCAATTCAACATAAATATGTGTCTGCCTGAGTTGCCATACTGCTTCAAGAGAATTCTGGTTCAGCTGAATCTTCCAAAGCAGAGCAAAGACCTGCAATGCATCATGTGAGATGTAGTCTTGCCAATTGATGCCATAGATGAGAATGGGGGCATGAGTAAGGCTGCGAGTTTGTTACAGAAGTCACGGATTCCGTGACTTTCTGGGACATCTGTGACTTCTGCAGTGGTTGGTGCGGCTGGCATGGGGGATGCCTGAGCAGCTCAGGCAGCCCCTGGGCCAGCCGCACCAGCCGCTGCTGGGGCAGTCTTGGGCCACCACACCCTCCTCCTCCAGCAGAAGCAGGAGTTTGGGTGTGGAAAGGGGCTCAGGGCTGGATGTTGGGGCACAGGAGGGGGGTGAAGGCCCTGGGCAACACTTACTTCAGGGGGCTGCCCGGAAGCGGTGACATGTCCTTCCTCAGCTCCTAGGTGCAGCCACAGCCACACGGCTCTGCGTGCTGCCTCCACCCTCAGGCACTGCCCCCACAGCTCCCATTGTCCCGTGATTAAAACGTAACCTTAGGCATGAGGTACCCAACTGCAGAATCCATTAGGCACTGTTGCAGCTCAGGAAGACATAGATTAAGGTCTAGACAACCCAAAATAAAATATTTCAGTTCAGTTCAAAAATTTGAAATATTTCAATCCAGGTCAACCTAAACTAACTACGTTGTTTAGATTTTCTTGATGGATTTTTTTTTTTTTTTTTTACTCTTAGCAACATAAAAATATTCCCATAGAAAATTCTGATTTTGTGGAAACTGCATTTTCTGCTGAAAAAAACATTTCAACACAAAATTTGTAACCAACTCTAATTAGTTCATATTCTTTTTCATTCACAGAAATATGTTTCTGTTATTGTATCAGTTGCTTTGGTGGAAAGTCTCTATCCCTTCCAAACCAAAGTCTCGTAACCCAAAAAGAGAGCTGGTGGGAAAATGAAAATTTCAAAGTTATTTTCCTTTCAAAGTGTTCAAAACTGACCATTTTTTTCATTTTTAATCTTTTTGAGAATTTAAATTTTTTTTTTCAAAATATTTGTAACAAATGTTATCAAAATAGTTATCAACATTTTTCTTTTTCAGTAAATTAAAAAGTTCAGTGACCATTTCCATAATGTTTTAGATAAAAGCATCAGAACAAAGCCGTTTTTTATTGAAAAACTAAGGTTTTGTTTGTTTGTTTTTGCTTTTGAAAAAAGAAAACCGTGTTTTTTGGGAAAAAAGTCATTATCTATAAGAAAACTTCTTGATGGAAATTTTTTCACAAGCTCTACTTGTGATACATCGCAGTACAGAATTAAAATAAATGAGTATCCTGAGGCATATATTTAATTGAATCTAGTGAAAATTAAGAAAAACAATTTTATTGCATGATGACTATCACAGTGGAATCTGGAATCCTTAAATGCCACTTCTTCTGAATTCCTGTTGTCCAAAACAGGGTCATATCAGTAACCTTTCTTTAACTTCACATTTCTCTTATGTTTGACATCTGTACATATAAACACACAGCTCACCTATCGATCTGTTTCACAGGAAGAATTCTGATTATATTTAATGGAAGTTCTGTGTAGGGAGTGCCTCCAGGACTGAGTTTTTATGCACTGAAATCTTCAGCACATACCAGCCACTCTCTCTATTTAGCCAATGACTGCACCACACTTTTAAGCAGGAGGGGTTGTCTGGCTAGCCAAATGAAGGGAACTGCTTTCTGACTTGGTGGGGGAGAGATGAAAACTGCTGCAAATGGGTCAGCGTGGGCACTGACTCATCCCCTGGGAATGAAGCGTTTAAAAGGGGCAGCCCTGTGCCTCAGCCCTCCCTTTTACACAGAGCAGGCTGAGGCCGCACCCACCCTCCCTCTCCTTTAGGTGGTAAAATATCAGGTTTGGTCAAGACTTGCTGTGAGCATTATGCTCACAGCCCCTTTGTTGAGTGGGGCTGGGAAGGAATTTTTCCCTTGCCACCATATTGGTTTGGGTGCAGTTGGGGGGTTTTCGCCTTCCCCACAGCGGGTTCAGGAAGGGCTCTGTTCATGTATGGCATGATGGGTGGTAGGCTATATGTCGCAACTCATTATGTAAGTGTGGGGCAGATGTCCAGTGCAGGTACGCCATAGGAAAGATATACAGTGACCGGACAAATGGCTTGGAAAAGGACTTAAAAAGAGGTGTTCATTAAAGGAATGAATTTGGGGAGGGGGAGGACTCCTATGTTTGTTATGGCAGGGAGCCAACCCCCCATTATTATAGCCCATCTTAACCCTCCTATGGGGGTGTGGTGGTAAGGTCCCAGTAATGGATTTGCTGGAGGGACCTAGATAGAAGAAGAGGGGGAGCTGGTGGAAGCCCCCCCCTGTAATTATGGAATCATAGAATATCAGGGTTGGAAGGGACCTCAGGAGGTCATCTAGTCCAACCCCCTGCTCAAAGCAGGACCAATTCCCAATTTTTGCCCCAGATCCCTAAATGGCCCCCTCAAGCATTGAGCTCACAACCCTGGGTTTAGCAGGCCAATGCTCAAACCACTGAGCTATCCCTCCCC
The DNA here is from genome assembly GCF_028017835.1 of Emys orbicularis. Taxonomy (NCBI): domain Eukaryota; kingdom Metazoa; phylum Chordata; order Testudines; family Emydidae; genus Emys; species Emys orbicularis. Next base: position 29,218,788 of record NC_088684.1, read on the forward strand.
CCATAAATAGGGGATTACCTGCACTGTACACTTTTATCTGCCGGGTAGTCCCATCTAATAATAAAGTTGTGGCCTGATCAGGACCGACTCCAGGCACCAGCTTACCAAGCAGGTGCTTGGGGCGGTCACACCAGAGAGGGGCGGCACGTCCGGCTCTTCGGCGGCAATTCGGAAGTGGGTCCCTCACTCCCGCTCGGAGCGAAGGACCTCCTGCCGAAGTGCCGCAGATCGCGATCGCGGCTTTTTTGTTTCTTTGTTTGTTTTTTGTTTTGCAAGGGGGTTGGGGGTGGCTGCTTGGGGCGGCAAAAACCCTGGAGCCGGCCCTGGGCCTGATTAAACCCATGCAAAATGTCTCCTGTCCTTTTTTCGGTATAGCCAGACGAATCTTCAATTATCTAAAATCATTGCATGTCCCTCACTGAATTCAGCTAAGCTAGGTTCCACTATTCATATCATAGATTCAGGAGATAGTAGAGCACGTGTTTCCAAATATAAAAAAGCGTACACTATAGAAGAAGTAGCTTTGATTTCATTTATGTGCAGAGGGCCAGCACCACAGCTATATACCTCTTAAATCCCACTTAAACTCTAATGGGGATTACATGATACATTGATTTTAGGCTAACCTCTGCCCAGGGGAGAATTACACCCTTATGTCGTAAAGCTCCAACACTTTCATAGAAAACAGTGAGATGAAAAAACTTGTGGTTACTGGCATATCTAGCTTCCTCTTTTAGCTCAGAATTTGCATATCCCATATCACCACAACAAGTAACTTCTTAAATTTGAAATATACATTATTTATTTCTGGGTATGCAACCATATATCAGCTTTAGTGACTGTCCTAAAGAACAGACTCTATGGAACATAAAATATTTATCTACATATGTATGTGTGGTTTAGAAGGTTTGCTTTCAGAGTTGATCATGCTTTTTCAGTGCATCGTGCCTAATAAAGAAGAGAAAGATTAATTAAATTCAAGTAAATAAATTATTACATCTGCTGGATGCAATTCGAATTTACAGTATGTTCAAAGTCCCTGTTCAAGCATCTTTAACTAACTGGTTGATTAATTAATTATCTGTGCTTGAGACTCAATACTGTATGTCGAGTGAAAAGTTGTAATTTGTACCAGTTTGTTTAGTCTTTTTAGTTCTTACTAGATGGGAGGGTTTTTTAACAATAAACAATGGATTTTATTGCCAGATCCCATAAAGATTTACATTTGTATTGTGTAAATTAGACCAAATTGAATTTAGTGATTCTTAAAGGTTTCTTCCCAGTTTTATGATATGTCAACTAATATAATTGTTTTGATTATTAATATTTGAATAATCTAGAGAGCCACCAGGCAATGGATGTAATAGGGTATATTTTTCTTGTAAATAAAAAAAACTTGAACATGATAAATTAGCTTGTGTATAATGAATTTCAAACAGGTGTGATTTTATAAAATAGTTTTACAAGTGTTATTGTCAATGAGATTTGACATTCACCATGTCACAACTTGTATTTGTTTTGTGTGTGTATTTAAATAACCAGATTGTGGAATATTGCTTTGAATGGGGATTTTACTGGTTGCCACAGTTGTTTCAAGACCCTCAACAACAAAGGGTCATGAAGGGCTAGGTTGCCTTAATGTAGTAACAGGTAATCCAATACAAGGAAATATCCCCTGTTTTAGGGGAGAGGGGAAATTTTTTAATACAGTTTCATCCCCTGATTTTAGATATGCTGCATGATAACACCTAAGTACAGTACTATGATGTGGGTGTGAAATACCTTAGATATGTAGCTTTTAACATAATTGTCAAAATCCAGTAGTATTCTGACCTTTTCATGGCTTCCTCTTAATTTCTGGATACAAATGATGTTGTGGATTTTAATCTATTACTGCATAAAGCTTTATATGATTTGGGACAAGATTAGTTTTGAATGCATCCCTCTTTTTAAAAGTTGAGGTCGAGGCAGTACTTAAATTGATCAGAAAAAGGGGGGAGGGGGTCCGTCATAACCCCAGCCAAGTAAAATTTGCACTTGATACACACAATTCACAATTTCTTTTATACATATATCACATAATTGCATGCAGTCTTAGCTCATTAAGCTGTTTATACGTATTTATTGTTGTGCTTAAATGAGCCAGCATGTCTCATACAAATTATTGAAACAAAATACATCCTGTGAGTTTGGGGGTAGGACATCTGGGGTGTTCAATGAGTTTCAGTGTGGTTGGGGTCTCTCTGGAGATATGGGGCTGGAGGTACAGTGAGATTCATTGGGGTTGTGGTCTCCCTGGAGATAGGGGGTTTCAAGATGCAGTGAGATTCACTAGGATTGGAGTCCCTGAGGATAGGGGGCTGGTGGTTCAGTGAGATTTGGTGGGTTTCGGGACCTCCTTCTGGGATTTGAGGGCTGAGGGGTGCAGAGATTCAATGGGGTTGGGGGTCTCTCTGGGATTTTGGGGTCTCTGGAGATAGAGGGCTGGGGTGCAGTGAAATTAAGTTTGATTGAAGATTTTCTCTGAGTATAGGAAGTGAGATTCAGTGGGGTTGGGGTCTCTCTGGGGTGTAGGGTCTCTGGTGATTTGGGGTCTCTCTGGGGATATGAGGCTGGGGGTGCAGTCACATTCATTGAGAATTGGGGTCTATCTGGAAAAAGTTGTAAGGGATGAAAAGGGTTGGGGAGTCTCCCTTGGGAGTTAAGAATGAAATTACAATAGATTGGGGGTGTCTCTTGGGGGGATTAAGAGGGCAGTGACAATGGGGTAAAGGTATTTCTTGACGTTGGGGTGAAGTGACGGTTGGGGGGCTGTGGTTCTCTTGGGAGGGGTGCAAAGAGACCTTGGGGCCCATTTCAGGGGTGCAGCCTCTGCTGTCCCATCCCCTTTCCTCCTCACTTCTACCCTGGCTCTGAGCGTGTCACTAGAAAGTGCTGGGTGGCTGGTTTCATGCCCCCTGTTGCTTCTTTTGGCCACTCCCAGGCTTCTAGACTGCACTTGGCCAGGTCCCTCCAGAGCTGCTACATCAGCTGCTCCCCAAGCTCCACTTTGCCCCCCCCCCCCAGGATGGGCTGACAGGCCAATGCATGGGTGGTGCCGGTCCATAGGGGAGTAGAGTGGTGTCTTGGGAGCTGTATGTGGTAGCAGCACTGGTAGAAGCAATATGTCCCTCAGCAATCGCCTTTGAGCTTAAAAAAACTCCCATGTCTATAACTCCTCCTCACACATACATACACACTTTAAACACTGGATCAAGGTGGCTGAGATAGAGGGGTTTCAAAGGCAGACAACAGTGATCAAGGCCATAAAAAAATCTCTTATGGAGACTGATTGAAAAGTTTGGCCTTGTTTCCATTAGAATGGAGAAAAATACGGGAGGACATGATAAAAGTATGGAAAATAATGAAAGGTATAAAGAAGATAGATCAGGAGTGTCACAATGTTCGGGGTAACTGCATCTTTAACTCCTGTTCCATGCTCTTCTCTGTGCTCTGGTCTCTAGCATTCACCTCTCTCTGGACAGGGACCCAAGTCCCTCTTCTTTCTGACCAGGGGCGTTTTAGGCTGCAGTCCACTTGCACTTCACTGTGATTATTCTAAGCAGATCTGACAAACGGCCAGCCCTTACTCTTTAGTTTCTCTCCAAGGACAATGTCAATGATAGAACAGTGACCCAAACTGTTCTTTCAAAGCAGAGCATATTTATTTAAAGACAAAAGCCTACAGAGAAAACATATAAAACAATAAAAGATCTAGACACATACTAAACATGAGAAGTGACCCATCAGCCCTATAAGGACCTGGCAGATTAAAGCCCTTCCAACCCCTAAACAGGGTTGGGTCCTCCCTTGGACTAAAGATCAGTCCATTTGTTGAAACTCTCTCAGTTCAAGCTTGCCCTTTGTATTCCTAGTCCTTTCTTTATGTCTTGCCTCTACTATGGGACTGTCTTGAACCAGGATATGCAAGCCGTCCCAAGGATGGTACTTCTCTGGAGCTGTTACAGTCTTGGCCATTTGGCCTAATCATTCCCAATTATTTTTAGTTCCAGGAGGTGCTGTGGTAACCTTCCTCTCATGGACTAGAATACAATTCCCTTTTGCATGCAGTTGCAATATCTATCAACAGGATCTTCTGTTCTCCCTCTCTCATAACACAAGAACAAGGGGACATTCAATGAAATTAAAATATGGCAATTTAAAAACTGGTAAAAGGAAATACTTTCCCCCACTACATGTAATTAGAATGTGGACAATTGGGGTGTCATTAAGCCAAGAATTTAGCAAGTTTCAAAACAGGACTGGAAACTTATATGGAGAAAAGTATTCAGAACTGTAATAATTAGCTCACAAACATTTGGTCAGGGATATTAAATTCGGGTTTCAGGTTTTAAAACAATGTCTATAAGGGATTAGAAGCAGGGGTGCTGGAACAATTTGTATAGTGGGGTGCTGAGAGCCATTGAATCAAACCATAAACCCTGTATATGATGGAAACCACTTCAAGCCAGGGGGTGCGGCAGCACCCCCAGCACCCATAGTCCCAGCACCTATGATCAAGAGCAATATGGGAAGCAGATCTGTTTACGGAAGGCAGATTGGTTTACTACAGGATTCTTGCACCTTCCTCTGAAGCATTTAGTGCTGGCTACAGTCAGAGACAGGAAAATGGACTAGGTGGACCTCAGGTGTTTTCCTGTATGGCATTTTCTATGTTCCTATCAAATGAGGAACTCAAGCCAACAGTCCCTGGATTTAAATGTAGCACTGCATTGCAATTGAGACACCCTCAGCTCTGAAATTTGCTTCTCTGATTGTCTGAAACAGCTATGTTTGTTGATCATCCTTCTTAGGGTTTTACCAGGGGAAGGAGTTGGGTGGGTTGGTGGCTAATTACATCCACCCAGAGGTTTGGTATTAGGCACATATTATAAATATTAAAATAAATGCTGCCTACAGAAAAAGACGAGACTAATGCACTTCCCAGATGAATTACCCTTAAATTGCCATGCATTTTTATTTATTCCAAATAAAAAAAACTCAAAGAAGTGACAAATTTATTAGCAATTTCACAATTGCATTATTATCCAATGTTAGTACAAAATTGTTTGAAGCAGAGGGGGAAGAAAACTTGATTTATCATTAGCCATTTTCTCAGTATTAAAAATGAAATGGAGAAGGCCAAGTAATTTTGTAGTAGTGCCATGTAATAATGCAACTGGAAAACTGACTACTTACGGGAAAGAGAATTTTTTTTTTAAATTAAGTCATTAAAATATAATAATAGTTTGTGAGAGCACATTCTATTCTGAAAGCAATACTAGGTGAATGGTATTCAGGATGAAGGGCGTCATTATAAGCAGTGATTATTGTGGGTATAGCTCTAATATTTCATTTTTCTTTTTAAAGGGTAAGGGCTTCCCTATGCCTTGCCCGTACTCTATTATTTGCAGATCCTTTCAGACAGTTGTGCTGAGGGTGCTACCATACCCTCTGGCTTGAAGTAATAATAACAAACACCAAATACATGATTTCCATGGTTTCCATCATCAGCACCCCCTCTATAAAAATTGTTCTAGCACCCTTGTTTTCAGGGAGCATTATAATCCAGATTTCCAAAAGTGTTCAGTTTGTTGGGTAAATCCAACTGAACACAGTATGTACAGTGACCCTAATGTCCAGGAGACCTGTATATGGTTGTAAATTAATTAAAATAACACCCAAAGGAAGTATTAGAATCATAGGATGAGATTCCCTACCCTGCTCTGACCTCTTTACATCACAAAAAAATGGCTGCAATGAGAAAAAAAGGGGCCTAAAACCCCAGTTCCAGCTGTGAGAGGATTCCCCCAGAGAAGGAATTGCAGAAGACAACTGTTAGGCTGTCTTCTGAGGACACTTTCACGAACCTTGACAACAAGACAGAGGATAGAAGAGTCTTGTTAGGGTGGGGCCATAGCATTGTGGAGATTGTGAACGGCAATGTGGCCCATAGGATAGCACCTGGAGGCTCCCATAACTCAGACAGGCCCCTGGGCTGTTACACAAGGGGCTTCAGAGCTGGCCAGGCTCAGGAGGGCACAAAGAAGCCTCCTTAGCCCCCTTGCTGCCTGGTTGTGAGTTGTGTGGTGTAGCATAGGATCTCACCCATAATATTTAGAGATGGAAAAGAGCCATTATGTCGTCCAGCACACCACCTTGCCAATGCAGGATTGTTCCCTTACAGTAAATAATATTATGTCACCGTATTTTTAAAAGTCCAGTAGGATGACATATCCACCACTGCCTTGGGGTGACAATTCCATAATCTATTAGCTCTTACTGTCAATATATTTCCCGCTTATATGCAGCTTACACTCTCCTTTTCTTAATTGAATCCAATTACTTGTTATACTTCTCTGCTCCATACTTAATCATTCCTCTCCATCCTTGGTGTTAATAACACTCTACTCCTATATGCAGACTCTTGTCTTGTTCCCTTGTATATAATGCTTAGGCAGGTTACATGCATTTAGATCTTTTCATCTTTGTCCTTAAATCAATTACTCTAGGTCTCTGATCACTTTTGTTGATCTTCTCTGAACTCCCCACTAATCTGTCAATAATTTTCTGATCATATAGTGCTGAGAATATAACTCAATATTACAGATTTACTGGATGGCAGTTGCTACAACTGCTTGTTTTTTTCCACTTTTTGGGGGTCGGGGCAAGGTGATGCTGGTTATGGATAAGGTTCTTTGGTTTGAGTTGTTTATTATAGTGAAAATAGTATGAGTCAGATTTTCAACTGGTGTAATTTCGCATAGTTTCATTGGAGTCAATAGAGTGATGTTGATTTTACGCCTGCTGAGTTTCTGGCTCATAACATTAGCCTTTTATCCAGTTCTCTTGTTCCTTCCCCTTTCACCAGAAATGTTCCAAAATAATTGACAATGAATTAATGTATTCATGAATTCCCACACTACTTCCCACCATACTGAAATGAATATCATTCAGACCTGCTGATTGATGCATTATCATTTTTTCACGTGTTTTCATACCAATTTTTTATTAACAACAATAGTGTCAATATGTTCACTTCTTCACAATTGCCCATCATTCTGTTCCATATTCTTCTCATTAAAGACAGGTTGTAAAAGCAGTTCAACGGGTTAACCATTCCTGAGACATTTGTTTTATATTTCTCTCCTTTATTAGCAGTCCTTCTTTCTCGCTGGTATTTCTTATTTTTCTTTCTATATTTGCAAAACTCCTTCTTATTCCTCTTATTCCATTTAGTTTTCATCATTTCATGCTACTCTTCTGCTGCCTTAATCTTTGTCCTAGTAGTCATTAAGTGATTCTGTGTATTATTATTTGGTTCCTCTCCCTTGTTCATTTCCAGTACAAGTCACTTTTTATCATGAGTTTTTTGAGCAATCTCTGTGGAAAACACATTGCCTGCTGCCTGCTTTTTTATCTCTTGAGGAATTGTAGTCTGTTGTATTTTAATTATTGTCTTTTTGTTTATGATGCACTATGTTTTCATGCTCATGGATTGTAAATATATAATTCCAGCACACAGTATTCACTCCTTTTTATTAATACTTCCACATTTGCTTCCTTCAAATCTAATGTGCTTATATACCTGTGTATTATTGCTCACTATGTTGAATTCAGGTAGTTCATAGTCACTAACATATCAAATTTCCGTACTGAACCTTCCTCTGTAATCTGTTTTTCCCTATTGGAAAGAAGTAGTTGCCAGATGACTGCTCTAGCTGGAGCTCAAGGAATGTCTAATATTTATGATCATTTGTATATTTATGATGCCATAATATTTTGTGTGTATAGATATATTACCAAAGCGCTTTGTTATGCTCACAGCAAACAAACAGAGACATTTGATAAAACCCAAAAATACTCTTGCTGGAAGGAACACTACTTTATTCCTTAGAATTCAATATGGTAATGTACAATCACTCCAAAACAGAAGGAGACAAAGCAGGCTGCTTTCTAAAAGAGAGAGGCACAACTCAGCCTTACTCAAGGCTGTCTGTCCACTGACTGATTGCGGCTAGGCCCAGCTTGCATGCTTCCCTACAGAGCACTTAGTGTGGAAACCAGACAAGTAAAAATCCCTGTTCTTAAAGTGATAGTTGAAAGCATGAAAGAGGGTCAATTTATGAATTTGCCAGGGTGCAATTTTTTTTTTTTTTTTAATTCAGATTTTTAAATCTGAAATCAAACTAACTAGGTTTGACATTTGAATAAGTGTTAATAGTGTAATCCCTGTTTTTTGAGTCCTGGGAGTATTAGCTTACTAGTTTTAACATTGGGTTCTTATCAGGTCAGCTTTTAACTTAAACAGTATTTTTCTTATAGGGACACTTGCTTATTCTTAACCAACCAACAATGTATTAATTCACCCAGCACCACATTAGTATACAATCTACAGTTCACCACTCAGGTGTAGACACAACCAATGTTCTAGGTGTGAACACACACAGTACAGCCTTGTAAGTAATTTTCACAGACTAAAGTTGAGGTTCATCAGTTATATCAAGGAGCAAAGGAACAATGCAAATTACCAAGATTTCTTATTACATTTACTTGTGATCATAAATTCTTAATTTCTGACATCTTGAAGGATGTGCTTGTCTTTAAGGCACTGAGTATGGTTACTACCCTTTGATTGGATTGGTCCAAAAAAGAAAAGTTTAGCATATTAAAAGCAATTGCTTGAAGTTATTGTTTTCAATCCATTTTAGGCTACTCTGCTTGGACTTATCATGGAATTAAGTTATAAAATATGGTTATTTAATGCCAAGTGGATGCTCAGATTTTTAGCTCTTAGTTTCTCTGCTGCTTCCACTGGTATTCAGTAGAGAACACTGGTGTATAACAAATTTATGTAATCCTTTTCTCATCAGAGGCTTTTTAAGTTTGATTCATTTCAAGGATTGTTTCATTAATATTTCATTAATAGCACCCACTCTTAATTGGGATCCCCGCTTTTAAGCAATTTATCTTAATATTTCAGTTATACTCTGTTTTATATCTTCCAACATGCCTTCGTCATTGTGTCAGATAATTTCTATTACTTCTAAAGTCATCAACTATTTACAATGAAAACCAACAAAATCCCTTATAATCTTCTAATTTTGAAGGACATTCTCCAGATATTCTTTGATCGTACATAAGCATTTCACATTATTTATAGAATGATGTAGCTCTGACTCAAAAGGCAAGCAAATGTGCAGCTCCTAATTTGGGGTGAAAGACAGATTATGCATGGTATATTTGATTTACAAGGAAAACAATGTATAGTTTATAATTTGGGGTGAAAACACGTGTCTTGGATTTCTTGGGGTAACTGTTTACCCAATTTGATCTTCCATCTTACAGCCAATCATATCTAATTTGCTTAATTTGAAGCTTCCCCACCCATCTTTTAATCCACTCAATGTGCAATGAGCCACTTTGCATAGGAAGTCAATATGTTACTCTTACTTGGTAACTTAGATTTCTTTTTAGATAAGTTGGGAGGGAGAAAGAGGTTTTATCCATATGGAAATTATGAAAGATTCTTGTCTAGGTGATTAACAGTACTCTCATTTAGCCATTTTAGTTTCTATTCTTGGGGAGAGGAACTCCCAACTTTGGCTGATCTGTAGATCCTTAGAGAAAGTGTCTCACATGATATGAACCAATTTGTTATTTTCTTTATTTCTTAGGTGGATCCTATTTTGGGATAAACAGAGGTCGATAGCTTTTCTAATTTTTGAGGGCCAGAAGGAATCAGTAGTTATTAATCATCCAAGGCATATCTGTGCTATATATCCCTTACATAGCTTGAAATTCCTACACCGTTCTCAATATACCACACACTCAAAGGGCCAAATCAGCACAGGGGAATTATTGTGTTAAGTTGTACCAACACACATGAAGACACATCCCTGCCCCTAAATGGTCACAATTTACTTTTACAAATTGTTAATACAGTATAGACAGTGATTTATATAAATATGATAATAAATAAATACATATTTTTTCCCTTACAGAGTTACAGAGTAGTTCTTGTGGCAATCCAGGAGTTCCACCAAAGGGTATCTTGTCTGGTACGAAATTTGATGTTGGTGATAAAATCCGCTACAGCTGTGTAACTGGATACATTTTGGATGGCCACCCTCAGCTTACCTGCATAGCTAACTCAGTGAACACAGCATCGTGGGATTTCCCAGTTCCTATCTGCAGAGGTAAGGAATGCTATGATAATCTTTCTTTAAGTATTTAATGTACATTTATGAGTTGAAGCAACTTACTTTTTCTCTAAAATAAATTTAATAATTTATTTATCAGCTTTACTGTATGCACCTCCTAATTGTTCTGCCAATCCTGTTTTTAAAACCTAGTTCTCCCCCCTTTTACAATAGATGAAAATGATAGAATTCTGAACTAGATACTTAGTGTTAGATTATGAATATGACTGATGTGGCCACACAGGGAAATAACCAAAAGAATTTAGGAGTAGGGTGGGGCTCTAAACATTGCTATTTCCCTCTGTGGGTATGAGATGGGAAGTCGGACAGCATTGCTGAGCATGAGGAGGAAGTAAACCACATCCTACAGAAGGATTCAGTAATTTACTTTCCTCTTGAAGTAAGGGGAAGATGGAAGAAATTATGACCATGACCATATACTTATGCACGGTGAATGCTGAACATTACATAGGTGGTTAGTTATAAAGTCTCAATCTAGTTTCTATTATACAAATTCCACTTCACATTTGGAAAACTGTCACCAATTGCAAAGTACAGTTAGGAGAATAATTTTCCAAAATATTTCTATATTGGAATAAATTATGTCATAACTACAACAAATAATGTACCATCATATGACAGGACTGCACATTTCCTGAAGAAACTATTGACCTTTTTATTTATTTATTTCATTGGTACATTATACTTACACTGACTGAGAATCATCATTTCTTCAGATCTGCTTCATGGAACATTTGGTCGCAGTCTTTTGAAGATATCTGTGCTTCAAGGGTCCAATGCTGCACCTAATAAAGTTAATGGGAGTCTTACCATTAACTTCAGTGGGAGCAATTTATCACACAAGTTATCAACTAGCTACGTCTACTAAATGAAGTTCAAAGGCAGAAAACGGAAAAAAAAAAAAATTCTGTCAGCTTACACGTCTGTTAATTTTACTCATACAAATGGATCCATTGCTGACAGAAGTAAAGCAAGCCTTTGTTCTTAGCTATTTTGTTTCAGCATGAGAAATACCTTATGTAGATTTCAATCTGAGGGACATATGCTGAAGGTCTCATACTACCACCAGTTAACATCATTGGAGCTCCTAAAAATACAGATAACTTTCTAGCACAAAGTGTATTGCATCCATCTCAGAGTAATACTATATTAGACCTCATTCTGGTAGATAAAGATAAATTGATCACAGGCCTAAGAATATAAGGCTTCCCAAGTGCAGGGAATTATGACTTAATTTAATTTATGTGCAAACAGAATATAAAGGCAGTCAGTAATTTGTTGCTTTAAAAAGGCCCATTCCTAAAGCTGAAAACAATCAAGAGAAAAATTGAGTAGGAAGAAAAAAGCCAAAGTCATGCCAAAATTTCACAGGGTAAATGGGATGACCCAGGTAAACTATAAACTGGTTAGTTTAACACCAGTCCCAGACTAATCATGGAACAGCTGATATGGGATGCAATCATTAAAGAACAAATAGTAATAATTGATATAATTCCAATCAAAATGGTTTTATGGAAAATAGGTGTTGTGAGACAAATTTGATATTGTTTTATGATGAGATCACAACTTAAGTTGATAAAGGTAACTTTGGTGACATAATATACTCAGACTTCTTTAAGGCATTTGATTCAGTCTCTTTGACATTCTGATAAATAAATTGACACTATATAAAATAATGGAGCTGATATTAAATGGATTAAAAACTGGTATCTGATAGGTCACAAAAAGTATTTGTGAATGGGGAATTGTCATCCAATTGAGTGTTTCTAGTGGGGTCCTGATCTCGTCCCAAAGCTATTAAATATCTTTATCAGTGATCTAGAAATAATAAAAAAAACATACTGGTAAAATTTGCACATGACATAAAAGCTGATGGAGTGATAAATAGTGATGAGGAGCGGTCACTTTTATGGGCCAACATGGATCACTTGGGAGGTGGTCTCATTTGTAGATCTGGTTAGAACATTTTTGCTGACGCTGAAATGTTTCATGGAAACATATCGGTTTCCACAAAACTTTCATCAGGAAGGTTTTTAATACAGTGAGATAATCTGTACCTAAATGGTTGGGATGCTGGCCTGGGATGTGAAGATCCACATTCAAGCCCCTGGTTTATCTGATTTGGCATGATCTGTGATGAAAAATTCCTCCGAGTCAGGCAGAGCAGGGATTTGAACCTGGAGTTTTTACATCCCAGGCCAATACCCAAACTAGCAGCCCCCACACATGCCTTAATAAAATTCTGTTTTAATTTAAATGTTCAAAAAATGCTTTTTTTGTTCAACAAATTTTGAAACTTCAAAAGTTGCTGCAAAATGCAGTTGTCATCCTCTAGGCAGCTATACTTATTTGAACAAAATGTGTTTTAACAAATGCCAGGACAAACATCTAGAAAAAAGTAATGTAGGTCACACTAACACAATTGGAGATCTATTCTGGAATGCGGTGACACTAAAAACGGTTTAGGGGTTATAGCAGATAATCAGTTGATCATGAGATCCCCGTGCAACACTCTCACTAAAACCACAAATATAATCCTCAAATGTGTAAGCAGGAGAATATCAAGTAGGAAAAAGGTGATGGTAGTACGTCTATATATACCATTGGTGAGACTCCTGGAATTCTGTGTCCAATACTGGTGTCCCAACTTCAAAAAAAAAAAATTCAGGCTAGAAAAAGTGCGCACATTTTTAATAGTGAAGATAATTAACCACTGAAACAACTTAACATGGGGTGTGATGGATTCTCTGTCACTGTAAGTCTTTAAATCAAGACTGTATGTCTCTCTAAAAGATATCCTATAGCTCAAATAGAAGTCATGGGCTTAATGCAGAGATTATTGGGTGAGGTTCTTTGGTCTGGATTGTGCAGGAGGTCAGACTAGGTGATCACAATGGTTCCTTCTTGTCTTAAAATATATGAATCTGTGTTCCATATGACAAATACCTAGGCTTATATTTGTCAGACTTTGGTACTTCTCTTTTAACAGGTTCCTCACCACTTTGTAAAATGCTTTAATTACCCAGTATATAACTTTGCGGGAATTTACTAAGAGTGATTACCCTCTAATGAGCTTCCCGTTGCTTTCCCTTTATTTCTGGTGGAGACTTTCCTTGATTAAATCCTCATCCTTAGGGAGTTTCACTGATATGTGTCTTATCACTCTCTACCAATGGCCTTTACATTAAGAAGAGCAGCCTTGTTAGTCTGTATCCGCAAAAAGAACAGGAGTACTTGTGGCACCTTAGAGACTAACAAATTTATTAGAGCATAAGCTTTCGTGGGCTACAGCCCACTTCTTCGGATGCATATAGATGTTCCATTCGATATGCATCTGAAGAAGTGGGCTGTAGCCCATGAAAGCTTATGCTCTAATAAATTTGTTAGTCTCTAAGGTGCTACAAGTACTCCTGTTCCTTTTACATTAAGAAGGAATATTATGCAGTGAATGTGTGTGTGTGTGTGTGTGTGTATGTATGTATGTACTGGAGGTCGAGAAGGAATTTCTTCCAATTCTGGGGAGTTTCTGATTAATAATCCCTGGTGATCTCTTTCAGATAAATGAATGATTGTTGTTCCCTTTTATTTTGATTAGTTGGAGTGCAAAAAGTCAAAGTATTTTCCACTCCAGTATTTTCATTGTATGCTTCTCAGTGAAATTCATAGCATAATGAAAATAGATATAACCAAATCAGAAACAAACCAACCAACCCTGCAGTCACTTGTAGCACACTAGGAATGGACTAGATAATTTGTAGGATGTTTGGATAGACCCTTGTAGGCAGATATTCTCTGTCTCTCATCATTCACAACTGATAAATTCCAAGGATTCATGTTTTTAGGTCATTTCAGTGAATGATCTTTCCCCCTGGGAGTGTGATCCTGAAATCAGATCCTTGTGGTTGGGTCCTTTCATCTAGGCAGATCTCCATTGAAGTCAACAGGGCTTCATGTGGATACAAAGGTATAACCATGAGATTGCAAATGCAGGATCGTGGTTTAGGTTTCCTGGAAGGGGAGCTCTGGTTGGTTTGTTTTTACCAGTCTCTTTTGATTTCTGCTGTAAAACGAGTACCTCCAGTAATCAGTAGCACAATAGACTCATTACTTTATTTCAAAACCCAATTGCCAACTGGTACCCATAATAACCCAGTGAAAATTTTCACCTGAAATTTTCACAAGGCTGTCAGGCATTCTTTAAAATAATGTAATTTTTATTGGATTTACTAAAAGTCCAAAATGTTAGTTAAACTAAACACAATTTGGGTTTATTGTGTTGTGAAGTGGTCAGTTATACTGTGCATAATCCATGACCAGTTTTTAAATAAAGCCTGCTTACTTGACATATTAATTTTGATAAGAATGACTTTAATAGGGAAAGATGACATTAGCTTTATCATATTGCCTTCTATTTCTGAGATAATGTAGAAATTGCAAGCTGCAGCATAATGCGGGAGAGTAGGAATAATTCACTGAAGGCTAATAAATAAGGTCAAAGTTATATATTATATTGTCATTCTGTAAAGGTTATATTAATTAAACAATTTGATAATCAGGGATAATATTCTGACTTTTATATTTTAAAAGGTTGTTCTATTCCAAGATAAAAGAAGCAATTATATTATGGAAACTTCTATTCTAAGGCTGCTATATTTTGTTTAATTTGGAAATGAATTTTAATTGGGAAAAAAGTGTTAAGAAAAATAATTTTATTTTAACTCCCAGAGATTTTACAAAAATGTTTTTTAATCCAGAGGTGTTATATCATTTGCAAAAAATCTCAGTAGAGATTTATGTATATGCTCAGTATAGTTGTGCTCAGAGTTTGTCAACTAAATCCTAATGAGACTGAGACTTCAACAAAGAGCACAGTGTGGGTCAGAGAAAACTAGAATAAGTAGCTGTGTGGGGGAAGTAAAGACACCACTGGTACAGGAACAGGCTGGAGGGTACACAGGCAGAAGGAGTCAAGCTAGGGCAGAACAAGAGAATGGAAACGATTCTTGAGTCTCACCATTCCTCAGCTGTCAGCAAATATCTGTGAAAGTGTGTGGCCTATCCTGGTTTAGTTCTGGTCCACCTGAAGAATAACAACCTCCTACTGCTATCTCTGCAGTTACTCTGTTAGCTCAAGTTGCAGAATGGATGAAATCTAAAGGTTCTAATCCTGCTGATGAACCCTGTGGTAGTCAGTAGGATTCCACATCATGGAATTCCTGTTTCTGCAGTTTGCTTTTTCAGAAACCTAGGAATTATACAAACAACATATTTAATATGTTAAGGTTGCAAAGTGAAGCACTCAAAAGTTAGGTGATGCCAGAATTAAGGATACCTATGCAACCATAGTTCAACCTCTTTGTGCATATGCATTATGATATGGCTAGGGTTGCCAACTTCCTACTCCCACTAAACCGAACAGCCTTTCCCCGCCACTTATCTGAGACCACACCCCTTCTCTGAAACCCCCGCCCCTTCTCTGAGGTCCAACCGCTGCTCACTCCATTTCCCCTCCCTTTGTCGCTCACTCACCCCACCCTCACTCACTTGCTCATTTTCACTGGGCTGGCTCAGGGGGTTGGGGTGTGGGAGGGGGCTCTAGCTGGGGGTGCAGGCTCTGGGTGGGGCCAGGGATGAGGGGTTCGGAGTGCAGGAGGGAGCTCCGGGCTGGGGCAGAGGGTTGGGATGCGAGACGGGGTGAGAGCTCCGGCTGGGGCTGCAGGCTCTGGGGTAGGGCTGGGGATGAGGGGTTTGGGGTTCAGGAGGGGACTCTGGGCTGGGAATGAGGGGTTCAGAGGGTGGGAGGAGGATCAGGGCTGGGGAAGGGGGTTGGATAATGGGAGGGGGTGCAGGCTCCAGGCGGTGCTTACCTCAGGCAGCTGCCGGAAGCAGTGGCACGTCCTCCCTCCGTCTCCTGCGCGGAGGCACAGCCAGGTGGCTCTGCACACTGCCCTGTCCACAGGCGCCACCCCTGCAACTCCCATTAGGCATGGTTCCCGGGCAATGGGAGCTGTGGAGCTGTCGCCTGGGGCTGGGGGGCAGTGCGCAGAGCCCCCTGACTGCCTTTATGTTAGGACCCGGAGGGGCGACATGCCACTACTTCTGGGAGCCACACGGGAGCTGCCTTAGCCCTGCTGCACCGCTGACCAGACTTTTTAATGGCCCAGTCAGCGGTTCTGACTGGAGCAGCCAGGTTCCCTTTTCAACCAGGCATTCCAGTCGAAAACCAGACACCTGGCAATCCTAGATACATGTATTTGTGATTCCATATTTTTTTCCACAGGACCCCTGCTTCATTCAGTGCACTGGTAGGATGGAACAAAAGGCATGAATCAGGGTTGTGCAGTTAATGACATGGTTGTCTGTAGAACAGCACCTCATTTTTTGCAGAGGTTGGAAAGTGTGTAGTGAATGAGGCAAGGGATTGCAGGAAGAGGAAGGATGACTGTCCTGGAGAATTAGATTCTGTCTCTGCCTCTTCCAGAGGTCTGCTCAGCATTACAAGCTTCAGGGCCAGATTTTCAAAGGTATTTAGGCACCTAAATATGCAAATAGGCAACTAGTGGGCTTTTTAAAAATACTTAAGAAAATCAGCTCTCATTGAAATCAATGCCTACATTGCTTCTGAAAATAGGACTTATCTGTCTAAATTACTTATCTGTCTAAATTACTTAAGGCCTTGCAACACTGAATGGAGCAATGTCTAAATATCTTTAAAATCTGGTCTTAAATTAAACTTATCACAGGTTGTATTCCTTATTTTATAGGTGCCTAACTTGAAAGCCCAGGACTCAGCACTCACAGTTGCAAGTAAAGTGACTGAGACCTGTGCTTTGAACATGTAAATGCTACAAAAAGGCTAAGTGGTGGTCTGCCACACTGGATAAGGGAGTCTAATTTAGATGTAAGAGGTACCATGGAAAGAAATACAAATAATAGGGAATTGGTAGTTACAGATATAAACATTTATCCAGGTTTGAGAAACATTGGAATATGGACAAGAAAAGGGTCAGTATCCACCTGAAATACACCACTATGGCTGCTGGCCCTTTAAACTATACACACAATAGAGCCTTCACCTCATTCAAGAGAGGACAGTTTATTTATTTATTTAATCTCACATTGTGTGTGCACTTTCCAACAGCAAAGTTGTGGTATCATCATGTATGATAATGCCCTATCATCACGTATGGTAATTTGGCTCATGAAAGTTATATTGGAAGTTACAGGATGCTTGTTAAGTTTCCTTCAGCATCTTAATAGGGAAGCAATTCTTGTGTCCTAAGAAGGCTTTCCATAGCTGAGCTCTGAAATGGAGCTGCCAGCCAAATGAGGAAGAAGTTTTACATGTCCTGAGGTTACCTCCCAGCATGCAAAAATACTGTGAAGTTGTGGAGACTGCAGGAAGTAGGGTTGCTCCTCCCATTAAAAGCAAAACTCTGATGACTGAGCAAAAGATTCTCTTCTGAATCCCTATCAATCCCTGTGTAAGTATTATTTTTTGCTCTTTACATGCAAAAATAATCTGAAGAGACCATCTGAGCACAGTAGGGTCCCAAACAACCATGCTTACTAATAAAGAATGTTGGGAATTTTCTGACAGAATATACAACACAGTGAGCACCAAATATTTAAAGGGATACTAATTTATTCCTGTATGCTATGGTAGGGAAATTATTTCTGTTTTATAAATTCCTGCAAGCTGCTCTCTTCAGGAAGGGAGGTGGAACAGATCCCACACAGAGGGAATTACAGAAGCATAGAATTAACTCACTTTCATCTAATCTTTTCCCAGTAATAAGAACTACTTTGAGGAAGGCTTTTTGTCCTTCAGAAAGTGCCTAACCCTTCCCTGATAGGAGAATCTTAGAATAGAAATACTGAGACAGCTTTAACTATAGCAGAAGCTAGTGTGCCATTACACACACACACACACACAAACACACAAAAGAGTATGAGGTCACGATTTCTACAGGTTTCTACAGGTATGTTAGCAACAAGAAGAAGGTCAGGGAAAGTGTGGGACCCTTACTGAATGGGGGAGGCAATCTAGTGACA
The DNA here is from genome assembly GCF_028017835.1 of Emys orbicularis. Classification (NCBI taxonomy): domain Eukaryota; kingdom Metazoa; phylum Chordata; order Testudines; family Emydidae; genus Emys; species Emys orbicularis. Next base: position 29,237,105 of record NC_088684.1, read on the forward strand.
CATGATGTGGAAAAAGCTGAAGTACTCAAGGCCTTTTTTGTCTCGGTCTTCAAACACAAGGTCAGCTCCCAGACTGCTGCACTGGTCAACACAGTGTGGGGAGGAGGTGAGCAGCCCTCACTGGTGAAAGAACAGGTTAAGGACTATTTAGAAAAGCTGGACATGCACAAGTCCATGGGTCCAGATCTAATGCATCCAAGGGTGCTGAGGGAGTTGGCTGATGTGATTGCAGAGCCATTGGCCATTATAGTTGAAAATTCGGGGAAGGTCCCAGACGATTGGAAAAAGGCAAATATAGTGCCTATATTTACAAAAGGGACGAAAGATAACCCAGGGAACTACAGAACGGTCAGCTTCACTTCACTTCCCCAGCAAAATCATGGAGTAGGTCCTCAAGGAATCCATTTTGAAGCACTTGGAGGAGAGGAAGGTGGTCAGGAACAGTCAACATGGATTCACCAAGGGCAAGTCATGCCTAACAAACCTGATTGCCTTCTCTGATGAGCTAACTGGCTCTGTGGATATGGGGAAAGTGGTGGATGTGATATATCTTGACTTTAGCAAAGCTTTTGATATCGTCTCCCACAGTATTCTTGCCAGCAAGTTAAAGAAATATGGATTGGATAAATGGACTATAAGGTGGATAGAAAGCTGGCTCTATTGTTGGGCTCAACGGGTAGAGATCAATGGCTCAATGTCTAGTTGGCAGCAGGTATCAAGTGGAGTGCCCCAGGGGTAGGTCCTGGGGCCAGTTTTGCTCAACATCTTTATTAATGATCTGGATGATGGGATAAATTGCACCCTCAGCAAGTTTGCAGATGACACTAAGCTGGGGGGAGAGGTAGATAAGCTGGAGGGTAGAGATAGGGTCCAGAGTGACCTAGAAAAATTGGAGGAGTGGGCCAAAAGAAATCTGATGAGGTTCAGCAAGGACAAGTGCAGAGTCCTGCACTTAGGAAGGAAGAATCCCATGCACCGCTACGGGCTGAGGACCAACTGGCTAGGCATCAGTTCTGCAGAAAGGGACCTGGAGATTACAGTGGGCGAGAAGCTGGATATGAGTCAGCAGTGTGCCCTTGTTGCCAAGAAGGCCAACGGCATATTGGGCTGTATTAGTAGGAGTATTGCCAGCAGATCAAAGGAAGGGATGATTCCCCTCTATTCAGCACTGGTGAGGCCACACCTGGAGTATAGCGTCCAGTTTTGGTCCCCCCACTACAGAAAGGATGTGGACAAATTGGACAGAGTCCAGCGGAGGGCAATGAAAATCATTAGGGGGCTGGGGCACATGACTTACGAGGAGAGGCTGAGGGAACTGGGGTTATTTAGTCTGCAGAAAAGAAGAGTGAGGGGGGATTTGATAGCAGCCTTCAACTACCTGAAGGGGGGTTCCAAAGAGGATGGGGCTAGGCTGTTCTCAGTGGTGGCAGATGACAGAACAAGAAGCAATGGTTTCAAGTTGCAGTGGGGGAGGTTTAGGTTGGATATTAGGAAAAACTTTTTCACTGGGAGGGTGGTGAAGCACTGGAATGGGTTACCTAGAGAGGTGGTGGAATCTCCATCCTTAGACTTTTTAAGGCTTGGCTTGACAAAGTCCTGGCTGGGATGATTTAGTTGGTATTGGTCCTGCTTTGAGCAGGGGATTGGACTAGATGGCCTCCTGAGGTCTCTTCCAACCCTAATATCCTATGATTCTATGATTTAAAATAGAATGTTCAACATAAAATGGACTGGTAGAGTTAGTAATGGGGAGGTCCTAGAATATGCACGACTACCTTCCACAATACAAATAGTATGGAAGAAGAGAAGGACGTCTCTTGGACATTTTTTAAGAATGCCCAAAAATAGGCTACTTAAACGGGCATTTCTTTGGCAACCTTGGGATAAGAGATGGAAAGGCTGACCTAAAGGCACAGTGCATAGCTCACTAATGTCTGAAGTGGTGTTACAACATCAAAATGTAAAAGATCTGGAAAAATAAGTCCAGGATAAGGATGATTTTTATTGTTTGGCTTCTGCCTTATGCACCTGTGGTGTGGGGAGGATGATGATGATTACACTGCTCTACAGCCAAAATGTTTCTGAAATAAATGTAGTCAAACTTTACTAATTCTGGGTCACTGAGAACGAAAATGATGCTTAAAATTTTTGATTGGCTCTAGTTTTCAAGATATGCTATTGGGTCAGTATATACGACCCTTGACTTGGGAATGGCAGAGGATAAATGAGTTATAAAGGGAAGGGATCTCAATTTAAACCAGAAATGACTAAAATACATCTTTGACTGGATCTATGAATAAATCTATGACTGGGTTTGGATAGTACTTGCTTTTTAGGCAAAACAATGAATGATGCAATCTGAAGCTGGTATTGCGTCATACATGATATGAATTGCATCATGTTATTCCTAGAAGTCATGGGTGATGCAATCATAACGAAGCTTACATCACTCTGCTGAACAAATTGCCCTATATCAGCTCTAGAAATCATACAGTGTCGTGCTCTCTTATTTGTCAGTGTTTGATTTTGCAAAGGGACACATTTCTGTTTAGCCAAAGTGAGCAGAGATGCCTCATACTTGTGTGAACAGTGCAGATAACTTCTGCTATGTTTGTGGTGAGGTGACTTTTGCATCACAAAAGTGCAGTATAACCCCTATGATTAAGAAAGCCTATCACCTTTATTTTGGCTGCAAAATTGGAGATCAGGACAAGAGGTGGGCCCCACACATATGCTGCAACACTTGTGCAACAAATCTTCGCCAGTGGTTGAACAGGAAAAGGAAATCTATGCCTTTTGCAGTGCCAATGATTTGGAGAGAACCAACAGATCATACCAGCAATTGTTACTTCTGCATGGTGCCTCCAGTTGGGAAAGGTGTGTCAAAGAAGAAAAAGTGGACTGTGCATTATCCAACCATTCCATCAGCTATATGCCCAATACCCCACGGAGAAGGACTGCCGGTTCCTGATGCACCAGAATCATTCTCACTTGAGTCAGACGAGGAAGAGGATGAAACTTCTGGTCCTGAACCATCAATGTCACAGGACCCACATTTTCTCCCATCCTCCTCCTCTGAACCACACCTCATAACACAAGGTGAATTGAATGACCTTGTCAGGGATTTGGAACTACCCAAGAGTAAGGCAGAGCTGTTGGGCTCCAGACTACAGCAGTGGAATGTCCTGGCAGGTGATGTTAGGGTTTCCATGTTCCGTGACCGTCAAAAGGATCTTGTCCCATTCTTCTTCATGGAAGGTGATCTCGTAGCCTGCAACAACATCGATGGTGTGATGGCAGCCCTCAACATCGTTCACGATCCAGATGAGTGGAAACTCATAGACTCATAGACTTTAAGGTCAGAAGGGACCATTATGATCATCTAGTCTGACCTCCCGCATGATGCAGGCCACAAAAGCTGGCCCACCCACTCCTGGAATAATTCTCTCCCTTGACTCAGATGTTGAAGTCCCCAAATCGTGATTTAAAGACTTCAAGTCACAGAGAATCCTCCAGCCAGCGACCCCTGCCCCATGCTGCGGAGGAAGGCGAAAAACCTCCAGGGCCTCTGCCAGTCTACCCTGGAGGAAAATTCCTTCCCAACCCCAAATATGGCGATCAGCTTAACCCCGAGCATGTGGGCAAGATTCTCCAGCCAGACCCTCCGGAAAAAGTTCACTGTAGTAACTTTTAATATCCCATCATTGACCATTGTTACTAATTACCAGCGATGGCACGTTATTGACCTATTGACTAAAATCACGTTATCCCTTCAAACCATCCCCTCCATAAACTTATCAAGCTTAATCTTAAAGCCAGAGAGGTCTTTCGCCCCCACTATTTCCCTCGGAAGGCTGTTCCAGAACTTCACCCCTCTGATGGTTAGAAACCTTCGTCTAATTTCAAGCCTAAACTTCCCGACGGCCAGTTTATATCCATTTGTTCTCGTGTCCACATTAGTACTGAGCTGAAATAATTCCTCTCCCTCCCTGGTATTTATCCCTCTGATATACTTAAAGAGAGCAATCATATCCCCCCTCAGCCTTCTTTTGGTTAAGGTAAACAAACCGAGCTCCTCGAGTCTCCTTTCATACGACAGGTTTTCCATTCCTCGGATCATCCTAGTGGCCCTTCTCTGTACCCGTTCCAGTTTGAGTTCATCCTTTTTAAACATGGGAGACCAGAACTGCACGCAGTACTCCAAATGTGGAGACTGTTCATTGATTCATCGAAGACGAGTCTTAAAGCTGTTTTACTGCATAATGGCAATGTTTTGCCATCAATTCCAGTTGGTCATGCAGTGCATATGAAGAAAACCTATGACAACTTGAAACAACTTTTGAGGTGCATAAACTATGACCAACATCAGTGGCAGCTTTGAGGTGATTTGAAGGTTGTTGCTCTCTTGCTTGGTCTGCAGACTGGATACACAAAGTACTGCTGTTTTCTCTGCGAATGGGATAGTCGTGCAAGAGATTCCCACTACATCAAGAAAGATTGGCCACTCCGACAGTCATTGGAGCCTGGGAGGAAAAGTGTTCAGCATCCACCACTGGTTGAATCAAGGAAGATTTTGTTACCACCCTTACACATCAAGCTGGGTCTGATGAAGAACTTTGTCAAGGACATTGACAAAACACAAGCAGCTTTCAAGTACCTCCGTGGAAAATTTCCAAGGTTAAGTGAAGCTAAGCTAAAGGAAGGTGTCTTTGTTGGTCCTCAGATTCGTGAACTTCTTCGAGATGATGCATTTGACCATGCACTGCGTGGCAAGGAAAAGACGGCATGGAAAGCCTTCCAGTTAGTGGCAATAAATTTTCTCGGAAACAACAAGGCAGACAACTACAGGTTGTTGGTGGAAAACCTCCTCAAGGCATACAAAAGCCTTGATTGCAACATGTCACTAAAGATACATTTTTTGCAATGTCATCTAGATTTTTTTCCACCGAACTGCGGAGCAGTGAGCGACGAGCACGGCGAGTGATTTCACCAGGACATTGCAACAATGGAGAAACGCTATCAGGGCAAATGGAGCCCATCAATGCTTGCAGACTATTGCTGGACAGTGACAAGAGATGCTCCATTTAAAGAATACAAGAGACAAGCCAAGAAGCGCCGAGTAGACACTGAATAGGACTAAACTATGTACAGAATAGTTTTTTGCCTTTTGTTTCATAATAAATTTTATTTATATAACCCTTTTGCTGATTTTACATAAACAGGACAGGTGAAATATTATCATGTAAAGCAACCATAAACACATGAAAAGACTTAGGTTTACAATTTATGATTAAAACTCTACTATCTACACAATATACATAGACATAAAATGTAAAAGCTTAAATATCTTAGAAACAGTAGCCAATCAGTTGTTTTAATTGTAATATTTGAATTCAGCACATCAAAATACATAATAAATAGCACATTTTATCTCTGAAGCAGACGACTTCTCAAAAATTGTAGACCATTGTTATGATGATGATTTAAATAGCGATAGGACTGAAAGCCAACCCACCAAAATATCTGCTGAGTAATATCTTAATAGTGCTTATTTTTCAGGCACATCAGATATCCAAATCAACCATTTTTGTGCTATTGTATCTAGAAGAAATGTTTGGAAAAAACAGAAAAGACATTGAATGAACCATTCAACTTACTTATGCCCTCACTTTTTCCTCATGCATTTCTGCACCTTCAATTCAGTTGTGAGAGAAAATCTGAGTGCTTGAGCATCTGACTGAGGTGAAAATTTTGTGGGGGCAAGATGTGTTTTAGACTTTTGGAGTATATTGTGCAGTATATTAAGCTTATTTTCCATGCTTTGTCAAATTGTTAAGTCTGGAAAGGTCATTAAATTATTCTCTCCAAATGATTCTTAGAATCCTATACTTTTCCTTCCAACATGGTTATCTGAAAATTGTGCTTTCTATCTTATTCTGTAATGGATTTACTTCCTTTATATAGGCTCCAAGCTATTTGCCTGTGTATAATTCACAAATGTTCTAACAAGAGTCAAATTTGAGTTAGAGCATCCAGCTCAGTATTAAATATTTTGCCATTTTCTGCATTCAGAAGCTGCTGAAGAGAAAAATTATGCTAACTATACATCACTGATCTATTCCCACTGGTAAAATAAATCAGATTAATTTTTGAATGATTGGCATTTATAGGGCAGGTATAAACACAGAGAGTAGGAAAAATGCATCTGAGATGGTCTAAATTGAGGCAGGATACTAAGCTTTGTTAGAGGAAGCAGATCTGCTTATATAATACCAATAGTACTCTGTGCTTACACAGCACCTTTATCCGAAGGATCTCAAAGCATTTTGAAAAACAGAAAATCAATTAAACCTCACAGCATTCCCGAGGGTTGATTATACAGTAATATATGCATTTTACAGAAGGATAAACTGAGACACAGCTATGTAAGTGGTTTAGTGGCAGAGTGATAAATAATACCTAGCTCCCCTGAGTCCCTGTTCTAACCATAAGACCACATTCCCATGCCTATAGGTTGATTTGTAACCTAGCTCTACATGGCCATGCAGGAGAGAAAGGGTATGTCTACACTACGAAATTAGGTCGATTTAATAGAAGTCGATTTTTTAGAAATCAATTTGATACGGTCGATTGTGTGTGTCCCCACTAAGTGCATTAAGTCGGCGGTGTGCGTCCACAGTACCGAGGCTAGCATCGACTTTCGGAGAGTTGCACTGTGGTAGCTATCCCACAGTTCCCGCAGTCTCCGCCGCCCATTGGAATTCTGGGTTGAGCTCCCAATGACTGATGGGGCAAAAACATTGTCGCAGGTGGTTCTGGGTACATGTCGTCAGGCCCCCCTCACTCCCTCGCTCCGTGAAAGCAACGGCAAAAAATCGTTTCTCACCTTTTTTCCTGGGTTACCCGTGCAGACAACATACCACGGCAAGCATGGAGCCCACTCAGCGCGCTGTCACCGTATGTCTCCAGGGTGCTGCTGGCAGATGCGGTACTGCAGTGCTACACAGCAGCATCCCCTTGCCTTGCCTTGCAAACGGCAGACGGTACAATGTGACTGATAGCCATCGTCGTCATCCCGTGGGTGCTCCTGGCCAGCCTCGGTGAGGTCGGTTGGGGGTGCCTGGACAAAAATGGGAATGACTCCAGGTCATTCTCTTCTTTAAGTTTTGTCTAATGGAGATTCAGTCCTGCCTGGAATATCATGCCAGCTGGAGGCTTCTGCCTCAGGCTGCTCTCCCAGTCGGCAGCATCGCGCGGTCGCACCTACCCCAGCCTACCCCTTGCTCCCATGGCTCATGAAGCCTGGACAGTAGTAAGGACCAGTTAAACTATCGGCTGTGCAAGTGCATAATGGTGATAGAATGTGCCTTTGGACATTTAAAAGCTCGCTGGCGCAGTTTACTGACTCGGTTAGACCTCAGCGAAACCAATATTCCCATCGTTATTACTGCTTGCTGTGTGCTCCACAATATCTGTGAGAGTAAGGGGGAGACGTTTATGGCGGGGTGGGAGGTTGAGGCAAATCGCCTGGCCGCTGATTTCACGCAGCCAGACACCAGGGCGGTAAGAAGAGCACAGCAGGGCATGCTGTGCTTCAGAGAAGCTTTGAAAACCAGTTTCATGACTGGCCAGGCTATGGTGTGAAAGTTCTGTTTGTTTCTCCTTGATGAAAACCCGCCCCCTTGGTTCACTTTACTTCCCTGTAAGCCAACCGCCCTCCTCTCCCCCCTTTGATCTCCACTTGCAGAGACAATAAAGTCATTGTTGTTTCAAATTCATGCATTCTTTATTAATTCGTCACACAAATGGGGGGGGAGATAACTGCCAAGGTAGCCTGGGAGGGGTGCGGGAGAAGGGAAGCATAGGGGTTGGGTAGTTGTAGGGGCACCCCCTAGAATGGCATGAGGCTCAGCATAGAAGCAGCATGTCTGGGGCTCTGACCCGGAGCGGCCATTTGCCTCTCTGATTCTTTGGTAGGCTTCACACTGCACTGCTCTGGTTCCCTGTTATAACCTCTGTCCTTCATGCCCTTGGAGATTTTTTCAAATATTCCAGCATTTCGTCTTTTGGAACGGAGTTCGGATAGCACAGATTCATCTCCCCATACAGCGATCAGATGCAATACCTCCCGTTTGGTCCATGCTGGAGCTCTTTTGCGATTCTGGGACTCCATGGGCACCTGTGCTGATGAGCTCTGCATGGTCACCTGTGCTGATCAGCTCGCTACTGGCCAAACAGGAAATTAAATTCAAAAGTTCGCGGGGCTTTTCCTGTCTACCTGGCCAGTGCATCTGAGTTGAGAGTGCTGTCCAGAGCGGTCACAATGGAGCAGTCTGGGATAGCTCTCGGAGGCCAATACCGTTGAACTGCGTCCACACTACCCCAAATTTGACCCAGCAGGGTCGATTTCAGCGCTAATCCCCTTGTCGGGGAGGAGTACAGAAATCGATTTTAAGAGCCCTTTAAGTCAACAAAAATGGCTTTTTCATGTGGACGGGTGCAGGGTTAAATCGATCTAACACTGCTAAATTCGACCTAAACTCATAGTGTAGACCAGGGCAAAGTGAGAGGAGGGGAAGTAAAATCTATCCTCCACCCCACTATCCCAGCTCTGATGGCCTGGGGAGGGAAGCAAGCTGTGCCAGCTAAAGGGCTGCAGTAAATTACTTTCCCCCACTAATGAGTTGGAAACAAAGAAGGAACAGACTCCAAGAATAACAATTCCTCCCCAGGAGCAGCCACATGTCACCTCTTCCTCCAGCCTGAAGCTAAATCTCAATCTTGCCCTAAGTGACTTGAATTTAACCCACACTGGGTTGTTAAATTAAAAATCAAAAGGAAAAGAAAGCTAAAACCTCAATTGCAATACCGAAAAATTCATGTCTGAAAGGAGGCAATGACTTACATATCTGATAACTGAGCCCATTTCTTTCATTTTTCATTTTAAATTCCAGTTGAGACATTTTAAAGCGACAGTCATGAATGGCTGAGGTTCTCACAGCTGTTAGATTAAGGAACTCAGATGGTACCAGAGTCTACAAATGGTAATGACAGTCCCCTCAGATTACACATGAGAATAGTTTTTGTTTTGTGTTTTTAGTTTGATGAAAAAGGATTTCCAATTGAGATAACAGCATGATGTAAATGGGAGTGGGGGAAGAATTCATTTTGTGGTTTATATTTATGCTGAAAGATCTTAGTTGCCTCTGAAATGTGTAATTTTTAAACAATAAAATGGAAACAAACTTATGCCCGTATGAACTGCACTGACATTGCTTTCTATCATATCTTAGCATATTTGCCTTTTCTCATTATCTCAGTGTCATTATCTCAGCACAATATTTGGTTCTCATTATCAGGGTCATTTCACATAAATGTACAGTCCCAGTCACAGTTTATGTGAACAAATATAGTTGATCCTGATGAGGAATAATCTATGTGTGGTTGTGTGTGCTTCTGTCTTTCTCCATAGAGACATAATACCCAATCCTGAACTTACTCAAATTAGTTGTACATTGGTGAAACTCCACTGAATTCACTGCAGTTACTGCTCCTTACCAACACTAACAAGAGATGGGAGTCAGGTAGCATGGTATTATAAAATAATATAAATATTTATTAATATACAGTCTTACACTAAATAGATATCATTGACAGACCCAAAAATAATAATGTGGTATGTATTTCTCAGCCACGGAAATGTATCTGTTATGTTTTAAATATGACTTTTGGATACTTTCATTGTTTACAATTGATTGGATTAACGTTCCAGGGCTTCCTCTTCTTACTCTTCATTTATAAAGAAAATGTCTATTAAGAAAACTCTCTTCAAAGTTATGATTAGCTGAATGTCAAGTAACCATTGTGCACATCTCTCAAAATTCATACATGCCCCTCATGCCGGGTTTCCACAATGGGGAGATATATAGATATTTTCTTACCTGCTGGAATTATTGTTATTATTTATTATTTGTATTATCGTACAGCCTAGAAGCTCCACTCATGGCAGGACCCCATTATACTAGGTGCTGTAAAAATACAGAACAAAAAGATGATACTTGTACTAAAGAGTTTATAATCTAAGAATAAGAAAAGGGACAACAGATAATACAGATGACTGATTAATTTTTAGTAAACAGCCAAATTCTTATATGCATATTTTCATATTATGTATATATGTTTAAAAAAATCAATCCCATTCATTTTTATAGTTCATATTGGAATAAGACTTTCACAATAAACGTAAGACCCCACCAGACCACAAATGCTGACCTTCTCTTCAATATCAAAGCCCTTAAAGGGATGTTTGAGCCTAATTCCAAACCATCAGTGACATTTCCCAAGTTTAGATATATTTTGTCTAGTACTAGGGCTGTTTGAGCTCTAGCCAGGCTGTGGAGCAGTACAGTAATCTGAAGAGGTTATATAGTTCCAACTTGTGCATTAATTGTCAATTTAATGTATTTGTGTCAGAATCCTCAACTGACTACCACAATCCAGCTTTCATCCAAGTCATTTTAAAGGAAAGGATTTGGACTGCATATTGCTACTTTTCAGTATGCAAAATTCTGTGTCACATCACCAGAAGAGGGCAGGAATCTCCACCAATACTGTAAGGAGCTGTCTAACAAGAACATCAGGGACCTTCAAGGAACTCTCACTTTGGTTTTGGCCTTCCTCTTATAGGCAAGAGAACAGATCATCAGCTGGTTTAAATAGTCATAGTTCCACTGAAGTCAGCAGATGATCTGGCCCAAGGTGAATATGTCTGTAGTCCAGTATGTTTGCATTGATTAGGGCAGTATCTTTCTCAGTGGTGACATGTGTAGTCCCTTAAACCAGACCAGGCCACAGAAAGGGAATATGGGGAAATAGGCAAGAAGAAATAGAAATTACTCTAAATGAGGGATATTATTACCAAGTGGGCATAAAATAATAATGCTCATGTGATAATGCTCATGAAGGGAATGTCATCATAGATGGGCACTATTAATACAGGAGCAACAGAAATGGAAGAGGTGGAAATGGGCCATACTTGACCAAAAAGATCTACAACTAGCCGTGAGATCAAAACTGGTATTGAAGATCATGGTGGTGACCTTTTATTTTATTTATTAATTTTTTAAGGGTACAGGTAATGAAATAGAAAAGAGAAAGCACAGAGGGTCTCTGCTTCAAATAACCAAGCCTGGAATTAAACAAGATGGCAAAGTTATTGGCACTAGTTCAGGTTTGGAAATAAGGGGCAGTTATAAAAGACTAGGTATAGAGTTTTAGGTCTGGCCTTTTTTAAAGTCTCCTTTAATAATGTGGAGTGGGGAATAAATAACATATGAATCATATTTGCAGATGTTGTTGAACTACATATTTACAAACACTATTGCAGAGATATAACAAAGTAAGATTTACACCTGAAAAATGTAAATGAATTTTCTGGGGAAATTAATCTGAAGCAAAGATATTGAATGGGAGTGAGAAACCTGGAGAACTGCAATGCTGAAAAAGGTCATGGGATGATAGCAGGCAACAACGTAAATTATTTGCCCTGATGATTAGATCAACAACATCAATGCCACAGCATGGTCGTAGTGGGGGTTGTGCTAATACATTGCCAGTCCTTCATACAAGATATAAAACTATGTCCTGGCCAAGTGTGTATTTTAAAGATCCCTTCACACTTTTGTAAGAGTGGAGGTGTTAGATCTGCAGTCCTGGACCAATTCTAATTTGGAAAAGTATGTTCCATTTATAATACCTAATTATTTCCCTGCAGTTTCAAATGAATATAGTATTTTATTTCACTTCCTACCCTTCTATGGGCATATATAATATTTTGTAAAGCACACTGAGATACTTTGAAATGGAAGGAACTACAGGTAAACTCCAGTTTTATGCACTCATTTTTATTAAACTGTTTAATCCAAAACACTTTTGCAGCCTCCAGCCTCTCACTAGGCTTATTATTTCTCCAAATTTTATGAGATCCTTGTTTTACAAAAGCTTTGGGTTTTTTTGTTTTTTTTTGCAGTTCATCCATAAAATTAGGGTTTACCTGTATATAACTGAGAATTATAAGAATACTACTTAGATTCCAAATAGCACTGTGCAAACACTAAGATATAAAATAACTAATTAAATTTGGAAGGCAGCAGTAGCAAAAATTATTTCTCTGCCCTGAAAACCTTTAAAGGTTTTGAATTATTACCCTAAGAGCACAGGTGTTTGCCAGAAATGCTGCTGGAGGTAAAAGATAAATTCGATTGCTGAAATCCTGCTATGATGCTTTAACATTCTTCAAGGTTACATCTTTATTAAAACCAAAGAAAGATAATTGATTCCTCTATGGAAAATGAATCTGGTCTTTCAAGTCTTAATGCATTCCTCCTTTTAAAGTGAAATTTGAACTTTTTGATCAGTATTTGTCAGTTTGAGCCTATTCAACAGGTAGTACAAGCTGTCTGGTGGATATTTTTTTTTTGTCTTCAGAAAATTAATACAGTCAGTGGCCTCCAAGTAATTATGTTGGAACAAACTGTCAGTGAAAAGTAGCTTACTCACAAAAAAACAGATCTCATTGATCTTATTCATGGATCTCTCTTAACCTATTTAGGTCCACTATATTTTGATCCATGACCCTGGCTCATGTATTGGAATTGAAAAGTATCTGGATATTTTTTTCCCCAATTCATTGGCTATTAATAAACAAAACCAAACAAAATAAAACCACCACAATCAAAGCTAAACTTGGAGGTATTGCCTATGAGCTCCCTGTAACATGGGAAAGCCACAATTCTACATTGCGCTAATCCAAAATATATAGCCCACAGTGTTCACTCCAAGACTAGGGGCTAATATTGTAAAGCTATTTCACAAAGTCTTTTAAAAAAATCTGAGAGTTGTCTCTCAATTGGCAAAGTTGGGTTCTGCGTTCATTGTTTCCTTCTGATTCCATATCAAATGTACTCAGTTTACATATTAAAAGGTGTTTTTCTCACCACAAGTCCTGTGTAGTCAGCCTAGGCTCTGAAAGCCAGACTGCATTTTTTCATTTTCATTTATCACCAGCAGCAATAAAACTGCTGTAGGTGAAATTACATTTTCATTTTCACCTGTCAACCCCTGTCTTCAGTGGGGTTACAAAGGTATAATTGAGGCATCATGTAATATTAGCTAGGCCCTCACCTTATGACCTCTCATAGGTCTGTGTTCCCTTCTCATGGATAACCTTTATGATGGCCTGCAAAGTCTCCGTTTCCATCCATCATGGGGAACAATGCTTTGTTCCCTTCCCCCTCTGACTTCCAGATCTTTGAAGTTCTTCTTCCTCTGTATGAGCCATAGCAGATGCAAGATGCAACTGTTTAAACAGCCATTTTGCATTGTGCTTAGAGCACTTAAAGGAAGAGGAAAAGGGAAGCTTGGATCAGTCAACAACTTTACAGAGTAGGTAATCACATGCCGGCTATATTCCCAGATATTCTAGGTATGGACTGTACCTTTAAGGAGAACCCATGTTCTTGCCATTTTAGCCCTGACAAATCTACTATAAACAGTTACCTTGTAATTATTTCTCCAAGTTGAATGATGAGATTTCTGGTACTTAAATCCTTATTAAGGAAATATTGTCAAATTATTCCTGCTGTTCTGGTTGGCAGTGCTCTTAAAATGATGTCACAAATGCTTCTATCTTTCTCCGAACTTCAGTACAGGGTGAAATGATTTTTCTTTTACAGACTGTGTTTCAGAGCAGTATGTTATTTGGTGTTATGGGGTTATTTTATTTTTCAAGGAGCTGTATGCCCTCTATTTATTTACTTGTTGTTTGTATATTATAGACACTTTATAGCGGTCATAAAATGAGATTTAAATTCAACCTATAAAGGTAGTAGATTCACAAAAGAGTGCACTTACCTGTGTGCTTTTGTTGGTTGTTCCAAAAAACTCAGACACTAACCACAAAAAAAAGTTTGTGAAACCTTAAATCATGTTAAAATTTACCATTGTTTTATACCCAGGACACCCCAATGCATGGAAATGTACAGATATTGTGCCACTTCTGTTATAGAATTTGGTATTTCCAAATATTGTGCAGTGACTAGGCATCAAGGTGATAGGGCCCTAATACAGACCAGAGATATATATGTTTTAACTTTCTTTCTCAACTACTGTCATGTAAGGAAAGAAAAATTGATTTTTCCAGGTCAGAGCCTTCAAGCTTCCTAGAAAGTCTGCCAAAAATGACTACTTTTCATGGCCCAGTAGTAGAGGAAAGGGAGAGTATTGCGTAACAGTGAACCTAATGAGCAGTGTGAACCTAATGAGCAGTGTGATCCACTCTCCCAGCCAGAAGAAAGTTGTGGCAGTGACCTGCTTCAAAAGGAGTGGAATGTAAATAAAAGCCTGTGGTAAAGGTTCATAGTTATGGTTGTTTAGTCCAATGGTTCTTGACTTGTGAAGAGAGCCCCCTGTAGGAGAAGAGAATGGGCATAGGAGTCAACTGTTCATATATAGCCTTGGAAGGATTTGACTTTTATCAGTAAATGTCAGTAAATGTGGATTTAACTGTAAACACAAACCAACAAAAAATATTTCCATTGATAATAATAGAAATTTACAGACAGGCAAAGCAAGAAAAATGCTGCTTTAGAGTTTATTAGAGTTTGATTTAAGAAATTTATTCTGTATATTTTGACATGTGATGTTGACAATTAGTGTTTTAATGGTTATAAAACATTAACTTTTTGAATCTTAATGTCAACTTTCATTAAATAATTACTACTTCCCATAATTTCCCCAAACTGAAAATTTAAATAGATGAAAATAGAAAAAATGCTTTAAAATAGACACTGATATTATTAATTGAATTTTTTAAAACAAAACAACAAACTCTGCCAAACCTACTCATATGCATGTGATATGTCATAGAGAAAAATATTTGTTAATTTTTTTTCAGAATTTTCAGCAGTGTTTGTGTTTCCTCTGATGGTTTCAAGAGGATGCACAATAATTCACATCTTGTCCTAAACTTGTGTCATTCTGGTTTCACATCAGAGGCAGTTGCATTTAGGTGGTAGGCAAAATAATTCAATTCTATCCTTTAATTAATTCACTGTGGCATTATGATGAGGTGTAATTAGTTAGGGTCAGATTGTAGGGACTCACCCTTGTCTGGATGTGCAAGGTTTGGGGGCGGCTGTATGCAAGGAGCCCTTTTCCACTTTCACAGTGTCAGCCCCTGCACTCTCCTAAACACAAGGACTTATCCCTTCTATTGCCTTGGGGGGGAGGGAGGGTGGGATGAGGGGCTGAAAAGATACATGTACATTTCCTAACATACCCTTCCCCCAGACCCAGAATATGGGTGCATGCTACACCATCCTAAAGGATGCCTCCTGTCTCTCCAGCAGTGACAGTGTAGCTTTGCACTGCCCCATTATATATGCAAGTTACTTTAGGGTTTAGGATCATTGGATAAAAGATGTTATAGATGTGCAAAGTATCAGAAGATGCTAATATATGTCCAATGATTCGATATATACTATTTATGGGGTGAGAATTAATTAACATTTCTATAACTCCATTTTTGCTGCATGTTACATTGAGGTATACATTAGCAAATTGTTGTCTCTCCTCTTGGCCTGGGTTAAATTTCCAGCATCTGTAAAAATAATAATTCACTTCATGCTGCAGCTTCTGATATTACATTTTGTTCTTTAGCAAAGAAACCAAAAAGTGTTACAGTCAGTTTCCTGGCTTCTTCCCCATTAGTGATAGAGCCTTTTCCATTAATCCTGTATGCTTTCTCCCCCATCCCTATCTAAATTTAGAAATTTTCTCATCCATTATTTACAGGAATCCAGCAGATTGGTGCCCTCTTGTTCAAGAAGGCCAAGTGTGTGTGCTCCTGAGGTTGAATTTCACATATATCAATATGATTTTGCTGTTTATTTTACTTTATAATAAAGAATGTACAGATGATGCTCAGTCAGTTTTGCTTGACAGGGTCTGCACAGTCTGAATCCAAACAACTGATTGTTGCTCCAGGGACGTCTCATGACTTAATCTCATGGACTTTAGTATGTAAAGTTGATTGGTATTACATTTTAAAGTTTTCAGTATACCACATATGGTATTCGTCTCCTGAAACATTGCCAATTTCTGACCTTTTTCGTTATTCTCCTCCATTTTCTCCAATGACTCAGGAGAGGGTTCAGAGGTTGCTAGCTGTCCCAAGTAGTAAAAGTTTTTGGCTTGATAAATTCCTAAAATATTTAAAATATATATAATAAGAGTTTAGGATTATCACACTGTGTGCCACCCTGCAGCCTAGAAAGTCAGTGGGAAGTGATTTTAACATGGGAGCATGGCTGAGGGCCCTTTTTAATCAAAATATCACCAGGTTCAATCTGTAATCATCCAGTTTTTAAATTCTCAGCCATTTTGAATTTAGAAAATAACACCTATGTCATGTAAAGCTACAGTAAGGCATGTATCTATGCCATGCCAAATTCTTAGATCACTGTAATTTCAGAGATTACTTAACCAGTCACCACGTTTATGCTACAGCTAATTTGCATGCAACAATTTCATTGGGTGTATGAGGAGACTGCACAGATGGTGGATTACTTGGACCAACTCTCACACCCGTGTGCAGCACCAGCGTTCAGCTACTACTACGTGCAATTCCTTTTTCATGGTTTTTATTATTTTAGAGACCCTAAACCTTTCCATCTAGGCCTCCAGGCTTCCAAATTAAAAAAAAAAGTTTTCTAGCTTATGTTTTCAGAAACAATTCAGAGATGCTTCCTGCCAGATCTCATGACAGTCCCCACACCTTTCCCATTGTTTGTTTATTTATTTGTACTACAGTAGTACCTATGAGCCCTACTCACAGACTAGTGCCCCATTCTGCTAGGCACTGTAAAAAAGATGGTCAATTTTGAAATATTTAGGTCATCTATTTAGGTGCCTAAATTCAGACCGAGCTGCTTAACGTTTTGTAGCTGAGTTTAAAGTGTTTGGCCTTAATCTCTATTGTCCATTATTTCTAAATTTTAAAATTGTCAGTGGGAAAATTTAGGATTGAATATTTGTATTATAACAGCAGTGGGGGACCCTAGTCATGATTTAGGCCCCACTGTATTAAGTACTATACCAACACAGCTGAAGTCATATCCCATATCCTGAAGAGCTGACTATCTATAAATATTTGGAGAAGAAAAACTAGTTCATAGGAATCTTTGGGTGATCATGGTTACCAGCATAAATCTTTATAGGTAGGTGCCTTCAGTAAGTTCTGACCTTCAAACATTGCATCATTGTAACCCACTGGTCAGTGGGTATTAGGTGTTCCCTTCTGTGCATAATCCACAGAAGATAAGAGTCTGTTGCAACTTCCAGCTGTAGGGTTTAGTCCTTTATCTCAGTCTGTAAAGGCTTGTGTTTTTATCTTTGTAGGTCCTCAGTTCACTACCTCATCACAACTAAGATGGCAGTCATCACCTCATTATTTAGTTGTACTATTATAACTAAAGGAAGAGTCCTGTGATCAGGAAAGGGGATGATTTTAACATTTTGTTTTAATGGGATCTGCAGGTGCTCAGCACCTACGAAATCAGGCCACCTTTGTGCCTGATTGTGAATTTTGCTGCTTCCTCTAGACGCCCACCTTTGAAAATGTTAACGTTCTGATACAAACAAATTGGCCTGCAACTTTGTAGGTTTAGGCCCCAAGTGAGTACTCCCATTGAATTCATGTACATAAGTCTTTGCAGAATCAGGGCCTTAGAATTTATTCTTAAAAGCTTTGAAATATATATACAGATGAGAAGCTTACCTTTAATATATTTGAGGTTGGATTACACATAAGCCTTGATTTAAAGAGAATTTACAAAGAGCTTTGAAAAAAAAATATTTTCCATGAGTTACTGTTTTCCACTTTATCTCAAAACAAAATGGATTTTCAATAGCTTGGAGCCTAAAAACTGTAATCAGAATGCAATTTTGCAATCCTTTTCTACATTGTCAAGCATAATTGTTTTCAGGTATAATATTGAATGTTAAATGAGACTTTTCTTATCTGGTAAAGCAGTAAAACAATTTAAATATTTGAACACAGTTTTTGGAATCACATGATGGGCCTGCATCTCAAGCATATACAGACAGATTTTCTCTTTGTATAATAATCAACATTGTGTGTGTGTGTGTGTGTGTATAACCCCAAATGAATATTTGAATAATACTGTTAACTAATGGGAAGACTATCATTTTAATCCAGTTGTTCGTGTGGTGAGAATAGGTTATGGCCCACCTTCCTCCACTCCTTTGTCATAGCATTCATGGTGTCTGTCCCCAATAGCTGAGCATAGGTGCAAGGGTGCAAGGCTCCTTGTGCTTTTTTGTGATCCTTTTATCTTGCACCATAAATGTTTATCAAAAATACTTTAAAGTATACATGAGCTACTAAGCAGTTATTCAGTAACTAAGGCCAGCTACTTGTGTGTTATCTAAAACCAATTTAAGGGAAACCATGCATGTATACTATAGATGCACTGATGGGTGAGGGAGAGGGCAAGGGCTCACAGGAATGCCTTCTCCCTTTCCCTGGTACGTCTGTGCTGTATCCTGAACAGGATTCCAACCTAATGCTTTTCTGATGTGCTCTTCCTGCCAGTGCACAAGGTCACATGGTCTGCAACTGGTAATGCTGTCCTGCATACCTGCAGCCTTCAGCTCTAGGTGCTAGGAATGTAAGTTTTTCCACTTTTAGACCCTGGTCCAACCATTTGCAACTCCCATTGAACCAGTGAAATGGTTTGAATCAGGAGCCAACATGGTCCAACTGATGGGTAGAAAGATTTGTATAATGGATTGGATGGCATAATGTGGCTATCTGGGAGGCTGTAAATATGGTGGTTACAGGAATCAAGACAGGAAGTTTAGCAGTCTTAGATGAAAAGAAAAGATCTGAGTTTTAAAACATGGAGAAAACAGCAGCCCTATTTGGACACTGCCAGGATGTAAGGGGTATCGTAGGAGGAGTCAAAGATGATCTCAGAATACAGGCCAGCACAATGGGAAACATGGTCATGTTGTGAAGAGTGATAGATATTGCAGGGCTAGGAAGTAGAGAGGCTTTTGGAGATGTATCAGTAATTCATTTTTTGCCATATTCAGTTTTGTCAGTGAGACTTCTAGGAAGAAGTGTCATAGAGGCAGTCTGACTAGAGGGACTGAGTTAAGGAAGCCAGGTCAGGAATGGAGAGATAGATCTGTGTGTTGTCATCAAACACTATAAAAGACCATGGAGAATGATGTGTAAAAAAAAGGAAGTAATGAAAGATATCAAACTAGCAGAGAGCGACAAAGAGTCCTGTGGCACCTTATAAACTAACAGACGTATTGGAGCATAAGCTTTCGTGGGTGAATACCCACTTTGTCAGATGCATGTCTAGCAGAGAGTTTCAGAGAGATGAGGATCAAGTTTAGTCCCTGAGATTTTTCCAGTAAGTAGTTATTAGAGACCTTAATGATAGTGGTTTTAGTGGAGCAGGGAAGTTGGAAGCTAGAGTGCAGTGGAGAGGTGAAGGATACAACTGGAAAAGGAGAACTCGGGTAAATGGTTGCAAAGAATGCTTGATGAGTTTGAGGTGACGGTAAGAGGCATAAATTGGGTCATTAATTGGACAGGCACATGGGATCAAGACTTTTGTGGGTGGGCAAGATTAGAGAGTGTTTTCACCTCGAGGGGAAAGAGCCAGTGCAAGAGGGTGAGGATGGGGAAAATCGAAGTCAGCAACTGAGATGGGGGGATATCAAGGAGCCAAGTGGAATTTAAAGGTAAGAAACAGATGGGAGACTTGAGCCAATGCTGGGGGAAAGAAGGAATGTGTATTACACACAGGTTTGGCTTCTTCCCCTTTCTAGTTCCTTGTAAGGTACCTCTACACAGCAACTGAGAGTGTGCTCCCAGCTTGAGTAGACAGATATGCACTATGCTTGGCCATATATGTTGGCAGTTAGCCCAAGCTGCCTCCTGTGCTACCACTGGATACACTGCTAGTTGTAACATGCTAGCTGGAGCAGAGCGAGCAAGTCTGTCTACCTGAGCTGGGAAGCATTCTTCCTGCTACAGAATTTATCCTTATTAGTCTAAAACTGGATTCACTTCATGTGTTGTGGCTCTGGTCCCTCCACTCCCACCTCCTTTTTTACAGTATAGCTACCTCACGCACAGGTAAACTATACTTTAACACGTCTTCCAGACAAATGTCTTCCAGGCTGGAAAGACAGGATTTTAAACAGTGAATTGAGACAACCCCTAAGAAAGTGTAAGGAAAGACATTACAGTTATGAGATATCTACCATCCCATCAGACAGCTGCCCCCATCAAACTAAAGTGTCCATGACAATTTCAAGAACTCTGCTTATGCTTCAATGTCAGTCTCCACAGTGTTAACTGACCCGGTTATGGTTCACTCCTTTTTCAAAACTTGCCCATTTTAGCAGCCTGTTGGCATAGTAGGCCTGCCAAATTCACCCAGGGTGACTCTTGGCTCATAAGAAATAGGTTTCACTCAACTCTAACAATATTAACTAAACTTGGTGCAATCCACCAGATCGGATTTTGTCCTAGTGAAGGAAACAAAACTATAGTTGGCCTGTGCATTGGCTCCTGGAACAGTGTTGCAGGTTATTCTGGTGTTTGAAGCTTGTTCCTTGTTCTATGCCAGCACATCTGATTTTTTAAAACTCCAGTTCCTAGTTGCTAACACTGCCATATGCTCTGTACTTTCTTTCATACCTAATGCACATTCGTAAGGCTATAGGGCCATATGTGTGGAAAAACCAGGCAAAGCATAGTCAGTTATCTAAACAGTCCCTGTATGCTAACTCCAGCTGTTTTGTAGTATTTGTGCATATTACCTTTAATGATCCAAATTCCAATTATCTGTGGATTAACTTTGTTCTGAGCTCATGTCTAATGTGGCTTCTTTTATAGCAACTGCCATCTTGAATTAGGGTGTCCTGTAATCATCAGGCTAATGACCAAATAGTATCCCTTTACTGTAAATTGATACCATACTGGTCTTACTATGTAATACTTGTACAATACCAACAGTGTGATTGGTGCTTACTTACAGACACTGGTGATTCTACCATGTGATAGAGAAAAGCTGCAATGAAGAGAAAGGAGATTCTTTAAGCATGCTTCTGAACTTAAGCCCTGTAGTTCTCCCTTAACTCTGTAGCTCCCAAACTAAGGGTACATCTACACTTCCCGCCGGATCGGCGGGTAGCGATCAATCTATCGCGGATCGATTTATCGCGTGTAGTGTAGACGCGATAAATTGATCCCCGATTGCTCTCCGGTCGACTGCTGAACTCCAGCTCGGCAAGAGGCGGAAGCAAAGTCGACGGGGGAGCGGCTGCCGTCGATCCCGTGCCGCGAGGACGCGAAGTAAGTGATTCTAAGTCGATCTAAGATATGTCGACTTCAGCTACACTATTCTCGTATCTGAAGTTGCGTATCTTAGATCGATCCCCCCTCTCCCCAGTGTAGACCAGGCCTAACTTAATATAAGTTGTGCTACTTACTATCACCACACAGAGTCCCCTAATTTATGGTGTAGACTAAGCAGTCATGGAACAGACTGCTTGTTATACTGCACCCGAAAGGTATGAAGGCAAAGCCCCTGCCAAAGACATTACAATCTAAACAGACCAGAAGCAAACAAGGAAGATGAGAGGGAACTAATAAAATCTGAAGTTATAAAATGAGGAAGATAAGCACACATCATGTTAGTTCCATCATTTGCTGAGTAACGTGCACATTGTTTTTAGTAGACTGTGGGAGAGGGTATGGGTTTCAAAAAGGCAGATGGAGGCTTGTCATATCAGGTCAAGGAATGTGTTCCAGATATATGGGGCAGTCACACAAAAATGAACACCCTTGCCCCGTCCCTTCTCCGAGGTCCCGCCCCACTCACTCCATCTCCCTCTCCACCCACCGTCACTCACTCGCTCAATTTCACCGGGCTGAGGAGGGTCCCTTTTCGACCGCGTGTTCTGGTTGAAAACCAGATGCCTGCCAACTGCCCTGGGCAGTGTGGAAGAAGATGTGTAAATATAAGTTGTAGCTGGACATAAAGGGAACTGGTAATACCTGACTAGGGCAGAGCATAGAGGAGGGCAAGTAGTAGAAAGAGACAAGAATAGCGATGTACTTGGGAGTGAAGTTGAATAAGATCTTGAAGGTGAGAACAAGGAGGAATACAGGCAGTAATGAGTAATTAAAGAGACTGAAAAAAGGGTTGGACATAGAGAAGTGGGCAGGCAGTGAATGATTTTAGTGGCAGCATTTTGGCTGGTAAAATAATTCACTTTGCCCATCCCTCTAATCATGTATAACTCCTTTGCTAATCGTCCTTATTACAGGGAACTTCTTCAGCTATGCAGCAGTGCCTAGCCTGTTTTCACAGTCTCTCAATCACAAACACACACACACTCTGTTTCTTTTCCACCACATACACCTTTAATATTCTGTTTCTAAACAGCACAAAACAGGCCAGCACAGGTATACAGCAGGAGGCACCTTCCACACAGCTTCTATCCTCAGCTCAGCTCACCCTCTGAGCTTACCCTTGCTTCCTGTTCCTCCCAATTATAGAGCCTCCAAGGGTATGCCTACACATACAATTAGACACTTGTGGCTAGCCCATGCCAGCTGCCCTTGTGCTCTGGCTAAGGGGCTGTTAAATTGCTATGTAGACTTTCAGATTCCAGCTGGAGCCTTGGTTCTCAGACCCTGCAAGGTGGGAGGGTCCCAGAGCTTGGGCTGCAGCTGAAGCCTGAATGTCTACATTGCAATTAAATAGCCACTTAGCCCAAGCCCATGTCAGCTGGCACAGGCCAGCCGTGGGTTTTTAATTGTAGTGTAGACATACCCCCAGTTACTGAGCCAATTGTCTCATTATCCCAGCAGTTACCACCAAGTGTCCGTACTCCCCACTAGAAACAGGCTGATTGGCTCCAATTAAGCCTCCAGTCTTCTCTGTGCTTCAGCAACTTCAATGACCAAGGTAGTACAGCTAGCATTCTGTCACACTCCTACCTATCATTCTTTTGAAGGAAAACAGACCAAGCCCAGCTATGTTAAACTGGAGATCTGCTCTTAGAAATTTCACCAGGCATACAACAATATTGCTCAGGGTGTCAGGAATCAGGGCCTGCAGCAGAGCAATTCTCCAGGTGACCTAATGAGCATAGCTGGCCTGTAGCAGGCTGCCTGATTGGCTGCAGCTCTGAAACTCAACAGCACCAGTCATTTGGAGACTTCTCAAAGTATTTGCCTAGGGCTTTGATAGTTCCTCTGCCTGTTTGTTCCCAGCCTTGCCTTGCTTTAGGGAACTTTGTCCCTTGGCTCTGGCCTCTGACTCTGGGCTGCTATGCTAGCATCTGACTCCTGCCTTAGCCATGAGGTATGACTGCCCACATCACAATCTCTGATGCAGGGGAACCCTGGACTGATTTGTTTTTAAATACTGGAGGTTTAACTCAGTATCCCTCAATACATCACCCCGGCAATGCTAATCATGATGACTTTTTTTTTTTTAGCACTTACAGCATGCTGCAGTAGTTTAAATGTTGTACAGACAGTAATTAGGACTGGAATTTTCAGCTCTATGTAGGAGAATATCAGCTCTTCAAAAAGAAAAAAAAATAAGTTTCTGCTCATTTTCCTTGTGGAGATAGATCAGTAAATATTTTATACATGTTCAAGGCTATCAGTTGCCTGGACTGAAAAGAACAAGCCCTGCTGCAGCAAAAACCTGGAGGAATCTAACAATCTCACTATTTCTTTTCTCTCTCATGTGGACACACATGTTCACTTTGTATGTAAAAAGGGCAGTTAAGTTTGGGGTGTATCTAAAGAATCATCTGGCTAACTTTCTCCAGAATCCTTAGTCTAGCTCTGTGAATAGGGACAACCAGGCCAGACCAGATCAGCCATTCCTCTAATCTGTCTCTGACACTGGCGAGTATCAGATATGTCAGAAGTTCATACCATAATGGATAATTATGTAATAACTTTCCTATCCCTAGGCAGTTAATGGTTGGCTTATACCATTAAGCATCAATGCTATCTTATGTCAGTGAGTTCTGCAGGTAAACTATGTCTGCTCAGCCCTAACCTGAAGTTTGAAGACCTGAATCTGGGATGAAGTCTGGAGTTCCATTCCACCCAGAGCTCACTATCACCCATTCTTCCTTAGACCCTTCCTTCCCACCAGCCCAGGGACACTGGCTATCCCACCCAAATTCTATGTGTTAGTGTGGGGAGGCCTGAAATGGAGAGAGAATGGATGTGATGTTTTAAGGAAGAAGGTGGGAGAAGGGATAGAGAAGAATATTTATCTGGTGGATGGTGATAAAAATATAGAATTGATAGATTTGGAAGGAGGAGAATATGAAATTAATGGACTTTTGTAGAAAGAATAGAATTTTACCCAGGGAATATCACATTTCTCAGTGATCTGGAAAAAAATGTATGAGACATATCACCAATTTGTGGGTGAATTGGCAGGCTATGAACACTACTGCACTGTGACTGTGGAGGTGCCTATCCTTTGACTGGTAGTATTTCAAAAGGTCATACTGGGGCAGGGAAAGGAGAGATTTCTGTGGATGCAAGCACTTGCATTTGTGTTGTGGTTCATTCCAACTATTGAATAAGGGAGCACTAAAGATTAACTTCTGGTGTCCGAGTTTAACATTTGTCTCAGATACCTCCAAAGCTTTCATGTTGCAAAATTAACATTTCAGCTGTGGAGTGAAAAACTAAAGGAAACAAAAAACAACAACTTAAAAATGAAAATAAATGAATGTATTAAGTTACAGCTGCTTCTAGCAGGTAGGTAAATAGACAACAAGTAATCTTTATGGTTTCATAAGAGATCACCCAGAAGCTGCAGATATCACTGCAATTTATTTCATGGCAAAAAGCATCAAAATATCAAAATAATTTACAACATCAATTTCAGAAAAATAGTTCCTAACAAGATGTAATCCTGCATTACTGCATACACCCCAAGGCCTTTGTGGATTCTGTAGGTGGAGGAACAAGGGCCCATACTAGGGCAAGTTTGAAAAACCTGCTGGTGGAGGTAGAACTCAGAGGTCCATTTAACTCCAAGGTAGAAGTGCTTAGTGCCCCTAAGTGCACAGATAAAGTGGAGAAATCTGGGATTGTTAATAGGGAAGGAAGGAGGAAGGTGCCTGGCTCGAGAGAAGGATTTTAACAGATATTTCCTGTTGTGCAAATATCATCATCTCAAGGAAATTATCACCCTGTCACCTCCTCAAGCCCAGGCTCAGCTGAAATGGGGTTTGATGCAACCATTTTGCAAACATTCACTTGGGGTACATCTACTCTGTACATTTCTTATGGCATCATGTAGAGCACATACTTTGCATGCCCTCCTAGCATGGATATAAATAGCAGTGTAGACGGTGAGGCACTGCTGACACTCCCGAACCCTTAGGGTATGTATCCTACACAGGACTACACATCCAAGCAGAGCCTCCCCACCACGGCATCCTCCTGCAGTTTTTAACCACAAATTTCATTGTGTAGCAGACACCTTTTTGACTGATAGACAAGGGGGTGAGATAGTATTTTTTTTTTATTGGACCAGCTTCTGTTGGTGAGAGAGAAAAGCTTTTGAGCTTAGACAGAGCTCTTCTTTAGGTCTGCAGATAGTGTTTCTTTTCTTTTTTCTTTTTTTTTTAACAGCAAGGCATTTTCCAATTATTTTTTTTTAAAAATTCCTGACCAGAGCTAGTCATCAGTTCTTGCAGAAGAAACAAAAGACATAACCAAGATCTTTTGTAGTTTTCAGCTTGCCTAGTATTCCTTGAATTTGGATTGTTTTTAGCTTTGCACTGTATATAATGATTTTGTGTTAGAAATTAATTATGATCTAAGCGGTGTGTAGTTATGAAATAGCTGTAACACATGCTACCAGTACCTCTTTGTCCCCACTCAAGTGTAGTTGTAGAAGCTGGTGTTTATGAAACACGTTATATACATTTGCCCTCTGATATGTTAATTGTATTTTTTACTGAAGAGTGGTACATTTCAAAGACTAAAAATATATTTCACTAGATAATTAGAAAGGCCTCAACTGCACTATTTGATCACCAGCTCCCTAGTATATTCTGATCATGTGTATGGAAAATGTTTCCCTAGCAACCATAACCACATAATGGTCTTAAGATGAACTGCTATACTACTCATGTTCCTTATTTTTACTAGTTTGGAACATACATTAATGGACACATTCATTACTCCAAATAAATAGGAAAGCTTTGCTTTGCAAGCTAAACTTCTTGCATTGTTTCAGCCAGATTTTTCATATCCCCTGCTATAGTCCTGTCTGTACATATTAGTGAGAATGTGGCCCTCTCTTTACAAGTTGTTCACATTAATTGCAAACTAGTCAGCATGTCAGTTAAATACGAAAATCAAAACTAGAAAAGAATAAAGAACAAGGAGGTAATTTCTGCTCTCATTTACCCAGATTTTACTCCACAGTAACTCAACTGAAATCACTGTCATTTATACAGATTCACAGCAGTGTAAATGAAATCAGAATCTCACTAACTTTTTCTTACTTAGTGTCAGATTATTTACTGATGTTATTCCCAGTGAGGGTCACTTCCCTGACAGTTCCCCTGAATGTTTACTTCATGGCAGAAATTACAAATTTTGTCTGTTGGAACACTGTAAAGTATTGCTGGTTAAAATTGCTGAATTTTTTTAAATAATGGATTTTTTAAAATAATGTATTGGTATCGGGTATGCTTTCCAGGTATCACCACTTCCCCTTATAACTGGAATCTTCTCTTCTAAACTGTTTTGGGCAGTACCTAATTCTAACAGTCATACAAATAATTGTTGGGCAAAAGTGAACATGGTTTCTGTAAAGGGAAATCATGTTTTACTAATCTATTAGAGTTCTTTGAAGGGGTCAACAAACATGTGCACAAGGGGGGAACCAGTGGACATAGTGTATTTAGATTTCCAGAAAGCCTTTGACAAGGTCCCTCACCACAGGCTTTTACATAAATTAAGTTGTCATGGGATAAGAGGGAAGAGTCCTTTCATGGACTGAGAACTGGTTAAAAGATAGGGAACAAAGGGTAGGAATAAATGGTAAATTTTCAGAATGGAGAGGGGTAACTAGTGGTGTTCCGCAAGGGTCAGTCCTAGGACCAATCCTATTAAACTTATTCATAAATGATCTGGAGAAAGGAGTAAACAGTGAGGTGGCAAATTTTGCAGATGATACTAAACTGCTCAAGATAGTTAAGACCAAAGCAGACTGTGAAGAACTTCAAAAAGATTTCACAAAACTAAGTGATTGGGCAACAAAATGGCAAATGAAATTTAATGTGGATAAATATAAAGTAATGCACATTGGAAAAAATAACCCCAACTATACATGCAATATGATGGGAACTAATTTAGTTACAACTAATCAGGAAAGAGATCTTGGAGTCATCATGGATAGTTCTCTGAAGACGTCCACGCAATGTGCAGCGGCAGTCAAAAAAAGCAAACAGGATGTTAGGAATCATTCAAAAAGGGATAGAGAATAAAACGGAGAATATTTTACTGCCCTTATATAAATCCACGGTACGCCCACATCTTGAATACTGCATACAGATGTGGTCTCCTCATCTCAAAAAAGATATACTGGCATTAGAAAAGGTTCAGAGAAGGGCAACTGAAATGATTAGGGATTTGGAACGGGTCCCATATGAGGAGAGATTAAAGAGGCTAGGACTTTTCAGCTTGGAAAAGTGGAGACTAAGGGGGGATATGATAGAGGTATATAAAATCATGAGTGATGTGGAGAAAGTAAATAAGGAAAAGTTATTTACTTGTTCCAATAATATAAGAACTAGGGGCCACCAAATGAAATTAATGGGCAGCAGGTTTAAAACAAATAAAAGGAAGTTCTTCTTCACACAGCGCACAGTCAACTTGTGGAACTCCCTGCCTGAGGAGGTTGTGAAGGCTAGGACTATAACAGTGTTTAAAAGAGAACTGGATAAATTCATGGAGGTTAAGTCCATTAATGGCTATTAGCCAGGATGGGTAAGGAATGGTGTCCCTAGCCTCTGTTTGTCAGAGGGTGGAGTTGGATGGCAGGAGAGAGATCACTTGATCATTACCTGTTAGGTTCACTCCCTCTGGGGCACCTGGCTTTGGCCACTGTCAGTAGACAGGATACTGGGCTAGATGGACCTTTGGTCTGACCCAGTATGGCCGTTCTTTTATTAAGTCACAATGCAAGCAAAGATTCTGGGCTATAGCAACTCAATTTATGCCATATGAAAACATTGTAGGATGCTTGTTAAGAATGAGAATGACCTTCAATAGATAAAATAACTAGTAATCTGCATCTTCTTGCAGACATGCATCTGAAAGAATTTTCTATTTCAGGGTAACCTCATGTCAGATGACTGTCACAGATAATTTCTATTATTTCCTTTTGTTCTGCACTTTATAGGCATGACCCCTATGTATTCCACAGCAAATTAGCCGCAAATTCTGCAGCAAGCTTCCTATATTATTTGGCACTTTTTTTCTCCAAAATCTGCTGCAGCATCATGTATTTTTTAATTAAGGAGGTTGAGTCTTAAAATATGGAAGCAGATAATACAATCTGTTCACTAATCTTTGCATTATTTACTATTATATCAAACAGATTATTTTTATGCTGCACCCACACTTTTTTAGTTTTCAATATGCAATAGCTTTTAATGCAATTCATTAACAAGACTATGTTAAAAAAAAGAGTTGTGCTGAAAATGTGTTTCAGAGGAGTGTAGACAAAAAACATTATAACACTTTCATTAAAATTTTTTTTAACCTTTTCAGAAACCCAGTTATTAGGAAGTCTGGATATAAATAAGAACCCATTGCCATATAGTACTTTATCCCTCTGTGTCACATTACCTGTGTTAGACTGACCACTCAACCTTAATGTTGCCTAAGAACGTTTGCAAAAATACTGTGTACACAAAGAAGAAAATAAGAACTGATGATTTTTGGAACTAGATCCCTTGAATAAGGAGCGGGATTTTCTAATCTTGTATTTTGTCACTTGACCACAGGGCTGAGCAGAGGTCATGAAGCCTCTATGTATGTGCCTCAAGATAGTACCCAAGGTAGGATGTGGGAGATTTCTGGCTTTGGATCCCAGTTGCATTGTACAGAATTTGGCCTTATTCATATGAATATGGAAGACTGTAATAAGCTGACATTCTTCATAGCTCCAGGGCTGGAGCACCCATTGGAAAAAAAATTAGCAGATGCTTAGCACCCACTGGCAGCGAGATCCCCTCTTTTCCCCAGCACCTCCCACCCACTAGTGACCCCGCTGATCAACTCCTCCCCCTCCCAGCACCTACCGTCTGCCGCAATCAGCTGTTTTGAGGCATGCAGGAGGCTCTGGGAGGAAGGGGGAGGAGCGGGGATGGGGCAAGTTCAGGGGAGGGGACGGAATTGGGCAGGAAGAGGCAAGGCAGGGGCGAGAAGAGGCGGAGTAGGGGTGGAGACTTGGGGGAAGGGGTCAGGTGAAGGCGGGGCCTAAGGTGGAGCCGGGGGTTGAGCACTCCCCAGGCCCGGATGAAGCCGGCGCCTATGCAGCAAATACATCGTTACATCTATGTTTGTAATGGAAATAGAAATGTATTATCTCTTTAATAGCAACATCATCTCCTATTAAGTGAGTTAGGCAAAATAGCAAAGAGTTTCAGGAAGACTGAAGAATTTGCCTCCCCCCCATGACTTTCTGTCTCTCTCAAATATGCCATCCTGTATGTTTGTGTGATAAATCTCCTCCTTGTCTGTTACGTTAACCACTCATGAAAACACCTCACTGCTACTGACTGTTATTATTATTATTAGCACTGAAAACATAGCACTGAAGAGTTCAGTCAGTCAGACAGAGGTTAAACCTATAGCTAGTGTCTGAGGAAGTGGAGGTGCTTCGTGGCATCTTGGGTTAGACAATATATGACAGTTATACTCCTCACAGGCAGAATGGCAAAAGTGAGTCTTCATCATGGGTGGCAGGTATCATAGGCTGGGGGAGGCTGTGCCTCCCCAAACAGCCAGGTGTGGCCCTGCCCACGGTCCACCCCTAGACCCCCTCCTGCTTCCTGCTCTGCAGCTCCCCCTATTCCGTGGTCCCATCTTCCAGGGCTGGGGGCGTTGGGACCATGCGGCCTGCCCTCCCGGCACTCTGGGGCTGGGGTGCTAGCCTGGGGCACAGGCTGGAAGGTGCGGTGGGGGGCTCTGGGTTCCAGCAGGAGTGTGTGGAATGGGCAGGACCTCGGGCAAAAGGGGCGGGGCTGGGGGCTAGCCTCCCCCAGCCAGCAGTTCACACGCCACCCATGATATTCAGGAGAGACTTAAATATGGAGATAGTAGGGGCCTTGTAATTCTAGCTTAGGAACAGCATACCCTGGATAGGAAACAGCATGACAGCGAGCACAGAGATGTTTATGCAATATGCTGACAAATGGGCAGACAAGTTTGACACTTGATACAGAAGAGACAGGTAGGAAAACCACATGAAACAAAACAAGGCAAGTAAATCAATTTCTAATAGCATAATGCTGGAGGAAGGAAAGGAAGTCATGAAGAAGAACAAGGTTGGGGAATCGGGAAAAAATAAAGACGAGAGGAGTTTCATTAATATTCATAGATTTCAAGTCCAGAAGGGGACAATGTGATCATTTAGTCTGACCTCATGTACAACAGGAGGCCACAGAACGTCCCCAAAATAATTCCCAGAGCATATCTTTTTAAGAAACATCCAAACTTGATTTAAAAATGATCAGTGATGGAGAATCCATAAGAATGCCTTATTTCCTGTCTGAATTTGCCTAACTTCAGGTTCTACCCATTGCATCATGTTGTATCTTTCTCTATTAGATTGAAGAGCCCATTTTTAAATATTTGTTCCTCGTGTAGATATTTATAGGCACTCCATAACCTTTTTGGTTATTTGGTTAGCCAAATAGATTGAACTCTTTGAGTCAATCACTATACGTCATGTTGTCTAATCTTTTAATAATTCTTGTGGCTCTTCTTAGAATCCTCTCCAGTTTATCAACATCCTTCCTGAATTGTGGGCACCAGAACTGGATACAACATTCCAGCAGAAGTAATAGTAGCGCAAAATACAGAGTTAAAATAACTTCTCTACTCCTCTTCAAGATTCCCCTGTTTATGCATCCCAGGATCACATTTGCTTTTTTGGCCACAGCATGATCATATTCAGCTGGTTATCCACCATGACCCTCACATTTTTTTTAGAGTCACTGCTTCCCAAGATAGAGTCCCCCATCCTATAAATATGGCCTATGTTCTTTGTTCCCGATTTATTAAAACACAGTTTGGACACAGTTTACCAAGAGATCCAGATTGCTTTGAATCAGTGACCTATCCTCTTCATTATTTAGCATTCCCCCAATTGTTTTGCCATCTGAAAACTTTGAGTGGTGAATTTATGCTGAGTGAGAGAGAGAAAGAAACAACCACTACACTTAGAATTTTTTCCGGGCACTAGCTAGTTAGGTGATTTTTTACATAGGATCGTTCTGAAGAAATGTTAGATGTTACTTCGTATGTTAAATTAGTGTTATTCCTACTACATTTACAAATCAAATTTCCAAAATATATTTCTGAATTTTTAATGTTTACCTTTATTTATGGTCCATCATAACATAATGATGTGATAACAATGCTTGGCAAAATTGGGTTTTGTCATGAGAATCATTGTGGCATGATTCACACATAAACAGGGCCTTTCCCCCTCCCCAATTCAATGAGGATTTTCTGTGTGACCACTAAAATTTATACTTCTCCACAAAATAATGGAATGGATAACGAGCAATTTTATCGTGTCAGAGAGGCATAGAGGGATTCACTGATTACAGGAAACTACTTTAATCAATAACGAGAAAAAACTACAAACGAGAAATTTGCTTCATTTTGTCTTAATGAGTAAATGCTAGACATTTCAATAGTGCTTGCTGAAAGAAGTCTTGCATAATTTTTATACATTATTCAATTTTATGTTTCTAATGGTATTTCTAAAAGCAGGATCACATATGTAATTACATTGCTTTCAAATATGACAGTGCTGGATTTGTACCAGGTTTCACAGAGGATGCTGTGCAGTTAGTGCAACTAACTCTTTTAGATTTTCATATACTGTTTTTTTAAAACTCATTATAATGTATTTAGTCCTGTCACATATTTTAAGGGTGGTGTTATCAGAATACTTCACAGCGGCAGTAAATCTGGAAGCATAAAAGCAACCTTGACTTTAAAAAACAAAACAAAAAAACCCCAGCTTTTCTGGAGTGGAGCATTGTAAAAAATTCGCAAATGAGAAGTGGTGACTTGATGGGCCTTCCTTTTATCACTTTTTAGTGGAGACAGTAGTAGGGGAGGTAGTGGCTGGGAAACCCCTGATACCAAGAGGAAGAGCCTTTTTTAGATAATTATAAGAATACAAGGGAAAGACAATTCATAAATTACAGTGACAAATGTTAAAGATATTCTAATAGTTATGTATGAAGCCAAACATTTAGTTGTTTTTGTTTATTTATTTATTTATTTATTTATTTATATGAGTGCCTAGAAACCACAACCAAGATCAGGGTCCTATTGTGTTAGACACTACACAAAACATAGAAGCCACAACTTTTACACTTAAGAGTTTACTATCTAAGACAGACAAAGAAAAGCAAAATGAGATGGTCAAAGGCTAGTGAAACAGACACAGATAAGTGAATAGACTTGGCTGAGGTCACAAGGAAGAGATGGGGAAAGAACCCAGATCTCCTGACTCCTATCTTAAGGCTTTTTAGTGCCCGGTCCCCCTACATGGCACTACCTGTCTTAAGTAAAGTAACTCTATAGTCAACCATAAAACAAGAAGGTCACATATGTATTTCTTAAGAACAAGGGAAAATTATTTTGGAGCACATACTGTACTGTAGCTAGCCACCACCATATCCCTTTTAAAAAATTATAGTGTATTTGAGAATTTTGCTCTAGTGTAGTTGTATCTGAAGGTTCACAATACAAAAATTCTTAACACTTCTGTAGTTGATTCAGCCTCATATTTCAGCACTATGCTGTACTTCTTCTGGATGACACTTTGCAAATGCCTTCTTATACTCCACCAAGTAAAATATGTTTAATTTATATGGCAATTAATTTCTACTGCTCTTGAATGACTTTACCCTTTAGGTATTATCAGTACCATCATGCAGAGAACATGGTTTTCTTTCCATCCTCCACACTTTTACAAAACTTATGCACCAGCTTTTTTCTTCTAAAACTTTTGTTTTATGACTATTATGGCTGTCACACTGTCTGGAGTGGCTCTTGACAGTGAATGCCAACCTCAGGACAGACTGTCAAAAAGGAGGTCAAAACCCCCAAACTGGTTGTATATTCCATAATTAGATTTTACTAACCAAGTAGCAAGTGTGAACTCCTCAAGCACTATAACAGCCTTAACATGGAGTCATAGACATAGGTACTCTGGTCTGTCTTGCCTCCCAGGCAAGCTTGACTTTGTGAACAATGGTCACTTACACCAAAAAGCACAACAATGTTCAGGTAACCCCCAATCCCAAAGGACCAGTCACTTACCCTAGGCCAATTGTATTCAGATGTCAAACCAAAGACGCTCGTATCCAATCATGTAACAAACTAACTAAAGGTTTATTAAAAAGGAAAACTAAATGAGTATTATTTTACAAGGTAAAAGCAAGTAAATATACATACAAATGAGTATCACTCTTGAGTTTCAAAAGATAATAGACAGTTTTATCATAAGCAGCCGCTATATGACCTTTGGGACTAACGGAGGCAAAACAGCTGGGGGTATTTTGCTTATGTTTAGCAATTCTTGGCTCTTTAGAGTCCAAGCAGCACTAAACAAAACAAAACAAAAAAACCCACAACAACCAAATTTCTCCTTGAAAGGGATTTGTATTCCCTTCACCCCAGAGCCCATGCTGATGGGATGAGCTCTGCAACATCCATATCTCTTCCCTTAAAGGGGTATGCTCCTTCCCCCAGCAAGTCCGATAAAAGTCACCCCACCCCCTTAAAATGAGGTGCAGTCATTGTTTTGTCTTTTTGTTTCCTTCCCATATTCAGATTCTCTTTTAAGGGGTAGAAACTGCAGATCTAGAACTGATCCCTATTTAGCTTCCTCTCTCCAAGCTTTCCTCCCAACTCCTGATGCATTCATCTCTTTACATTTCTTTCCTGCTCCCATTTCTGCTGTCTCTCAGAATTACTTATCTATCTGATATCCTGGTCTCTTTTTTATTCCTATTTCTGATGCCCGCCCAGTACCTGCAGTGCTGTACTTATTGCAATATCATGTCAGAAATGTCAGAATTACAACAAATGTTGACATATGGTACCACATACAGATATAATGATGGTCATTGGCAGAAAAGGGTTGAAAAGGGTTTAGGTTAATTTTGGAAAGAAAAATTGAGCGTGATTTGCAGTTGGGATTGTTTTTTGACAATTGGTTCACCCAAACCTAATCACATTAGATGTCCTTTACAACTGATGTAATAAATTACAGTTGATCATTACCAAATCTAATTTCTAGTAGTAAATCTTTAAAATGACTATACAGGGAGTATATATGGCTTAATCAAGCTATAATAAAATAATGGAAAATTTGTTTTCATGGACAGTAATTTAAAGGAAGTTTTCTTATGTTACTTCTTCAGTTAAACCAGTCATTGAAGGTGTAATGTTTACCTCGGTCCTATTAAATCAAATTTTATAAATACAAACCTAGATATGCCCACACTTGTGTTTGGCCTTTGAGGGCCCAATCCTGTATATACTTAGTCATGCAAGTAGTTCCATTTACCTCAGTAGGGCTATCCACAAGACTAGAATTTGTAGCAGTGAGCTCTAAATAACAAAATGCAGTCTCCATTGCACTGTGTGTGATATATGTGTGTATGTCTGTATTTATATACAGATGGAATAAAAACTAATTTTATAGAATATATTATTTGAAGACATTGAGGCTACTCACCGGGATAAAATGATTCATGTGAACAACGATAAATAAGATTGGGTGCTTATATGTTAAGTTTATTTAACCACTTCATATTGTTACCACCATTCCTGACCAAAAAAAAAGAAAAGAAATCAAACCTAATTTTTATCTCTTAGGATGTTGATCTGTGGATACGGTGTTGTAATATGGCCTCCTCATATGATTGTGACAGTAGTTAGATTTCTGAAACTTTTCTTTGCACGTTCTCCACAAATATATTCATTTAGCAGTGGGAGATATTTATATTTACCCATGAATTTACTATTCATTTATTTTACTACTATCTGGAATCATGACTTTGAAGTATGACAACGTGTGATATGGCATGAAAAGTCTGCAACAAAATAATCATTTGTAAGCAAACAGTTTTGGACTCTTGTTCATAATGCACAACAGTTATTTAAATATAGTTTATTAAAGGGCCACATTCAGCTTACTTTACATGAGTATTCCCATTGATTTGTAAGGTAAACAATACTTGGCCCTCAATCTAAAATTCCTAAAATATTTGGGATGGAATCTTGAAAGTGCTCAGGATTGTCGCAACTGTTCTTTGTTATTTCTTTCCTATTGACTTCAGTGGTAGCAGAATTAGGCCAACAGTGAGTGTTGTTTTTTTTTGGGGTGGGGGGGAACCACCCTAAATTCAGAGCACGTTTTGTACCTACTGGAGAAACTGTTGTCTTCTCTGTACACAATGCATTTTTTTCATACTGATACCATGTCCACTGAGATAAAGCCTATATTAATATGGAACTTCTGGAGCAGTCAAAATATTAAATTTACTTTATCTGGGGTCTAAGCTTATTCAATTTATCTGATTCGAATGATGCACATTGAATTCAACAAGTATCTTTGAAAATAACAAACATTGGCCCAAACCGGCCCTTGACAATTTATAGTGACTTTCAACAAAATAATATCTTCATTTAGTTATCCCTCTTCAGGCTTTTATTCTCCATTATTCAGTAAGGGCTGTTGGCTCTTAAAGAACAGTTAAATGTGAACTCATTCTATAAATTCTTAGGACTAGTACTTTGACAGTATTGTATAGAAAACAGGTCCACAACAACAGTGGTTGGCTTTATTTCCTTGTGAAACAAAACTGAATGTGAGGAAGAAGTGGATAGAAAGCAGAACTGGTCACATAATGGGGGGTGTTTTTTCCCAATGAAATATTCCAACAAAATGATTTTTTCATTATCATTTTTTTCACATTTTTTGTGTTTAAATAAATTAAAACCAAAATGTTGTTTTATTTTTTAAACCAAACCCCTGAGAAATTTTAGACAAAAACATGTAGAATGTTTTCCATGAACTTGTCCATTTTGCCAACAGCTGTTTTTCATCCCCGTGTCCCCCCCCCCCCAAAAAAGGTCAGAAAAAATCACCCATCTCTAATAGGTAAAATATGGAAAAGAGAGTGTATTAGTGAACAGGTAAACAAAGTAGAATAACAAAGTAGAAGGAAAATACTTGCAAGAAATTTTAAAATGAGTTTATAAAAATAGAGGGATGCTGTGAGTCAGAAGTATTGCAATGGAGCACCATCTTTGCTATAGTTAAGGTTCATCAGCACTTGCTCTTTAAAGGTTGATTCTTCTAAGTACTCTAAAATCCACATGCTTACTCAAATTGTCTTGATTTTTTCTGTGACTCAGGGGTGCTAGGTAGAATTTGCTGTCCTAATTTGATGTAATTTGAGCAAGAAGTCCCCGAGATACAACCCCCTCCTCCCCCTGGAAAAAAAAGGCATTTTTTTCAAATTCAGCAGCTGCTTATAATTTTAACTTGGTACTCAAACTATGGCTCTAATTGCCCCCAATTGATTTCATTCTCTCAATATTTATCCCAGGTAGTGGATGGCACCCACTGCCTCTTTGGGGAAGCACTATTGACAATGTTATTAGTTTTGTAGAATGGTACACTCAAAAGGGGAAAAAAAGCGATTGAAATGAGCAAGTGCAGCAAAACTAGGTAAGAGATCTTACATAGGCAGCCTACTGTCATGGTAACTGCATGGCTCAAGAAGACATGTTGTGGCCAGGCACTGTAAGTTCAAACCCTATGCTTGGTGAATCTCTGAGAATGATCTGTAGGCCCACCTCAGTTAAGGGTTTTTTCTTTTTTTACTTTTGGGAAATATCCTGTTAATTTGAACACCTAATTTAGAATGATTCTGACTATTTTCTGAAAGAATATACATTTCACATACTCTATACAGACTCTATACATACTCTATACAGATAGAAAAGAATGATTTCTGGGCATGTTGCTATTTTTCCAGCTGGGAGGTTATTGTAGCAGAGTGCCAGCACTGATTCAGAAATTACACAGAATGATAAAGATGGTCATCTTTGTATTCCAATGTAGTGTGTCCCTGAACCTTCCAAACTCACTTCATCTAGGAACATGACTTCAATTCAAATTTAAGTTCTAGCATTGAATGGGTTAATCAATATTTCTATTATAGCCTACCTGCTGTTGTACTATGGTGAAGAACCATTTTGCTGCTCTCTCACAAGCCAATTCCATCTAACAAAACACACTTCAGGTACCAGGTTGAATACAGCATTCTGTTGTGATTATAATGAAGCAGCAACAACAACAAATAATGCTGCCAGAGCACAGATGCTTGGCTAGAAGAGAACTACCAAAGGCTCTTTAATATTTTGTTTTAATTATTATATAGAACATGTTTGAAATAACTGGTTATATTCTGCCATAACTAGATACTGAAACTTTTGTTTCTCTTATAATATTCTTTTCTTTTCAAGTTCTGAATTGTCCAGTTTGAATGTGGCTGTGAACTTTTTCAAATGTAAGCAGACTCTAGTCTGATAACTTTTTGGGAGAAGAGAAAAAGAGATGACTGAGCAATGCACTGTAATTTGGCTGAGAGTCTCTAGTAAAGATTTCAAATCCTGCTTTTTTGGATGGGAAGCAGTAATCAGAATTTTTTTGGTGGGGGGGCTGAATTTTAATCTTTCTGCATAGTTAAGCTACTAAAGAAATACAAGTAGGAGAAAAATCTTGAAAGCATTTTGTTAAAAGTGAAGTTTCTTTTGCAATAACACTTGACATTATGGGATTACAGACAACAGAAGAGCAGCAGGATTCATACTTTCTGCTTAGCACGTTTCCATTATAGAATGTGTGTTGCTGTTTTGATGCACTATAAACCTGAGCCTACATAACTGTACATTTTAGAATGTTGGTTTTTTTGAACATTTGCATTTTTATTTCAGTTCCTTAAAAGTTTACTTTTATTTAAGTTCTGTATTCTTGTTAATGATCAGTTATCACAGGGCTTAATGGCTCAGAGAATACATAATGTTCACCATTTTGAATATAGTCTAGGTTGGTAATAAGTGCTGGCTGTGGTGATCTATGTAAAATGAGCCTGAGGTAGTCTCAGTCCTCAGTGCCTGAGTCTCTGTGGCTTGGACCAGGGCCGCCCGGGGGGGGGGCAAGTGGGGCAATTTGCCCCAGGCCCTGGGCCCCACAGGGGCCCCCACGAGAATATAGTATTCTATAGTATTGCAACTTTTTTTTATGGAAGGGGCCCCCAAAATTGCTTTGCCCCAGGCCCCCTGAATCCTCTGGGTGGCCCTGGCTTGGACTGTGCATAGTCATTGACACTTATCAATTTCAGCTCCCACACATTGGGCATAGAGGGAGTAAGATGCTGCCACCAATTGTCAAGCACTAACTCAGGCTACACAAAGTCTGTGGCAGTGAAGAAAATTCTTTCTTGAGCCTTTAGAACAGGTGATTTATCTTGAGTGAAATTTCAGTGTCCCATTTACATCAGCCATTGGTACTGTCTGCATGAATGTCCACAGTTAAAGATCCCTGAGGATGTAACAATGCCAGCTAAAATACAATCATGTCCCAGGCCGACCAGTGGCTAAAATGGATAGTGCAGGACTCCAAAAGCCATCATGCACTTGGGGTCTAAAAAAAAATGACGGGGTTAACCATGGGGTGGGAATGAGAGGAATGAAACACAGGGATATGTTTTTCTCTGACTTTTCTGTGGACCCCATTCTAGTACTAGGACAATTTTTCCATTAGACAGAGTGCAGAAGGCAGCAGGAACACAAATCATCACCATTTTTAATGGTAATTTCATGACCCATGAATGGCAAATTGAATAGTCTGGCTCTGGTGCTTTTGCAGTTGTTTCGGAGTCGAGAAATAACAAGTGTCTGCCATTCCAAGTGTGAAAACAGATATCAACCAGTGTGCCATTCAGAAGCATATTCTAACACTCTTTGATATTGGTTTATTCTGATATGGAGCATTTTCACTGGTTTTCCTTCCTCTTTGTGCTGATTCATTCCCATCCATAAATCCTACCTTATTTGATCCTCCAGAATTAAGTCTTGATGGAGGAACAAAGTTCATGTTTTCAACTACCTTTTTTCTCTCTCTGTTTCATCTTCCCAAATGGCATAACCCTTCAGTATGAAAGTTTTATTTTAAAAAAAAAAACCTTTAAATTATACCAATATGACAAAACATCATGTGCTTCTTTAGCATACATTGGCTCACAGCAGTATCTTTCTTCCCTACCTATAAACTCTTATCTGAAAGCACATCAATACTTTGCATCACAGTAGAACTCTCATAAATCACCACAATTCAAAGAAGGATAGTAAAAATAAATCTAAAATTTATTTTCATATGTATCTTTTAGCTAGCTTTAAAACTTTCCTTACCCACACAAACTTCTCCCATATAACTACTATTTCCTGCTGAAGATCTTTAAAATGAAACAATGTTTTTATGGGGAATGACACTTTATTCAAAGCAAACCGTAGAGAAGGTTTCAACATTGTTTATCTGTGTTCTTTATTTGTGTTAATAAAGAACAATTAATTGTCAGCAGCAATGGCTACAACTCTTTACATATTTAATAGCATTAACAAAGGGGAAGGAAAACAAGCCAGAATAAGGAAAGAACAGGTTCAAGAATATTTAGGTAAGTTAGATGTATTCAACAGGCCCTGGTGAAATTCACCCTAGGGTACTTTAGGAACTAGCTGAAGCAATCTCAGAACCATTAGTGATCATCTTCAATAACTCGTGGAGGACAGGTAATATCACAGAGGACTGGGGAAGGGAAAACATAATACCTATCTTTAAAAAGGGGAACAAAGAGTACCCTGGGAATTATAGACCAATCAGCCTAACTATGATAACCAGAAAGATAATGAAATAAATGATTAAACAATACATTTGCAAGCACCTAAAGGAAAATAAGGTGATAAGTAATAGCCATCATGGATTTGTCAAACACAAATCATGACAAACCAACATAATTTAGTTCTTTGACAAGGTACTGGCCTAGGTACTTGGGGAATCACAAGGTGACTAGTCACTTCAAGTGGGAGTGAAGTTCAGTGCATTTGTCACTGATTGTCTGTTGTCCAGTTAGGCTAAATCAGTGGTCCCCAAACTTTTTACTTTGTACCCCCCTTACTCCTGCCTGTGCCTCCCCCCGGTGCTAGGAGTGGGAGTGGGGCTGCAGCTCTGGGGGGGGGGGAACGTGGACAGGGGCAAGGGGACTGAAGCTGGGGCCATATTGGGGGCAGGGCCAGGAGCGGAGTTGGTGGGTGGTGCTCCCTCCCCGACCCAGCCATGCTCCCCCCCCAAACTTTCTTCTTCACCCATCCTAGGGGGATGTACCCCACAGTTTGGGGACCTCTGGGCTAAAGGCAGGTACACGGGCTTTATAAAGGGAAAGTCAGCTGCTGTGGAAGCTAAGAAAGTGGAGCTGTGGCAGAACTGCTGAAAAGGCTCAAAAAGGAGGTAGTTGGAGAAGCTGATGGAGAAGCAGCCAGATAATTCAGAAAACACAAGATCAAGAAGGGCACCGATGCAACCCCTTGAACTCAAGGGGAGAGACTGATTCAGCAGAGCCTCGGAAATGCTCCCACCTGTGCTG
Organism: Emys orbicularis; assembly: GCF_028017835.1. Lineage (NCBI taxonomy): Eukaryota > Metazoa > Chordata > Testudines > Emydidae > Emys > Emys orbicularis. The sequence continues at coordinate 29,278,259 of NC_088684.1, forward strand.
AACAGAGAGGCTTGAAGCCAGACAGAACTGAGAGGGAAGGACTGTGCTTAGTGGGAGACTGGGTGGAACAGACATTACTCTGGGTTGATTTTAGTTTATATTAATAAACCAGTCCCTAAGAAGGGGGGTTGTTATTGGACATAAGCCTCTGTGGAATAGTCCTGAGAGCCTGTGAAGGGGAACTTGACGCAGGTAACTGCAGAGCTATGCTTGTCCAGCAAGAGGTGCTTGACAGGTAGTTGGCCTTTTTTACAGGTGGATAGCAGTAGACATGACAGGCTGGTGACATAGTCCCCCATGACATTCTCATAAGCATACTAGAGAAATATAGTTTGGATGGAGTTACTATGGGGTAGGTTCAAAACTGGTTGGAAGATAATTCTCTCAGAGCAGTTATAAATGGTTTGCTGGCAAAATGGGAGGACATGTATAGTGCAGTCCTGGGTATTGTACTCTTCAATATTTTAATTGAGTTGGCTAATGGAGTGGAAAGTATGCTTATGATATCTGTGAATGGCACCAAGCTGGGAGAAGCTGCAAGCACTTTGGAGGACAGGTTTAGAATTCAGCATGACCTTGACAAATTGGAGAATTGTTCCCAAATCAACAAGATGGAATTCAGTAAAGACAAGTGTAAAGTACTACACATAGGAAGGAAAAATCAAATGCACAACTACAAAATAGGAAAATACTACAAAATACAAAACTACAAAATAGGAATAACAGGTTAGGCAGTAGTACTGCAGAAAAGAATTATAGTAGATGTGATGCAAATGCGCTTCAGAATGAAATTTGTCTGTTTTGTATCAACAGGAGGGTCATATATAAGACATGGGACGTAACTGTTCTGCTTTATTAAGCTCTGGTGTGGCCTCAACTGGAATATTGTGTCCAGTTGTGGGTACCACACTTTAAGAAAGAAGCAGACAAATTGGAGAGAGTCCAGAGGAGAGCAACAAAAATGATAAAAGGTTTAGAAAATCTGAGCTATGAGGAAAGGTTAAATAAACTGGGCATTGGGAGTGGTGCATTATGGGTAGCTATCCCAGCATGCAAGTGACTGCAACGTGCTTTTAAAATGGGGTGGGGGGAGTGTGACAGGGAGTGTGTTGTGTGTATGGGGGGGGGAGAGAGTGGGTTTTTGGGGGGCTGAGAGCATGTCAGCATGCTGTCTTGTAAGTTCAGACAGCAGCAGATCCCCCCTCCCTGTGCCTCTCTCTCTCACACACAGCATTCCACACTAATCTGTCTCGGAGCACACTTATCTGTCTCGGAGCAGATAAGCAGTCAGAAATGGAGCTTTCAAACAGCATATCCACATTCCTACAGTGAGTTCAAAACAATGAGAAGAGTGGCCACTTAACTTAAGGGGATTATGGGACATTTCCGGAGGCTGATCAGAGCACAGTAATGCAACACCTCTGTTCTGCCCAATTGAGGCTAAGGGTTCTTTAGGGATTCTCGGTGAAGGACTGAAATGAATGACCCAGGACGAGGAGAAATGGATACAACTCAATTTTATTGTAAGATGGTAAGTATGAGTATTAATTTTACGAATCCTTATTAAACCACTACAGTAATATATAACTAAATTTAAACAACTACAATTGCTATATGACTACATTTAAGCAAGCAAGGTAAGGGAAAGGAAGCACATAAGAAAATAAAGCCCTTTCCCAACTAACCACAATAGGGGGTAATAGGCAAAATAACCACAGACAAAAAAAATTGATGTTTAACTAATTACTTACGGCCATGCAAATAACAGCCAGATGGGAGAGCATATACATAGTGAATTCAAGCCGTCTACATGACGCACGCTCGGGCTGGATTCGGGAGCGGGAGGGTTAAGCCCAGGTTGATCAGACCTGGACTGGTAGTGACGTTAAATCGTTTCGGGACACCTATAATTGCTATACAGGGGCGACTAACTATATAGTTTAGAAAGTAAATGTGGCACGTGTTGATTGGCTTTAGTGCCCTGTCTTCCCCTTATTAGGAAAAATAATATAATGCGGAAACTGCAGAAACGGTTTTCTGCGGTAAACAGTCTGGATACGTCCCTCATAAGTTTCCTGTGATGAGCACTATGCCTTAATAAGGTCGGTCAGTCTATTGGGGCCTCTTCTCTTGCTTCGGGTTCGCTGCAGGGTTGAGAGACGGCCTGGCCAAAACCGAATGGGGGGGCGGGTTAGGCTGTATTAACAACCTCGTCTACACTGGCGCTGCGGCGCTCCAGCGGGGGCACAGCAAATGTTATTCCACTCGCCAAGGTGGAGTACTAGCAGCGCTGTAGCCGCGGAGTCAGAGCACTCTACGTGACTTGCCAGTGTGGACGGGGAGTGAGCTAGTGCGCCCGGGGCTGCTTTAATGCGTTGTAACTCGCAAGTGTAGCCAAGCCCTAAGGTGCCAAAATTACTCCTCATTGTTTTTACTGATACAGACTAACACGGCTACAACTCTGTAACCTGTCACCATGCAAGATAGTTAAAATATAGATACATAGTCAATATTCCTAATTTCAGATACAGAAATGATACATGCATACAAATAGGATAATCATATTCAGTACATCATAACCTTTCCAATGATACCTTACAAGGCCCATTTTGCATAAAGTACAGGTTAGTTATGTCATATTCCTATCACAAACATATTTTCATAAAGAATATGGAGTATAATGTTACAGCCTTAATCTGCAGCCAGGGAGATTTATGTTGCATATTAGGAAAACTTTCTCATCCAATTTTTCTAAGAGCAGGATAAACAAACATTTGTCCAGTATGGTCTAGGTCTGGAGTGACTGGGACTGAGCCTCCCAGACCAGGTTGACAGTGCTGGCCCTGAAGACCACCCCCCGAGCTGCTACTTCAAAACACTGTCTATAGAGCCATTTTTAGAACTCTAGTGTGAGGGCCACATGTCTACTGACCCCAGCTGGGAGGTTCACTCCCACTCACTCCAAAATGATGTGATAACATAACCTATGATTCTATGAAGAAACAGAAATCTTATCCCTCCCACCCACCTCCCGCATTTCAAGGAATTGGACTAAATCCCCAGCTCAGGTCCCAGTGTATGGCCTTGGTTTTGGGTTAGATTCGAAACCAGAACTGGCATGTTCTCCAAGTCTGGCTCAGATACAGACTAAGGCCCTGATCTTGCTAACATGTACACATGTGCTTAACGTTCCATTCAGTGGGACTATTCCCATGTTAAGAGTGGAAATGATTTGAGCTCAAGTTAGCAGAAATCCCATGAGAATACTTCATTCTCATAAGACTTTGGCCTAGCCTGGCAGGAATCTTTTGAAGACAGCTGATGTCATGAGAGTCTTCCTATTTTGGGGGCAAAATCACATGAGAACAGCTCACAAGATTTCAGTATTGCTGAGCGATGCTCCGACTCAAGCTTGAACATGGGTCTATATTGATCTCAAATGCACTTATGTATCCATTATACATTGTAGACTTTTTTAGAGAGATAGTCAGCAGAGGGGCAACATTTCTCCCATAGCAAGACTCTGTCAACTCCATTTGTAAAACCAAACTTTAGTACAACCTAAATTCAAAAGAAATGTTTGGACATTTTAATTAGGTGTTTTTAATACACAAACCACTATCCCTTGCAGTGTTTGAAATGAAGACATTTGCAGCACTATCAACCTGTAGTGAAATTGACTACAGTGATTTTCATGGTCCAAGTTAACAGCAATGTAAAAGTAAGATGTAAAGAGTAACACATATCATAAAATAGAATTTTATGATTTTTCAATTTTAATATTATATAGTTGTATCAGTGACACAGACTTCTTTTGAGCACTATAACTATAACTAGCATATTTTGAACAGTGCTTTTTGCAACCAGTAATGCTTATCATAAAATATATGAAGCAGTCTTTAGGCCATTTTGCAATTGCTTATCCCTTATTTAACTGAAATTCAAAATTTCAACAACAATAAAATCAAAATGTTAACATTTTTATCTCACCCTGATGATTGTTTCTGGTGCAGATGAATCAATGTAAAAATATTCCAAAAATTTACACATTTACAAGCATGAATGTGGAGGTGGTAGGTGGGAGTTTAAGCAGTAGGTGGACCAATGCTAGGGTTTGAGAGGGTGCCAGGAAGCAGGTGGGGGCATTGGACAAGTGTGGGGTGAAAAACTGAGCCACTCTTAAAATATGCATTTTTAATATACAGAATCTGAACTGAATTATTTTAAATCAGATTTGTTCAAATATAAATACATCAAAATGGGCAAGGTAGAAGACATATATGTTCCCAATAGGACAAATGTCACATTCCTATTTTATACTTTAGCATACCATTCTGTGTGGTAGATGTGACGGGTCACTCTCGGGGTACCACCTGGAACTGGGGTACCACCGAGCCTCCTGACATCTCAGCCTGTGTTCCCACTCACACTGTAATGCTGTGACAAGCTCCCGGTCTCACACTTTCACCAGCACACAGGTAGGGACACACCCAGCTGTAGTAATATGCAGGCATGCTTTCTGACCAGCCCCTGCATGGGAAGGCTATACAGGTAGGGCACTTATAATCTTCTCAGGCGCACACCCACTCTGAAGTGTAAACCCAAAATTATACCATCTTGCGCTGCACAGAGATCTGTACAGCATAAGCTCATAAACTCCGCCCCCTCCCTCAATGTAGAGAGGAAATATACAACAGCTTTTTACCCCAAGTTATAACTTCCACACACTGGATTGTGATAAAGCAAATTTATCACCTACAAAAGATAAATTTTAAGTGATTATAAGGGATAGCAAACAGATCAGAGCAGATTACCTAGTAAATAAAAACACAATCTAAGCTTAATATACTAAAGAGATTGGATATGAGTAGCAAATTCTCACCCTAAATGATTATTTAAGCCAGATGCAGAGATTCTTAAAGGGCAAGCTGCACTTGCTTGCACCTTAAAAGCCCAGGTATTCCTTTCACAGGCTAGAAATCCCTTTAGCCTGGGTTCAGCCCTTTCCCCCCAGTTCAGTCCTTCTTCCTCAGGTGTTTTCAGGAGTCTCTTTGGGCAGGGAGTCAGTGAAGAACCTCGATGATGTCACTCCCCTGCCTTAAATAACTTTTGCATATGGCAGGAAGCCTTTGTCTCCAAGCTTGGGTCCCACACCTTTCTGTAGAAAGACACTGGTCTTCCAAGATGGAGCCCAGTACCAGGTGATATGGTCACATGCCCCTGTAGAGTCATAGCAGCCATGAGTTGGAGGCTGTTTGTAGAGTCCTCAGGAAGGCTCTGTGGTGGGAGATTAGCTTTTTCTAAGACCTATTGTTCTTCCTAACGGCCCTTCCCAGACAGCCATCTAGACTGATTGCATTCTGCCTAGTGGGCATTCCCCAGGTGTAATAGATGCATAGACAATATTCCTAACTTCCGATACCAAAACGATACATGAATATGAATAGGATAATCATATTCAGTGAATCATAACCTTTTCAATGATATCTTACGTGATCTATCTTGCATGAAATACAGCATAGTTTTGCCATAATCCTATTGTAATAATATTACTATGAAGAGCTTGGCCGCTGGAGAGCAGTGGCTGCTGGCTGGGAGCCCAGCTCTGAAGGCAGAGCTGCCACCAACAGCATCATAGAAGTAATGATGGCATGGTATGGTATTGCCACCCTTACGTCTATGCTGATGCCTGCAGAGCTGGGCCCTCAGTCAGCAGCTGCCACTCTCCGGCTGCCCAGCTCTGAAGGCAGAAGCTCAGAAGTAAGGGTGGCATGGTATGGTATTGGCACCCTTACTTCTGTGCTGCGGCTGGTGAGGAGCTGCCTTCAGATGTGGGCACCTGGAAACAGCTGCCACTCTCCGGTCATCTAGTTCTGAAGGCAGCACAAAAGTAAGGGTGGCAATACTGTGACCACCCTAAAATAACCTTATGACCCCCTGCAACTCCCTTTTGAGTCAGTACCCCCAATCTGAGGAACACTAGTCTCACCCATGAAATCTTTGTAGGATAGGGTAAAAGCACAGAAAAGACCAGATTTCATGGCGGGAGACCAGATTTCACGGTCCGTGACATGTTTTTCATGGTCATGAATTTGGTAGGGCCCTAATTATATTCATGATTTTATTTCTGTATCCATAAATGATAGGGAAATTCTGATCAGAAAGAAAATTTACTAGAGCTGCTTAGAAATCAGAATCTGTTCCATGGGCAATTCAAACAGGTGTCTATAAAATAAGTAAATAAATTCCAAAATGGAATGAAAAGTCAAAATTTCCTGTAAAACAAAATTTCTGAACAATTTCATTTTGATAGTGTCCTAACATTTCTTGTGGCTATATTGAAAGCCCACAGGCTCTTTTGGTTTTGATTAGAACTGGTCAGAATGTAGGGGCGAGAGGGAAAGGTGGTTTTTGGGCGTCCAGTTTTTTTTTTTATATGAAGCTGAAATCTTATGCAGAAAGCTGACGTTTCTTATGACAATTTTCATTTAATAACCCATTTTTCTATTGAGAAAATTTTTGACTACCCATAGTTTTAATGTAATCCTGTACTTTTAACTGATATTCACCAAAACTATGAGGATTAAAGCCAGCCTCCTTCCCACTCTCCCTCCCTAAAAGACCTTGAGACCCTCTCTTTGCATCACTCAAAACAATTTTCTGACAACAAATATAGGCTTTTGTGCTCTTTTACATTTTGGGTGTCTTCTGACATTGCACTGATGATGTTCTACTTCTGTCTCCTACTGACTCTTTGGGTATGGCCCGCTCAGTCCTTATTCCTCAGGAAGAGGCCAGCTGACCCACTGTTCTCATCTGGAGTCTTTGAGAGTGTAGGATTGGTATTGCTTGTAAGCCAGCTACCATCGCTATTCCTGGAAATATTTTTTCAGAAAAATTGGGTTCTCTCCCCACAATTCAACATCATGACTGAGACATTTATTTCCAGCCACTCTAATGCATTTACCTTATTATTTGCTGTGATGAACTCCAGTATGCTTTCATGATAAAATAATTCTTCCATAATAGGAGACACTGTTATCATAAGCAGAATTCTGAGGTTTACTAGGCACAGTGTGAGCAGCAGAAGAGCTGGAGGATCATTTCCAGGTCTTGCTGCTACTGAATGAGGGTTAAAGAGGAAGCCAGTTCCTGTGAAAAACTTTCAGAGAATGGATAGGGAAGTGGGCCGTGCACACAGGTCATCTAAAACACAGGTTCAGATAGTCGACCATTTAACTGTTTGTGGAAGATCCAGATGAAGACTAGAGTTTGCTGGCTGGTACTCTCACTCTGGGATCTGAGTTCACTCTTTGGTTTCACTTGGAGCTTTTTTTATATATAAAGCTAATCTCCAAGTGAATAGTAAATGAAGTGCAAGTCAATTGAACCCACAGATACATTCCAATTCCATGCAAATAGGCTTCAAACAGCTCAAGCTGCAATCACTATTACGAATTGTTAGAGTACATTTTAATCCACTCTATTTCCTGAGTACTTTTATATATAATTTGTGTTGCAATTGTCATTATTAGATCATAAGAACTGAGGCCATTTTTATATATAGCAAACCTATGACTTTCATGTGTGGAGGTTTCAGCTTCAACCAGTTTAGTTTCTTTGCTACCAGAATATTAACTACAGTTCATAATGATGATCCAACCAATTAAGAAAAAATAATTGAGTTGCATTTCCTGGGAAAAGTATACAGTAGGCCTAAAATCATGAAACAGGGGTGTGCATATGAACATTTGTAATGGGTAAACACTGACCAAGTTTGGCAGAATTGAAAATCTCTGAAAGCTGCCCAGAGGCAAACCTGCAAATGAAGACCTGTGAAAAATCCAAAAAGCAGAATATTGTGTCATTACCCTGGTTGTGTACAAAGACCAGCTGAAACTTGAAGGAACACAGAGTTGTTGTTGTTGTTGTTGTTTTTGCCCAGGGGGAGGGGGTGAGTAATTGGGCCCTAAATGCTTTCCCAATTGCATTGCTCCAGTCAAGCCAATTCTGAGTTTCACAAGAATAAAGTGAGAAGCACATTTCCATTTTTAAAGTATTTTCTGTCACTTAAAAAAAGAGGGCAGCTATTTTTTATTTTATTTTTTTTAAAAAGCATACCTAGGTGGAGACCCTCTTGGCTTATCTCTAGCCAAGAGTGATTTTTAGAGCTAAATTACAAAATTCTAAAAAAATACTGTATTTACAATATAAGTGCTGGGATAACCTTAGCTAGATCTGTGTGCATGGTGACTCTGTAACAGACAGACAACAATGTTTACTTTCATAAGCCAAGGAAGTTACTGCCTGGAGGTGATAATCTCATTTTCTTTACCCTTGACTTCAAATTTTAAATGTGATCATCGGTTGCAAATTTTATTTAGATAACACTGATAGAATTTTATAGCAAAACACTTTTACTGTCAGAATCAAGATTACAGCTAAAGGGTAATAGTCTTGGAAAAATATCAAAAAGTGAAATCTACATAATTATATCCCATCTCCATCCTATTTCATTTAATCAAATAATCATGAACTATATCCTAAAAGGAAAACAAAATAGCTTTCATTTCAAAACATCTGAAAATACTTAAAATTGTGCTTCATATTACACAAATGTATTTTATACACATAAGTGGTTAGTTTATATATTAATTTATGCTAAATATAAGGCTTCAGGGAAAAGAGCATCACGTTGTTCAGGGACACGTTTGATTTTGATCTGTTTAATTTTTTTATTCTATTCTCTTTTGTTGTCCAACAGAAATTTTTGGCACTTAAAGACCAGATTGACAGGACCTCTCAGAGATAAACATACTTTAGTTTCTTTTGGACGGAGAGAGATAGAGGGGTATGTGTGCACTGTATGTATGTGTTGGGATTTCTAAAGTTCTTTTAAAAATACCAAGATACAGTAGTTTTACTTATTTTTTGAGTATTGTAATTTCCATTGTACTGTGCTGCGTAATTCATTGGCTGCAGCCTAGGAGTGCACGGTATTGCTCAGGGGTTGGTGGTGCACAGGTGGCCAATTATGGGCTAGCTGTTTCCCAGTCTCATTCCTCATTATAAATTAGAGAAGCCTGATGGGTGCTTTGAGTTGCACCAGCTGACAATGTCTTTGAAAGTTCAGTGCAACAGCCAGGGACGACTGATGTGTGTGAAAGCCCCAGCCTGGCCTCCTATGCTAGCAGCGGAAGAGTGTCAACTAGGAGCCATTATGCCAATTCTCTGTTATTTCCCTTTCCATTAGGATGATCCTCCTATGTCATCTACAGAGATGCTTTATACTGGTGGCGCAGCATAAAGTAGCTGCAGTGCACTGCAGAGTCTGTCCTGGTATATGTCAAACTAGAAATAGAGCTTATTGGAAATATCCTGCGTGTGTGTGCATGAGCATCTGTCTACCCAGTATTTCCTACGTTATTAATATGTAACTTCCTTTGTAAAGTCCTTAGTGATCTTCAGATGAGAAGTACTTTATAAGACCTAAGTGCTCTTATTGTATGTAGAGTTTCAAGAGTAATATTTAAAATCAATACCACTATCAAATGCTTAAGAGGCAGCAGAAGCATATAGTCCTTTAAGATTACTTTGCTAACTTTTCTATAATATAATACTGTCTCTACAAATTGGAAGAATAAGAGGGGTGAGACTGCAGGCTGGCCCCAGCCTTAAGTACAATGAGCAGACAGAGTCCACTTAATCTCCTCCATAGTGCATGACAGAGATCAGTATGATGGAGGAGTTCAGTGTACCTCTTTCAAATGCCCTCAGCTTCCCTGGCTGGGTTGTTTGCTACTGTGGAAGTCACATCAGAGTTGCCTAGGTATGGTGTGAACACCTTGCTTACACACACACTTCTTTACATGTGTTTATTTTTAACCAGAAAAGGTACCAAACTCTTTCCTTGCTCTCTGTATATCTGTTTTAAAGTCCAGAATACAGCCAAACTAGGTAGAAGTGTGTTGTTACTCATCATCTTAGTTTTTCTTTCAACAAGGTCAAAGTGAATTATGCAGTTAATTATAAGTATTCAGTGTAGTGGAAATACCTAGGTAGATTTGGTGGCATGATGCACTCCGTATGCTGAATTAAGCCCTGATTTGCATTCCATGCAATTTCACTGAATTCCATTGAAGTCAATGAGCTTGCATGAGGTCTAAATCAGTGCTAAATTTGACCCTCTCTGATCACTGCTGCTCTTGAAACTTCCAGCTCAATGTTTATGTAGTATCGGGGTGAGTATCAATGACACCTATTGGTTAAAGCAAAGAACTAAACAGAATAGCAAAGAAAAAAGGAAACTAGAGCAGAGAAATACATTTAGAAAAAAAATTAAGTAAATAAAAGGTGCAGTTCTGGGCTGTGTCAGATATGGCAATCTCCTGTAATATCTTAGGGAGATACTATTGAATTAAGTTTAAGTATCTTTGGAGTCCACTGTATTAAATGCCAAAGTTATGTATTATTGTGGGCCAGGATGTCCAAAGGACTATATTGAACAATATGGCAGGCAAGAATAGCTTTTGGGACAATGTGTGTGAAGTGGATTTCCTGGGAAATATCTAGGGGCAGGTGAATGCAAATTTCCCCTGTCCTACTGCCAGTTATGCAAAAACTCAGTCCTCTGAAGCTACCCTCTGAGGAGAGGGGCTGATCACCTGTTCAAGGGTGTCTCAAAATCAAAGGCCCAAACTATGTCAAGCAGTGACTCACAGATTGTTCTGAAGAACCCTTTTGGTGAAGAGCTGAGCACCTGTCAGAGCCATTTGGTGGAGCTGGGAGTGATTTCTGGTAAGCTTACTAGCTTCCAAATAGTTTCGTTTATTGTTTTTAATGTTGTCTCTATAGAAATGTTTATTATGTTTTCACCTTAAGAATAAACGTGCTTGCTTAGAAAGGGCTGTATGGTAACTTTTAACTGTGGCCAATTACACTGATTACTGTCTCTAAGGAGAAAGCAAAGGAAGGCATACTTAGGCAGTCTGTCATGCTGAGGAACTCTCAGTGTTGCCAGGGAACTGTGTGTCATGGGAAAAACCCAGTCAGGAGGGAGAAAGATGCGGGTCTCCATCCAAGAGAGGTGATGGCTGGGGAACTGGAAGTCTAAAACTGGGTGCCCTTGCTGGACCACAGGGAATACAGTTACCCTGAACTGTGAAATTTAAAAAAAGAATAAAGTAAACAAAAATAGCAATTCTGGGCAGGGAGCGAAGTCCGCCCCTCAAGGAGGCTCTTGGCAGCGAGGGGAGGTGGCGGCAGTGGTGGCACAGCCCATTTGTGATTGTTCCTGCTCGCAGCGGCGGCTCATGCTCGGCAAGATGGAACGTGCAGCGGCAGGCACAGAGTTCAACATCCTGCTCGCTACATCCTGCTCAACTCCTACAAGGTTACACATTATAAGCAATATCCACCTAATACAAGCACAGTTTATTCTTAATTTGAATATAGTGAAAAGAAGACTGAGAACACCAGATTAAAGAAGGTGAAATATGAGGAAACCATTTTTTACTGGTTGCAGTACATTCTAAATAAGTACTTAAAAGGCAAAGTGATAACCAAAGAGAAAATCCAGGAAGACAAAGAGGTGTACAGAGAGCATTTTCAAGATGATGTCTTCAATGAAAAGGGGTGGAACTATATTCTTGAGAAGTGTGAAGGGCATCTTCTGATAACAGTAAAGGCTGTTCCTGAAGGCTCAGTCATTCCCAGAGGAAATGTACTCTTCACAACAGAAAACATGGAGTGCTATTGGCTCACTAACTGGATTGAGAAAAAAGGACAAGGAATACTTGTGGCACCTTAGAGACTAACAAATTTATTTGAGCATAAGCTTTCGTGGGCTAAAACCCACTTCATTGGATGCATGCAGTGGAAAATACAGGAGGAAGATGTATATACATAGAGAACATGAAAAAATGGGTGTTGCCATACCAACTATAACAAGACTAATCAATTAAAGTAGGCTATTATTAGCAGGAGAAAAAAACTTTTGTAGTGATAATCAGGATGGCCCATTTCCAACAGTTGACAAGAAGGTGTGAGTAACAGTAGGGGGAAAATTAGCATGGGGAAATAGTTTTTACTTTGTGTAATGACCCATCCACTCCCAGTCTTTATTCAAGCGTATTTTAATGGTGTCCAGTTTGCAAATTAATTCCAGTTCTGCAGTTTCTCATTGGAGTCTGTTTTTGAATTTTTGTTGTTGGAGAATTGCGACTTTTAGGTCTGTAATTGAGTGACCAGGGAGGTTGAAGTGTTCTCTGACTGGTTTTTGAATGTTATAATTCTTGACGTCCGATTTGTGTCCATTTATTCTTTTGCATAGAGACTGTCCAGTTTGGCCAATGTACATGGCAGAGGGGCATTGCTGGCACATGATGAAATATATCACATTGGTAGATGTGCAGGTGAATGAGCCTCTGATGGTGTGGCTGATTGATTAGATCCTATGATGGTGTCCCTTGAATAGATATGTGGACAGAGTTAAATTAAATAAGATAGAATATCTCCATTAATTTATTTATCTCCTAGAGCTGGAAGGGACCTTGAAAGGTTATTGAGTCCAGCCCCCTGCCTTCACTAGCAGGACCAAGTACTGATTTTGCCCCAAATCCCCAAGTGGCCCCCTCAAGGCTTGAACTCACAACCCTGGGTTTAGAAGGCCAATGCTCAAACCACCGAGCTATCTCTCCCACGTGTTGGCGATGGGCTTTGTGCAAGGATAGGTTCCTGGGTTAGTGTTTTTGTTGTGTGGTGTGTGGGTGCTAGTGAGTATTTGCTTCAGGTTGGGGGGCTGTCTGTAAGCAAGGACTGGCCAGTCTCCCAAGATCTGAGAGTGAGGGGTCATCCTTCAGGATAGGTTGTAGATCCTTGATGATGCGCTGGAGAGGTTTTAGTTGGGGATTGAAGGTGACCGCTAGTGGCGTTCTGTTACTTTCTTTTTTGGGCCTGTCCTGTAGTAGATGACTTATGGGTATTCTTCTGGCTCTGTCAGTCTTTCTTCACTTCAGCAGGTGGGTATTGTAGTTTTAAGAACGCTTGATAGAGATTCTTGTAGGTGTTTGTCTCTGTCTGAGGGATTGGAGCAAATGCGGTTGTATTTTAGGATTGGCTGCGGACAATGGATCATGTGATGTGGTCTGGATGAAAGCTGGAGGCATGTATTTAAGTATCGTGGTCAGTAGGTTTCCAGTATAGGGTGGTATTTATGTGACCATGGCTTATTAGCACTATAGTGTCCAGGAAGTGGATCTCTTGTGTGGATTATTCTTGTTCAGTCATGGTATCCAATCACAGTGGCCACAAATTCCAGGAAGCAGAAGAAAATTTTGGCAAAGTATTTGCTAGAGACATCTGGCAGCTTAGAAGGACTGGAGTACAAACTGCATGACTTTGGCTACAGAGGAGTTTCTTCACAAGAGACAGCAGGAATAGGAGCATCCACTCACTTGGTAAACTTTAAAGGATCTGACACAGTAGCAGGAACTGCTTTAATTAAAAAGTACTTCCAGATTATTCTATTCCAGCTGCTGAACACATTACCATAATCGCTTGAGGGAGACCATGAGAAAGATGCTTTTGAACACATAGTGACGCAGTTTTCTTCAGTGCCTGTATCTGTGGTCAGTGGCAACTATGACATCTACAAAGCTTGGGAACTCAAACTTGGGTCACCAGTTAGGGGAATTAGAAAACACAGTTTAAGAGTTTCAGATAATAATTTTCACTAAGCATGAGTTGCCAGTTTATTCCTATGATTTAGCCAGAAAAACCAGATATGAAAGCTAGTACCAATATGGTAACCTAGCAATGCCCAGCAGAAAGAAAACAGCTCCACTAGTATTTTGATAACGTTGGTCCATTCAGATGCTATGGTGGTGCAGATGTAATAAACAGGTAATTCCTCTGTATTACAAGCCTCATACATATTCAAGTAAATCTTCATTTGAATTCTAAATACAGTATGCTCAAAAAACCTGTTGAAGCCAAGTTCCCCCTTATATGTCACTTAGAAAAGTTACCCTTTTGACATATGGTTAAGATCACAAAAGTATATCTGCAAAAATGTCATCTTGGAATTCTGTACTTTTTTCCATCTATGACTTTTGCATCGTATTTGTCAAGTTTTTAAATCAAACAAGTCTGTGTTTTTTGTTTGTTTTGTTTATGTTTTTGTTTTACAGTGTAGAGTGGGATTTTTACATGCTCTTTAATCTTTTTTTAATTAAATAAATGGGCCCAGAGTCTCAAAGGTGTACAACCCTGTACAAATAAACATGGTTCAGTGTTTTGGGTAGAGGCTGTAGCCTGCTGCATCCCATGGCAAAAATCACTATTAAAAATCACCTTTTACTAAAGATACAGAAAAGAAGGAACGCAGTACAAGTATTTTAAATGTCAAGTAGTAAGTAAGGCTTTCATTTTAAGAATACTGCATTTCCTTTCCCTTCACGTATAGAGAGCTTTCACAGGGAACCCTCTCCCCATCCCGGTTTGACAGCCTTTTAGATGGTATTAAAGATGGTAATAACTGTCTTTTTGGGGCAAACAGCTGAGATGGACTGGAGCTGCTCTCATTGTTAAAGTTAGATTCTGCTTCCTTTAAGACAAACACACACAAATGGGAACAAAAAAGATCAGCAAAGATAGAAAATGAAGCTTCTGTCTCTGATGCTGACTCTGACTTGCAACCTCATTGCTGGAGAAACAAGCACAGTGCGCAGTCTTAGCAGGTTTGCGGAAGGCAAAGAGAAAGGGGTAAGAAAGAGAAGGAAAATGACACAGTAGGGAGGGAGGGAGAGCAGGAACCCAAAGCTCAGACACCAGGGGGTAATCCCTCATTATTTTGTCCACCAATTAGTCCTAATTTCAGACCCACCAATTTTGATTAATTAATTTCTGGTCCAGTCTCCTCTTGTTTACAAGTCATGATCTTAATATCGACCTTTTTGTTTGGACTAATTGAATATTTGTGTCTTAACTTCCATGACTTTTATAATCAATCATATATATGTAACAGACTGAGTTTGATTTTTGTTACCTTGGCAACTTAGAGTACAGTTCTCCATTTTATAGAGGGGGAAACTGAGACGCAGAGAGTTAAATGACTTGGCCTGGGTCAAGGAAATCTGTGGCAGAGCAGGGAATTAAAGCTTGGCCTCTCACAGTCCAGGCTAGTGTCCTTGCCAATTGATCATCTTTCCTCTCTCTTCCTTTCTGCCTCATATACCATTGCTAGATTTGTCCCATACTGCCAGGATGTCAATTTATTTTACTTTTGTTGATTGTTTGGTTTATTTCGTTTTATGATTGATAGCTAAGAAATTATGCTATCTGAATTTTATGGTTTCAAAAGAGAATTACATGCGCAGGTCAAGTTGCCCCCAGTCACCCACATATTATGAATTGTTAAAAGAACATTATTTGTGTTGGAAAGTGAAGCACTCAAAAATTAAGAAATGCCATTATTAAGACTGCCTGTGCAACCTTCATCCAGCCCCCTTCTCCATATGCATTATGATAGTCTTTAATTACATGACCACATATTTTTTCCACAGCACCCCACCCTCATTCAGTGCCCAGGTTGGAGTGCTCAGTTAATTAGTTCAGTTAATTAGCAGCTATTCAATGTTTTGGTTTATCCTCATTGTTCAAGGGCTGACCCCAGGCCTTATATACTGCATACTAATCAAACCCCATTGTAGAGACACAATTGGTAAATTCCTTGTTCTCTTACTTGTATTAATATTTTAATAATCATTTTAGCCTCTGTTGAACAAAAACAGTTATGATTTTTGCTAATTTCTGCTTCACTACACAACCCCATGGGACAAAGTTTCCCCAACCACACCTGCTATTGGATTCCTGCAGTGAGGAAGGGCCTGATTCTGTGAAGCAATGAGCATCTTCTATTTCCATTGACTTGAATGGGTATTGAGAGTGCTGGGCACCCTGCCAGATTGACTCCTAAATGATATTTTACTGTTAAAACTTTTTTGATCGTATAAATAGTTTTAGCAGAACTTTTAAAGAACAAAATTAAGCTAAAACTGCCATAATTGATGGGATCATGGCAGCCATTTGGGATTTTCTCCCTGACAGAAGTGAATCTGAGCAGGTGTTTTCAAAGTCTTAAAAGCTTTTGCACTAATGATGATATACTCTTTCAAAAATAAATGTGTCTTCATCTTGGCATTCATCTGTCAGCAGTATTGACTATTATTCGGGCACCAACTCAGCTTTCATTACTGTATGTTAGCACTTTAATTGACCATAGTCAGGGATTCCTTTGCTAGTATGTCTCACACATTTGGAGCATGAAGTTTGAATTACTGTGATAAAACATGACATTTCTCCATTTATTGAAAGTGGTAACATTACAATCTCAACGTATTTTATTAGCTCAAAAAAATACTTTTGACTACAGTATGGATAAGGCATGCTTCAAACCATACTGCACCAATTGTTGTGAACCCTCACCTGAAGAGCACTTTCTCACAGGAGCAGTCCAAATTGACTTCAATGGGAGTGTTTGTATAAGTAAATCCTCACCAATGTGAGCATGTTGCATAATCCAGAAGATGGTCATGAGTAAATTATGTAATAGAATAAATATCCAGGAAAGAAGCATATGTGTAGAGATATTTGAAATATGTGATCTATCGAAAAATTCCTCTCCATTAAAATGGCTCTGCTGTAAAAATCATGAGCACAAAGGTGTCAGGATGATGGCATTCAAGGCACTATCTATGAGCAGCATTGTTCTGAAAAGTGATATGCTGTGACTAGTTTTTCAGTGAAAAGGCAATGGAAGAAAGAATCTATGCTTCCATATATAAGATACTAACTATTAGCTACCACCATGAAATGATTATGATGCAATTAGCAAAGGGTGGCTAGAGTACTCATACCCCTGTTAACAAAATCTTATTTTTCAACATAACTTCCTTCAAAGATAAATGCTGAATTATACATGAACCAAACTCTAAATGCTAAGCAGAGATGTAATGTGCTTGATCCAAAGCTATTCTGATTGAAGCAGAAGAGAGAACCATAATATTAATTTGATGTTTTTCATATCACTCTTCATAAGACTGAATGGGAACAATTTTCATCAAAGTCACACAAAAGAGGATTCTAAAAGTTTTTGGTAAAATAATAATCGTAGATTACTAATTTAATTTTCAAAACAAACTAAACAACACAGTGACTATTTGCATAGAGGGTAACAGAACCTTTACATTGCATATTTATGATGTATAATAAACCCTTAAAACGATTAACACTTTTTTCTAGGAGCACATGCAGGTTTATTTTAAATGTGGCAGTTTCATAGCCTTGGTTTTTGAGGAGTGATTTAATACCCCTTCATAATTTTTTTTCTTATTGAAAATGTTGTGATTTTTGTTTTTAAACAGCTGAAGATGCATGTGGAGGAACAATGAGAGGATCCAGCGGCATGATCTCCAGTCCCAATTTTCCTAATGAGTATCATAATAATGCAGATTGTACATGGACCATTGTGGCAGAGCCTGGCGATACCATTTCACTCATATTTACTGATTTTCAAATGGAAGAAAAATATGATTACTTGGAAATAGAAGGTTCTGAACCACCAACAATATGGTGAGTAATCTGATGCCATTTTGAAGCCTGTAAAGGTGAGAGAAAACATGTAGGTATGGTCCTGCAACCTTTACTCGTGTCAACACTAAAGCCTCGCTAAAGTAAAGGGGTTTATTACTTAGACATGTTAATTGATTCACTGATTAGAAATGTAAACCAACTTCCAAATACAGAACATCAAAATTAAAAACCATGGTAGACTCATCCACCTGATTATGTTGTTGGGTAAATTTAATCTTTGTTGCATGCAAATTAAAGTACAGTGCCATTGATTATATCACTGGGTGTCTCCATGCAGTAAATCAGGATACACTGTCTCACTACATAATGTAGTCATGCATTCTTGATGTGACTTACTGGTATGGGACCACTGCAGCACAGAGCAACTCCTTAACCCCTTCCTACCTGATGTGGAGTTTATACACCCCATCACACAAGCATGTTTTTTGTTGATGTAGCAGTTTCCTCTGTTACTGCCCCGGTAGTTCCTCTGTACAGCTGCCTCAGTAGTTGTTGGCCTCAGTGGAGTTACACTGGCATAAAACTAATGTAAATAACAGATGAATCAAGTCACCTCTTTAATTAGCTGATTCAGTTTGTTGGAAAATAACTGGGAAAAGATACATGGTTAATTCAACACCGTTTATAATTACATGGTATAGCTGTTCAAGGCAACAGTATATACTGAAAGAGTATTGGAATATGACAAAAAGTTTCCTTTATCATAGTGGTTTAAACTCATCCAAAGAAGAGGATATAGACAAAACCTTCCACAACACTGAGGCCCGCAATAGAGACTCAAGTGGGGCTCAGAAGGCCTTGTGTGAACTTTGTGCACATAGGTAAATTTCACACATTAGACCAGATCCTCTACCACAGTAAAGTGGCATAGCTCTGTTTGAAGTCAGTGGTGCTATAGCAGTTTACTTTGCACAAGCTGTGGTCCATTATGTGTAATCAAGATAGAAAAAACAAAGACTAGACTTTTTAAAATAATGTAGTAAAAGAAAAAAATAACCCTCCTTAATTTAGGCATTTGTACTACTTGAAAAGAGCAAACCTTATGTGTACGAATGATGCTAGAAGTAATATCCCTAGTTATTTCATAATATATATCAAGATAGGAGACAATACACTGTATTTCAGCTTTCATGAATGATATCTCATGATTCATGTCACTGTTGGTGAGTTAATAATCTGTATTAAAAAGTTACTGATTTGACGCTGATTTTTTTCAAGCTTGTTACATTTTTAAAACTAGTTCTTAGCTAAATTAATTCATTTAAAACCAGAATTTATTATCATTATTACTGAAGTAACACAAACAACATAAAAAACAATGTTAATCAGCTGAACTGCTAAATCTTCATTTGCTTATTCTAAAGTAAATTTTGTGTATTCAGTGTAACGTGCTAATTTAATAGTTGTTCATTTAGAGGAGCAGATTGTAAGAGCATTCTTTTCTAAACTTATCAGTCATATTCCCTGAATTAGATTGATGTACTCAGTTATGCAAAAATACTTCTCCATATGCTAGGGAAAAAATTATTTGAAAAACTTAATTAAGAGATTTGATAATTAGTTTTACTATGTTCATACTTTATATCCCTTCAGAATAGTGTTCGAGGTTCCGCTCCACATACCTACATTCATGATGCGTGCACAAAATTCTCTATATCTAGGTCTAAAGATAGGATCCTTATGTTGTATCTTTCTCTATTAGACAAATGGTACACAACTACATGAAAGCCTGTTAAAACATTTTAAAAATAGTGTTTGATCCAGCCACTAATGTCTTTCAGCTTATTTCTCAGACTATTATTTATGTAAGGATGGCAAATAAACTCATTCTTATCCTCCTGTCCATCTAGGTAAATAACAAAATGTTTACTACTTTAGCTTGTGAGATACAAGCTAAAATACTGAGCTAAAATATGTAAGTTAGCCACTCTTGTAGTATGAAAAAAAATGGCCAGGAACTCTTCACAAAACACTGTAGCTTTCCATTTTCACCTCATCAGTCAAGACAGTTTTCATATTTAGAAAAGTAGTTGTGCTAAGTCTTTCCTATATTGAAATTCTTGATACACTGTATATCCTTTTCATAAAGTATCACAGAGAGCAGCTAGATCACTTTGTAATCTTGCTCAGCTTTCTTCTGTTTGCTGTCATTTTAAATAGGCTGCTGGCTTTGAAAGTTGATGACATGCGTGCAAAGTATTCCTAAACCCTCCAACACACACCTTCATGATTTACCTAATGCAAAGCTTTACAGAAGGCAGCACATCAGGTTCAGAATGCGTGTCATGATGATTTGAATGAAAACCTGGTTATTTTATTTTGAGAATCCAGAGTTTCCAGAGTAACTCTGTCCTGCTGGTTTTTAGAGATTGCCTGATGAAATGATGTTCAGATCCAGATCCATATTAAGTCTAAAATAAGGGTTCAGATATGCAGCTGGTTCAGGCCTTCATCCTTATTTCTGTCCAAAGATTCTGAAAACTCACAAGCTGCTTTTCCAGGAATTGGGCATGTATTGGTAGCACTCTGGCAAGATGAACTGATCAGTTAGCAACGGTGGATATTCTCATCTCTATTAGTGCCTAATCCTTTTTTTGAGCCCTACTAAACTCTTTCCCTAAATGATAGCTTGTAGCAATGAATTCCCTCAGGCTATCTACATTCTGAGTATCCATTTTGAATTTGTTGCCTGCCTTCCTGTATTTGGATTATGAAAGAGTAAATAGCAGCACCTGACTAAACTTCTTTGATAACATTACCAACTTTCATTATATCTTCTCAAATTAATTTCCTCCATTAATTAAGGTCCTAATCTTTTCAATATGTTCTCAGATAGAACTCTTTCTATGCACTAATCACTATAGATCTAGAAATCTAACTCTGTACATCCAGGGGATAATGCATACACACTGGATGATAAAGTATAGATCTACTCATTTTCTTGTCACTACCATGATGCTCTTCCCTTTGTCAGTAGGAGTTATGCTTTAATCTCTATATTATGAACGTAACCCTACTTATTCTAGCCCTCGCAGTGTTTATTTTCTTTATACTCCTCTGCAGTAGTTAAAATACCAAAATAAACTTAAGCCTTTTTTTTTTTTTAATTTTGTTACAAAGCTAAGTAATTGACACAAAATATGAATATCATCAGCACTGATTCTGGAAAATCTTGTTTTATTTGAAATGACATTATGCATCTTTAGTTCTCTTCCTGCTTTTATAGTCTGTAACAAAATAGTCATTTTTAGTGTTTTAGTACCAGCAAATTATTACAGTAAATATTTTGTTTGTGATTTAGTACTGCATTCTTTGATTAAAATAAGACCAGTAACTCATTGTGGGTCAGACCCATTTTCACCACAAAATAAATACATTTGGTGAAAAATATTGTTAGGTTCTCTTGTATTTAAATGTCTAAGGGCCAGTTCTTCAGCTGGTGAAAATCCATTGATGCTACACTGACTTACACTAGCTAAGGATCTGGCCCTAAAACATATGATACTAATACTGTGGCTAAAATTCACTATGCAAAAAAGGAAGGCATTACAGAATTGTATCCTCAACATTAGCAGCATAAGCATATTAAAATGTTTATTATGATAAAGTTCTTGATTGAGGCCCTAAATGAAAGAAGTCTGACTGTTTTAATTCGTGTTCCCCCATGGACAGGAGTGTACTTATAACTAAGCCATCAAACATAGTGTATCCAAATTTGAGCCACTGGCAGCATGTTCACAAAGAACTGGTACAGACTCTGAATTCTCTCTTATCAAAGAGCAATTTGGACAATTGTGCACTTCTAAAATGAAGCAATAATTCAAACCACATGTGTTTTTTACAATGATTCAATCTCAAAATAATACTGGGATGTCATTACGTTTACTCTTCTAAAATTGATGTTGGAAGTCAATATAAAAGGAATGTAGCCTATTCTGGTATGGCAAATCTTATTGGAGCATCTAGGCAAGTTTGGTATGTCTGGTAGTGGTCAAATTCTTCACCAATTTTTTGGAAGGCAAAATCTCCCTATAATGGAATTTAGCCAGTGTGTAATGGTGGAGGTGGGGTATACATCCCTGATACTACAGGCAATCCACTTGTGTCCTGAAATATGATCTTGAGGATCTTTAATTACCTGAGCTTGCATAGCTTAGGGTTCATATTAGTGTTCAGAAAACTATTCAGAACTTAAAAGAAGTAGCCACAGTAATTGAATTAACCTCCTATAGCACCGAATTCCACCCAGCAATTATTATTGCATAAATTTTCATTAGTTCTAAACAGATCTTTTGGGGGGGAATGGAAAATCTGTTTTAAAGGGATCTTGAGATTTCAATATTTTGTCTTCATTCTAATTAAGGAATTAAAGAAAATTGGAGGAGAAAAAAATTAGGTCAATTGAAATGTTTCATTTCAACAAAATCAAATGTTCTTACTCAATTTCGCCCTTTTCAATTTTGTTATTAATATAAATCAAAAACTGAAAACAAAAAGTCATTTCAAAATGAAAAATCAAAACATGTCATCCTGAAACTGTGTAAACAGGACATTTCAATATTGTTGGGGGCAGAGGGGGCTTCTTATTTTCTGTGAAATGAAAGACTAGTGAAATCAACACCATTTTGAACATGCATGCCTTATTTAATACTTTACATTTAAGAATTTTTCAAAGCAGTTTTTCATAATAAGAAATTTGCAGTTTATGGTGAAACATGGAAGCTGAATTTTTAAATATATTTGTCTGCCTAAGATTTTTCTATAGTAAATGTGACCATAATAACTAAACATTAGATTCAAATATAATATTATTGAATGATCATAATAAACCTTGTTCTTTGTATGAGAAAAAATATCTAGACATTGCTTTCAATAATGATCATCATACTGGATTATATTGCTCTTTTGCATAATAACCATCAGCAACCTGTGAAAATGTAATTTTGAAAAGACTATGGTAAGTAAAGGAAAACAACTGATCTAGTTAAGATATACTCAGAGTAGAAACTATTCCTCTTCAAACCATTTGCACTCCAAGAAGAGCAAATAAGTTGTATTAAAAATTCACATTTTCTTATCCATGTGGGCAATAATACAGTTTAAATTTTAAAATTCAGTCAAAGATACATTATATCTTAGTCCCATTATAATTACTCCCAACCTCTGAAGGTATTTAAATCATTCTTGCTTGTGCAGTAAGCAAATAAATAGTACCCTACCAAATTCACGGCCATGAAAAACACATCATGGACCGTGAAATCTGGTCTCCCTCCATGAAATCTGGTCTTTTGTGTGCTTTTACCCTGTACTATATAGATTTCATAGGGGAAACCAGCATTTCTCAAATTGGAGGTTCTGCCAAAAGGAAGTTGAGGGGGATCCTAAGGTTATTTTAAGGGATTGCAGTATTGTCACCCTTACTTCTGCACTGCCTTCAGAGCTCAGTGGCCGGAGAGTGGTGGCTTCTGACTGAAGCCCCAGCTATGCAGGCAGAAGCGCAGAAATAAGGGTGGTAATACCATACCATGCCATCATTACTTCTATGCTGCTGCTGGCAGTGGCTCTGCCTTCACAACTGAACTCCTGGCCAGCAGCTGCCTCTCCCCAGCTGCCCAGCTCTGAAGGCAGTGCCACCACCAGCAGCAGCGCAGAAGTAAGGGTAGCAGTACCACCCCCCTATAATAACCTTGCGACCTCCCAACTCATTTTTGGGCAGGACCCCTACAATTACAACAACGTGAAATTTCAGATTTAAATAACTGAAATCATGACATTTACTATTTTTAAAATCATATGACCGTGGAATTGACAAAAATGGACCGTGAATTTGTAGGACCCTACAAATAAATGATACTAATAAACAACTATATTTGTTTTATTTTTTTTAAGTATAGATATGTTCAGGGTAGACAGATTGTGAAAGAAACATGGATCTTATCAAACATGAACTAAAAGCATTATTTTTAGATTACTAGTATCCAGCCCCAAAGTGCCTTTGCAGCTGCATGAGCCTCCTGGCTCTGCTGCTTCAGAAATGGTTCCTTAATTCAGCAGGGATTTCCTCTGAGTCAGTTGCATAAGTTGAGGATACATTGTTTTTACCTGTCCCAGTCGGTTCCTCATCAGGCTGCCAAGAGGAAGAATTTGTCCCTTGGGAATGATGCCACATATGCCCTAAGTAGTTTCAGAATATTATTATTGTTGTTGTTATTATTTTATTTATTTATTATTATCCCTCAGTACATCATGGGGATTTTTTAAACAAATAGCCTTCATAACATACAAGATCTGTAAGCATAAAAAGGGGGAAACTATTGTCTAAAATTTATCCCTAGGAGTCACCTGTAAATCCTGCTGGTTTGAGTAGTTAAAAGTTTTGTTAACCTTTCTGCAGAATTCCTGAATGTTGTGTGCTCAGATGCAGTCGTTCTCCTTTGACTTTACTTAAAATTCCCTCAGTCCTAAGATGCTGTCTTCTGGAGGTTCCAGACCATGGTGTTGTGCACTCCCAACATGTTCTTTGAGCTGCTCATTCGTACCCTGAGGGATCACTTCAAGTGCTTCAGTAATCACTGGGATCATCTCTGTTCTAGTTTTCCATAATTGTTTCACTTCATGGGAGAGTTCTTCATACTTTGATATCTTCTCCTCTTGGGGGTGTGTGGCTTTTTTTGTTTTTGTTTTTTATGTTTCTGATGGCTGGTATGGCAATATCAATTAACTTTATCTTGTTTACCTTCATTTCTACAACGACTATATCCAGCCTGTTTGCCTTCACTGTTGAGTCTGTGACATTTGCCAGATCCCATCAGATCTTAGCCTCTTCATTCTCTGTAGCTTCTTCCAGTGTTGGACCATTCATTTCCTCCAGCCTCTCTCTCTTCCGGTTTTGCCAAAATCTGTCATCGGATCATTTCTTGATTTGCACCATGTGTCCATTTAACTTTTTTGTCAACAATGATCTCCAGTTTTCTTGGGTTGCTTAGATAATTGTACAATATTGCTGTGGGGCTGACTGCCTCTACACAACACACACTGCCAGGCAAGGAGCCTGCAATCCCATTAAGCTCTTCTGAGGCCCCTTTTAAAGCATTTGTAACATTATTATTATTTATTTTAGTTATATTGAAGTAGCACTCAGAGGCCCCAATTAGGATTATCCCAAAGTGCTTGGTACTATACAAACACACAGTAAGACACACCATGTCTCAAAGAGTTTACTGTTACATTAGTTTACTGCATCTTGTCTTAATGTAACAAAATAGTAAAGGGGGTATGGGAGGAAGGCCACAGGTGGTTGTGTGTATAGAAGCTGCATGCACAGTTTGCACATTTGAGGGTGGTTGGTTTTTTTAATCCCTGCTGGCCTCCTGCCTAGTCATTCTCAGTTCCGATTCACAATTGAGTTATCATGGTAGAAGTGGCTTTGAGGAGGCACTTAGAAGAGGAGTATATTTATCTTGAGCTTTTGTTCATTGCTAGCTACCCCATACCTATAAATTATCACAACAGGTTGCCATTCTTATCCATGGAGCTGGGCTGTTATTTGCTTTGTGCCTTTTCTCTAAATAGGCTGAACTTGTGCACAGCCAGCACACACAGCTGCCTGGAACGTATATGCCTGGAAAAGCTACAGGAGTTTGCATGAAGGGAAATGCTGGTTGACTTTAGTGTGAAGTTTTGATAGCATATAGATGGGCAATTGGGCTTCCAAAGTACAAATTACAATGGACAAAAACCTAGTAACTGTTTTACACACTGAGAAAATGAGGAAGACATAAGTCAAGAAGTAGAGCTGGAAACTGTAGAGCTTAACATATTTCCACAGCTTGCTTCACTCAGAACTAAAAAGTAACACACCATTGCTTTTTTAACAAAGAATTCTGAGATATTCTGGGGCATTAGTGTCAACTGGACACTAGTTCTTCCAGAAAGTTTTAAAATCTACTTTTAAGGCTCAGGTAAAGGAATTATCAAGAAAATAATGATTATGGAGTAAACCAGTTTTAATAAGGAGGTTAAATACCCAACTGAAAGCCATCAGTAGCTTACAACCTATGATGGTTGGGGTTATATTTTAAAACATTAAGGTAAGATTGACATTGCTTGATGAAGAAAAAATGATTACCTCTTTAAGAGATGGCACAGTAGTACTTATACTATGCTGATAGATGCTATATTAAAAACCTAAGATACATAGATATGGGTAGGGCTGTAAAATAATATGTTGTGGCAAAACCCTGCTGTAGAGTGCTAAATAACTGGCAGAAGAATCTAATTGAATGCTAACTGTGAATTTCAACTGATAAGCCACAAATAGCCAGCTAGACAATGTCCACTTGTGCAGGATGCCATAAGACATTTGAAACTGAAGGGACATGTGTGATGCAAGTCTGAGTGTCTGATCAGATGTGACCAGTGAAGAGACTGTATGAATTTAAGGTGGGGGATCAATCGTGGAAGGTAACCTAGGTGTGACAAAGACTCAATGGTGGTGAAGATGAGACCAGAATAAAGGAAGAAATTCTGGAAATTAGAAAATGGACTGTGAATGCTGCTTTCACAGATCACTTGGAGAAAGGTAAGACAGTTTTGGATTGAGAGGGGGAACTAGTAAAGTGGTATGGGCTCAGATTCTGAAAGGTACTACAATACGTATCTAACAAGCAGCACTTTCTTATATTGTAACCTTATGCTGTGCTGTCTCTTAGGCCTTGTCTACACTGGCAAGTTTCTGCGCAGTAAAGCGGCTTTCTGCGCTGTAACTCCTGAAGTGTACACACTGCCAAGCCATTTAGTGCGCAGAAACTGCGCAGTTGCAGCACTGTAATAAAACCACCCCGACAAGAAGCGTACAGCTTTCTGTGCCGGGGCTACAGTGCCGCGGTGCCAGTGTAGACACCCTGGTCAATTACAGCACAGCAATTGGCCTCTGGGAGGTGTCCCATAATGTCTGTTTTTGCCTCTCTGGTCATCGGTTTGAACTCTACTGCCCTGCACTCAGGTGACCAACCGTGAGCCCCACCCCCTTAAATTCCTTGGGAATTTTGAAAGTCCCCTTCCTGTTTGCTCGGTGATGTGTGCAGTGGTCTCAGCGCATCTTTCCAGGTGACCATGCCTGTCCACACACCAGGTGATACCCTGCCTGGAGCTGTGCTGAGCTGGTGGACCTCATCAGCATTTGGGGAGAGGTCCAGTCCCAGCTGCACTGCAGCTGTAGAAATTATGATACCTATGATGTTGCACTCTATATGATTTTATAAAAATGTGCTAATGTAACTGAAATATGCTTTATACAAAAGGTCTCTTGTAAGGTATCATAACAAATCTTATAATCTACTGAGTGTGATCATCCTATTTGTATAAATGTACCACTCTTGTATCTGAAACTAGAAATATGAAATATAACTCTAAGGGCCTATTGTAATTATGCAAAGTGTGGGCCATTAATGGTGGTTTGGAATCTTCATATGTCCTTCATTGACCTTTCTTATTATTTTTAGCAAGAAATTCTTGAATTAGTCCATCTATTTATGTAAAAAACAATCCAGCGCTGCATACCCACTGGATGACATAAAGTATAGATCTATTCATTTTCACAAATATTATGGAGTGTACAGCATGTGACTATAAGCATAGGAATATTGTCATCTGCCAGGTCCAGCCTCCCATATAGGCAGTGCCAGCGGGCCTTTAAATGGCCAAAAGCACACCAAAGAGTCATTCTGCACTTGCTCAGCCTATTGTTGAACCATTCCTTGCTGCTGTCAAGATTCACCATGTATGGCTTCATAAGCCACAGCATTAAGGGGTAGGCAGGGTCTTCCAAGGATCACAATGGGCACTTCGACTTCCCCTACAGTGATCTTCTGGTCCCTGCTTGCAGCTTCCTGAACAGGCCAGTGTTGTGAAAGATGCGCGCGTCATGCACCTTTCCGGCCCAGCCTGTGTTAACGTCTATGAAACGCCCACGGTGATCCACAAGCGCCTGGAGAACCATAGAGAAATACCCTTTCCAATTAATGTACTCGGTGGCCTGGTGCTAGAATTGGAATATGCGTTCCATCTCTTTCCCTCCCTCCCCCCCAGTTAGGGAAGCCCATTTATGCAAAGCCATCCACAATGTCACGCATGTTGCCCAGAGTCACAGTTGAAGTAGGATGCGATTAATGGCCCTGCACACTTCCATCACCACAAGTCCAACGGTCGACTTTCCCAGTCCAAACTGGTTAGTGACTGATCAGTAGCAGTCTGGAGTAGCCAGCTTCCACAGTGAAATCACCAAGCACTTCTCCAACAACAGGGCAGCTCTCATTCTTGTGTTATGAATGTGGCTTTCTTCATCTGAAAGTTCTGCAGGCACTGCTCATCATCCCAGACATGCATGATGATGTGATCCCACCACTCAGTGCTTCTTTCCCAAGCCCAGAAGCGGTGTTCCACTGTGGTCAGCATGTCCATGAATGCCACAAGCAATCTTGTGTTGTAGCTACTACACGTGGCAAGATCAATGTCAAACTCCTCTAGCCTTTGTACTTTAAGGAATAATTCCACTGCCACTCATGACATGTTAGTGAGAGCGAGCAGCATATTGGTCAACAGTGCAGGATCCGTTCCTGCAGACCGAAGAGGCAGAGCACGCAGTACACAAACCATTGAAAGATGGCACCAAATGCAGACGGAAGCACAGAGATTGCTGGGATGCAAAGCAATGCATCACGGGGTATTGGGACAGGACCCAGGACCCAGGATGCCCATGACCCCCTCTGCCTTCCCACAACTCTTAGCAGCAGAAGAGGAAGAGATGCTCTGTGGGATATCTGCCCAGAGTGCACTGCTCCAAATACCAATGCAAGTTCCACAAGTGTGAACACGCTATTGTGCAGGCAGCTGACAGTGTGAAAACACAACAGCAGTTTCCCTTCAGCGCTCTCTGAGTAGTGATGTAACTCTGCCAGTGTAGACATACCCTAACGGTATCACTAGTTGTTTCCATCAGTGTTTAAAGTGTGCTAGGTTGCATACCCGTGAAATAAAAATTCTTAAAAACCGAGTCAGGTTGCTAAGGGGCACACATGTTTAGTACCACCTGGAGGAAGACAACCTCTGATTGTTTGCTTATCCCACCTTCTGAAAAAGAGCAGCCAATTAAGGCTGCTTCAGGAAAAAGGTTTAGCTCTCCCCTCAGGAGCTGACACCATTCTCATAGGAGAGGACGGGGGAGGGAACAGAACCAGCAGCTCTGAGTGGTTCCTCTCTGCTCCTCTTTTGAGAGAAAGGGGACATTCCTCTGCTCCTACTCCCTCCACCATCCTCCCTACAACACCCAGGTTGGCCAGCAGGAAAGACATCCCCAGCTTGGGGGAGGGGGTGAAGACCCCCAGGAGCTTCAAGTGGAGGCAGAAGTGATGTAGTGGACTGATGGGGCAGAACAAAGAAGGGGGCAGAATTAATTGCTGCGCAGGGGAACAGCAGATGTGGGGATGATAATAGCCTGCCTCCCCCACACACACTTTTTTCAGTCCACTTTAAGCACAGTTCCATAGAACAGTATTGGAGTGAGCTTTCCCTGTATTCATGTCGGCTGAATGGCATTCATTCCTCAGGTAATACTTCAGAGAGTGATACACACACACACATCTCGAACACTTCACACACTTCACATGCCTGTTATGAACACTAGAGTGAAAACCTTTATTCTGTCAGTTACCTGCAGAGACCTCTCTCTCTCTCTCTTTAAAGACAATATTTAATGGCAATGCAGCATTTACAGTAAACAGTCTCAATCCACTGCAAACAGAGCAGTCTGTATATTTAAGAAACAACAGTCTCTATAAACAATTAACCCCTATGAACCCTCTCATTTTGGGGAAGCCAGCAATTTCCTTCTTCAAAAAACACACCCTGTGCTTTAAATGCAGTTTCCTTGCAATGAGCCAGTTTTTTGGACTGGCTTCTTTTCCTGTGCTCACAGTATTGCAAAACCTAACAAGATGAACTCTGTCTAATGATGCATCAGTGTTTTATTATGATCGTTAGTGTGTGCCATCATTCTCTGGTCTAGCCAAACGGCTATTTTGCTATCCATCAGGTTTGTGATTTCAGGTCTAGATTTCCAAAGAAGCAGTTGTATGCCTGCAGTAGACCTTACAGGCACATGTTTTTCTGCATTGTTAGAATTTTGCCTATTTGCTAAAGCCCTCTAGGCATGCAGAAGCGGGTTGAAAATTAACTCTTATCACAATGTTTCCAAGGTCAGAAAGTGCACAGATTTTATTTCTTCAAAATCTCCTTGCAATAAGTGAAAATGGGCTTCAGTGTGCCAGGCTGCTTCACTGTCTACTGTGTCTACACCTCTCTGGCCCCCATTAACCCTGCACTCCTCTGGGCAGCTCTGAGAGCTGCCGCATCATCGCTCATCTGTACTCTGCTCTATTGAAACACTCCATAAATAATAGGCTGGACACAATACATTAACATTTTATTTATCTATACTAATTAACTATTTAAAAAAAGCAAAAACATAAGGGCAAATAATCCATCTGGAAACAAAAAATGTCTGAAGGCTCTCTTTCAGCTACTGCAAAAAAATACAGGCACAAATCACTAGGGTGCACTAGAGTGATATGTGGCTGTTTATCTCAGGATGAAGAACAGGAGTACTTGTGGCACCTTAGAGACTAACAAATTTATTAGAGCATAAGCTTTCGTGGGCTACAACCCACTTCTTCGGATGCATATAGAGTGAAACATATATTGAGGAGATATATATACACACATAGAGAGAGCATGAACAGGTGGGAGTTGTCTTACCAACTCTGAGAGCCCAATTAAGTAAGAGGGGAAAAAAACAAAACAAAAAAAAACGTTTGAAGTGATAATCAAGATAGCTCAGTACAGACAGTTTGATAAGAAGCAAGTGTGAAAATACTTACAAGGGGAGATAGATTCAATGTTTGTAATGGCTCAGCCATTCCCAGTCCTTATTTAATCCTGAGCTGATTGTGTCTAGTTTGCATATCAATTCCAGCTCAGCAGTCTCTCGTTGGAGTCTGTTTTTGAAGTTTTTCTGTTTTAAGATAGCCACCCGCAGGTCTGTCATAGAATGGCCAGACAGGTTAAAGTGTTCTCCCACTGGTTTTTGAGTATTATGATTCCTGATGTCAGATTTGTGTCCATTAATTCTTTTGCGTAGAGACTGTCCGGTTTGGCCAATGTACATGGCAGAGGGGCATTGCTGGCACATGATGGCATATATCACATTGGGAGATGTGCAGGTGAACGAGCCCCTGATGGTATGGCTGATGTGATTAGGCCCTATGATGATGTCACTTGAATAGATATGTGGACAGAGTTGGCATCGGGCTTTGTTACAAGGATAGGTTCCTGGGTCAGTGTTTTTGTTCAGTGATGTGTGGTTGCTGGTGAGTATTTGCTTTAGGTTGGGGGGTTGTCTGTAAGCGAGGACAGGTCTGTCTCCCAAGATCTGTGAGAGTAAAGGATCATCTTTCAGGATAGGTTGTAGATCTCTGATGATGCGCTGGAGAGGTTTTAGTTGGGGGCTGAAGGTGACAGCTAGTGGTGTTCTGTTATTTTCTTTGTTGGCCCTGTCTTGTAGGAGGTGACTTCTGGGTACTCATCTGGCTCTGTCAATCTGTTTTTTCACTTCAGCAGGTGGGTATTGTAGTTTTAAGAATGCTTGATAGAGATCTTGTAGGTGCTTGTCTCTATCTGAGGGATTGGAGCAAATGCGGTTATATCTTAGAGCTTGGCTGTAGACAATGGATCGTGTGGTGTGTCCTGGATGGAAGCTGGAGGCATGTAGGTAAGTGTAGCGGTCAATAGGTTTCCGGTATAGGGTGGTATTTATGTGACCATCGCTTATTAGCACAGTAGTGTCCAGGAAATGGACCGCTTGTGTGGATTGATCTAGGCTGAGGTTGATGGT
The DNA here is from genome assembly GCF_028017835.1 of Emys orbicularis. Lineage (NCBI taxonomy): Eukaryota > Metazoa > Chordata > Testudines > Emydidae > Emys > Emys orbicularis. The sequence continues at coordinate 29,309,859 of NC_088684.1, forward strand.
GGGATGGAAATTATTGAAATCATGGTGGAATTCCTCAAGGGCTTCTTTTCCATGGGTCCAGATGATGAAGATGTCATCAATGTAGCGCAAGTAGAGTAGGGGCGTTAGGGGACGAGAGCTAAGGAAGCGTTGTTCTAAGTCAGCCATAAAAATGTTGGCATACTGTGGGGCCATGCGGGTACCCATAGCAGTGCCGCTGACTTGAAGGTATATATTGTCCCCAAATGTGAAATAGTTGTGGGTGAGGACAAAGTCACAGAGTTCAGCCACCAGGTTATCTCAGGATGGGCACTGTCAGAATAGCATCTCCAAGATGTAAAAGCATGATGGTTGCCATCTTGGTTGACACATCGGGGATTGAATCAGGGAACTCCAAATCTAAAAGCATGAGCTGCTGAAGGTTAAAAGTCAAGATTTCCCCAGCGGAAGTTGCAACAGACTCATATTATCTGTGCATGGGACATAACGGGGTGTGAGTAACACACACTAACCAGTGAATTACAAGAGCAATGCATGAGAAAAAAAATCACAGAATTATTACCTTATCGTGACATTAAGTTATTCCAAATGAATACAATCTCTGTGTTTCTCTTCCAAGTTCATTTGCTTCCTCCCTACTCACCCCATTTGGGGACATTGACTATGTAGGGCTTGAGGGGAAAGTAGCTGCTGCAGAGGTAGTTGTCCATTAGAGGGCCTACCTAACTCCTATTTCTGGAGCCTGGAAGGAAACACAAGAGCAAAATAAAGCATTAGTATTTCTTAAAATACTACTCATTCATGATTTCAGCCTGAGTGCATCAGAACACAACAACTAAAAGTATGAAGGTTTACTATGTACAATACAAATTAAAAACCAGGGAGCTTACCATGTTTATCAAAATATAGGTGTAGCCTCTCATGCCCACAGTTATTGAGAGTGGGAGCCGCAGGTCCTGCCTCTACTATTGTGTGCCTACGGTTTTGTAGGAAGGCATAGCTCTTGGAATGCATGCACAGATCGACAGGTGGGATGGAACAGTAACTGGAAAAAAGCATAATGAGTAGTGTAACATAGTGGTAAGCCTGCCTGATATCATCCACTCAATGCATGCTGGCTCCCTGTGCTGATTCCCTAACAGTGTGGCTCAGCACAGTCTCATGATAGGTCAGTTTTCAATAAGCTGCACATGTTTCAGACTGCATGCACATGTTTCAGACTGCATGTGTGTGGTTATGTCCTACCTGCCATATCCAGCCCAATTCACACAGTGATAAGCTATTGGAATGTGATTATTGGTTCGGCATGCCTTAGATCACACGGGGCAAAAAGGCAACTGAACAGCAGACTGGTTGACTCAAATAGTATCCTCGGGGATACCGCATACCAAATATATACATTGCTGCTTACTCTATCACAAAGCCTGTTCCTTATCAATTCATCCATCATGAACCTATTTCTGTTCTCTTCCCTACCAATCCTGCAAACTCTTGTCTGACTCCTTTTTTTTTCCATAATGCACTCAGGGAGCACTCACTTTCCTTAGCATCTGCCTCTTTTCAACTGTAATAGCTGACCTAGATATCAACAGAAGGCTATTTGGACCTCCTAGGTTGTCCCATTCCAAAAATCACACCTTGCTTGGATGCATCTAATTCAGTCTGCACAATTCAGAAAATAGATAAGGTGACACTATCCTTGGGGTCAAGCAACTATCTCTCCATTTGCACACAGACATCCTTTTTGGCATGTATCTGCTTGTGCTCAGCACCTTTTAAATGAAGGATGCTTCTGTCACAATGCCTCAGTGGGTCATAGCTAAGAATACTGAATTCAGGACAAACTGCTGAGAAATAGGGCAGACTCATCCCAAAGTGGTGGTTATTCTATCATTAGATATACCAAGCCAGTAACAAAAGTAAACTTCTGTCTCACCACACTAGTTAACAAGAAGTCAGAGATGCAGTGTCCCTAGGCTTTTCCAGCCCTTATCTCATCACCCAGACACTGGATTCGATGAGTGGTTACTGAAAACCAATTTCATCACATATTGGATCCTTCTAATGTCGAATGATCAGCCACATAGCCAGGTCAATATAAAACTCCAATTGTACCCAATAATTACACTGCTGCCAATCCCTTTAGTAACTAAAATCTAAATTTTATTATTTTTATTAATAAAAGATGAAGATCATAGATCATATACATACAATAATTGCAATTTCCTTATATCAGGTTTGTAGCAGTGATGTTATAGTGCTGGCTTATAAAGTCTCTCTGATGATCTTCCAATCTTTTGGAAGTTCCTCAGTCCATAGTTCAATATGCTCCTTTTACAGTCCAGAGATTCAGGGCAGAAAAGAGGCCAAATGGAATCTCCCCAGGTGTCTTTTATACCCTTTGCCTGGACATTTTCTGCTTCAAACAAAGCTCACAAACCAATTTCTGGAAAGTTAGTGGCACAAGGTGGCGTCCAGGGTCACATGAGCATATTACATGTACTTACATGGCTTGATGACTCACAGGAGCAGCCATTCCCTGTATCTGTGCTGAGGCGTCCACAGGAAGATCTACCTGGGCAGAATGCATTCCTTCTATGGCTCCTTGTGAGAACTAAGTGTCTTTGATAGACCATCAAACTTTAATAGTCCATTCACAATCGGCTGGCTAGACTGGATGTAAATAACCTTGTGGGTGTTACCCCAGATATAGATACATAGCCAATATTTATAACTTCCAATACAGTGATGATACAAGGATTTAAACAGGATAATCTTATTTAGCCAATCATAACTTTTCCCTCGCCACATTACATGACACACTTTATACAAGACCTGTTGCAACTCAGTGATAAAAATGGCCATATTTCAGTTATACAGCATCACAGCCTCTCCTTCTTGTGTGGACATAAAGCCTGATTCAAAGCCCACTGAAGCCAGTGGGAGTCTTTCCATTAACAATAGCCTTTGGATCAGACCAATGGGGATGTGCAAAAGCTTTTGAAAATGTGGTCATCTTTGTATAAGCACAAAGTTCACCTGTATTTAAAAGAATATGACCACACACAAAAAATGAAAACTTGCCTGCCTAAGTTCTTTTAAAAAAAAGAGACTGGGTTATTAAAGGAAGATCTATTTAAACAGCTTGATATTTCAGCAAGAAGATAAATCTAAAAGTTATTTTAAAATGTTATGCTGGCACACAATATCTATTTAGAAAGCTCCTTTAATAACCTAAATTATTTTACAAATTTAAAAGTCTGACAAAGTTTTGGCTCCTTGCCTTTGTCAGATGATGCAAATATTTGAAAAAAATGATAACAAATTGAAACAGGCATGAAATGGAGCTGAAATAGTCCACAGATATCTTCTCATCTTTTCAATTTTACAGATATTACATAACAAATAAGATTTGTTATTAAAGTCGTGGTCTTCTTTTGGCTAAATCTATTTATCTCTAGTATATGTTATTGGATCGTTAACCACTAACAAATTCCTAAAGCTAAAAATAATACCAGGTGCACAGAAAAGTATAACATTTCCACTGAAGTCAGTGGGAATTCATTATATAATGCATATAAAGAAAAGAGATGATTGCAGCTGATATCTGCCATGAACAGCCAAGAAAAGAATTTTGCCTCTAACATCTGTAAAATGTATTTTTTGTACCTTAACTGCCCTTCTCTCAGAAATCAAGAAACACTGTTATTCTTGTGTGTTAGGCTAAGACTACATTTGAAGCTGGAATTGAGCTCCAGCTTCCATACATATATCTGTGCTAGTTTGATGAGAGAGAGTGTGCTAAGAATAGTACTGAAGCCACAGTAGCTTGGAGAGTGGTGAGTGGCGGCATGGTCAAACTGCCCTGAGTACAAACTCTCCTGGACCCTGTGAGTATATACTCGGGGCAGCTAGCTTGCCACTGCCCATGCTACTGTGGCTATACTACCATTTTTAGTGTGCTAGCTCAATGAACGCTAGCACAAGTATCAGAGTGGTAGCCATGTTAGTCTGTATCAGCAAAAAGAACGAGGAGTACTTGTGTCACCTTAGAGACTAACAAATTTATTTGAGCATAAGTTTCCGTGGGCTAAAACCCAGTGCATGCATCCGATGAAGTGGGTTTTAGCCCACAAAAGCTTATGCTCAAATAAATGTGTTAGTCTCTAAGGTGACACAAGTACTCCTCGTTCTTTTAGCACAAGTATGTTTGCATGAGCTGGGAAACACTCTCCAAGTGTAGACATAGCCTTAGAGATGTGTTTTCTCTTTGCGGCTCAAATCTCCATGCTTGTGACTGTGACTTGTCGAAAATGGATGGTACAGACTAGAATGGAAAGTATAATAATCTTTGTAATTAGAATCCATTTCAAGTACTCAACATCCACATTCATATATGTTGAATTCATTAAAAAAAATCTCACTCTTTCTTGTAAAATATTTCACTTACAGCCAGATTTTTCAAGGCATTTAGTGGCTTAACTCCTATTGATTAAAATGGAAATTCCCACTGATTTCATGTGGAGTTATGTACCTTAATACCTTTAAAAATCTGGTCATTATTCTCTCTAAAATTATAGCAACACATAGCTGTTATGGTGCTTGGGGTACCCAGGGCTGAGTCACCTTGTACCCCCGTCACTAACTAGCAAGAGGGAGTCTTGCTTGTACTTAGCTGCATGTCAGCTCCCTGATGCCAACAACCTGTTAGCCTGTCAAGCACTCTCCTCTGGGCAATGCTAGTACCTACTTTCTGTTGCAGGTTAACAATAGGGGCATCCCAGTCACGAGTCCCTTTAAAGTGTTACCCTGTACTGCCTAGCCTCTTATCCACTGAACAGTATACACACCACCTTGTATGATTCAACTCCGGATCAGCATCTTGCTTAATATCACAGCACTTAGGTTTATTTATAGTGAAAATAAGGAGGAGTTTATTACCAAAGTTTCAAGTGATAGTGAGTAAGGGTATTGGAAACAAAAGGTAACATAAAAAAACAAAACATAACATGCTTCCTAGAGATTAAACTGAACTAACAGGTTAACTTCCTGTCTGAAGAAGTTAAGATCCCATTTTCATGAATGCAAATGCACAACCCATTTACTTCCTATGTGTAGGATAAGGGGATGTTTTCTTTGCCTTATACTTATACTCCCCAAAGTTCCTTGTCTGTACTGAGAGACAGCATAATCACCCTGGCTTGTTTTTCCTGTGTGCAGCTACTCTGTTGACTTCACATGTCTTCAATAACTTCTTATGTAAGTGGGCATCCATTGTATTAACTTGCAATGCTCAATTTGCATCTGACAGAGGAAGAGATGAATAAACAGCTCCTGTCTGATAGAAAACCTGCTCATTCACCTCTGCAGGTGACTCATATCTTGATACAGAGTCTAAAAACATTTTCAGGATATATGCAGAACTCCTTGTATCAGTACATACATTTTACAATTATATTAATGACCATTTTGACCCTGGCTTTCATTTAAGACCTCACATGACATTCTTTGATGAACCACAGTGTACATAGTAGAATTAGGACATTCCTGTAACCTCCTTATCTGTTAAGTATCAGGGGGTAGCCGTGTTAGTCTGTATCTACAAAAACAACAAGGAGTCTGGTGGCACCTTAAAGACTAACAGATTTATTTGGGCATAAGCTTTCGTGGGTAAAAACCTCACTTCTTCAGATGCATAGAGTGAAAGTCACTCTATGCATCTGAAGAAGTGAGATTTTTACCCACGAAAGCTTATGCCCAAATAAATCTGTTAGTCTTTAAGGTGCCACCAGACTCCTTGTTGCTCCTTATCTGTTGACATTAAGGTATTCTTGGTCACAATATCATCTTCCATTAAAAAAACAAGACTGAGGAAGATTTATCATCATTGTTATGGTAAATATGTTCCTTCTTTTCAAATTAGGTTAATAGTTATTTTATTTTAGGGTTCAAAAAAGAAGTAGATAAATTGATGGAGGATAGGTCCATCAATGTCTATTAGCCAGGATGAATAGGGATGCAAGCCCATGCTCTGAGTGTTCCTATCCTCTGTTTGCCAGAAGCTGGGAGTGGTCGACAGAGGACGGATCACTTAATGATTGCCTGTTCTGTTCATTTTCTCTGAAGCACCTGGGGTTGACCATTGTCAGAAGACAGGATTCTGGTCGGACCATTGGTCTGATCCAGTATGGCCGTTCTTATGTTCTTATTTTAAGATATAAGGTACATCAATTTTGCTAGGATCTGGCTTGAGGATTTATGGTTGGGAAAGGTTGCATATGCCAGTGACTGCATGTACGTTAGCAACTTTAATACCAATTTTTCAGCATTGCTACAACTGTACTATGACTAGCAATGGTGTGAGCACTTGCATAGTCAGTGTTTTTCCACAATGCCATGAAAATGTACCCCAAGTTAGGCAACGAAAATGCATATTTAGGCATCTAACTAAGAGGCCTAATATCCAGAAGTGATGACTTGTCACACACTCCAATCTGTTGTGTTTAGCCACTCTAAAATTCATGCCTCCTTTATTTAGGCACCTATATTTGAAAAATGGCCTATATGTCTGCATGCATGGATTATTTTTTACATAAATAGATGGACTAATTCAAGAATTTCTTGCTAAAAATAATAAGAAAGGTCAATGAAGGACATATGAAATGGAGGTAAAACTTGTTGATCTTTAAAGCAATACCTGGCTGTAAGGATGTAAAAACTGACTTGATCATGGAGATCACAGCAAAACCAAATAAGATGGATGGGGTGGAAAATAAAGAGAGAGAGGGTGGTGAGGTAATACCTTTTACAGGACCGATTTCTGATGGTGAGAGAGAAAAGCTTTCGAGTTTACACAGAGCTCTTCTTCTTCTTACTCAGAGTGCCACAGCTAAATTCAACATGGAACAGATTGTTTAGCATAAGTAGTTAACACATACTTCAAGGGATCATTTAAGGTGAAGTGGCCTGTTAAAACCCCTCCAGTCATAGGGAGGAAGCGGGGGGCGAGATCAGCTAGGGGGAATTTCCTCACAATAACTTGTGTTGACTGAGGCATACCTTCTAGAAAGACATCCAGCCTTGATTTGTAGACATGAAGAGATAGAAATTCAACTTCCCTTGATAGTTTGTTTTAATGGTTAAGCATACTCTCTGTTAAAAAAAAAAGTGCTTTATTTCTATTTTGAAAGTGTTTGGCTTTTGCTTCCAGGCATTGGTTCTTCCTATGTCTTTGTCCACTAGGTTAAAGAGCTCTTTTAGTATCAGTTATTTTCTCACATATGCCATAATCAAGACAGTTTTCAGTCTTCTTGATAAACTCCTCAAGTCATTCACTGTAAGGCATTTTCACTCTTTTATGGATTCTTTAACTCAGGAGAGCAAGGTAGAAGCATACAGCCCAGTTTCTGAGACCTCACATTAAAATGCATTGTACTAGTGCAAGAGTGCTGGACCATTCCCCCCTTTTTTTATTTTATACCAGGGAGTAAAGCTTGACCAGCAATCTGCTTGGTTGACAGAAACTGTATTGTGTGCAATCTTTGGCGTGCCCTTCCAAGGTTAGGGTAGAGTGAAGAGCAATTGAAATGTTGCTTGATTAGTTACCTCTTGTTAGCTGATACATTCTGAGATTAAGATACTTAAGGTTATGCATCTTCCAGGTTTAGACAGAAGACAATTTCCAGCTCTCTAACTTAATTGCATTGTCTAGGAATCCATTCCCAGAATAGATGCAGCTGTTGCATTTCTCTTTTTTAGAGAGATAATTATAATTAAGGGCAACTTGCTTAAAAAGAAGATGGAATTAACAGTTTCTTATAATTTTGAGGCAATAGTGAGAATAAAAGCAGAGTTCAGTTCCTGCAGCAGTGAGATGAGAGATGCTTATCAAAGCAGCAAGGGCCAAGACTCTGTAGATTTTTTTGAATTGCAAATGTCTATATCTGCTGGAAAGAGTCCATGCAAGCTTTTCACTGGATTCAAGCTAGCTAGCTGAAAGTGATATATTGTAATACATTTCACTAAACATTTAATTGTAGCTTTTTGACATTATATAGCGTGATTTATATTCAGGGCCGGCTCCAGGCACCAGCTTAACAAGCAGGTGCTTGGGGCGGCCAAGGGAGAGGGGCGGCACCTGCGGCAATTCGGGGGCGGCAGGTCCCTCACTCCCTCTAGGAGCAAAGGACCTGCCACTGAACTGCCGCCGCCGATCGCGGCTTTTTTTTTTTTTCCCCCAATTGCCGCCGCCGATCGCGATGGCGGCTTTTTTTGTTGTTGTTGTTGCTTGGGGCGGCAGAAATGCTGGAGCTGGCCCTGTTTATATTAACATGTCTTATGTGAGAAGCATTCCATTTGCTTTTTGTGACTATGGTCCTGGTAATATGGGGCACAGAACCACAATAAACTGCATATTTTTGTCAATCAATTCAGGGAAGAAATGACCCAATACACTGGAGCCAAGATTATTCAAAACCCGTTGCTGTGTGATCCACAGGAGTGGAGCTGCTCAGTGGATAGGAAAACTCAAGTAAATGAGATCCTGTCTCCATCTTTGTGTGCCTTGCTGGATCCACAGAGACAGGTAGTTATCAAAACCTTAAGGCTGCAATAACCTGGCTTAAGGGAGGGAAAACATCAAGGTGGAAGCTGAATTTCCAGTGCCCCAAGAAGATGGTAGCATAGGCCAGTGGACAGTGCACTGGATTGAAAGTCAGGAGTCCTGGATTATTATATTTTTGGCTCTGTCACTGCTCTGCTATGAACTTTGGGGAAGTCACTTCCCCTCTCTGTGCTCTGTTTTCCCATCTCATCCTTAGTCTTTCCTGTCTATTTAGATTCTGAACTCAATGTAGGGGTATGTGCTTTTACCATGTATTTGCATAATGCCTAGCACAGTAGGGCATTGACCTCAGTTAGGCAGTACTTTCATATAAATAATAATAATACATAAGTAGGGTATCTTTAGCCCTATGGTATCCTCTTGACCTTTATGGCTGAGCTCAATTTTAGAGCTGTTCTTTTAAGATTCTACCATACCTGACTGGCTGTGGGGTTAGGAGCCCCTAGCCCCCTTTTCAAGTCTATGGGGAAAACACAATGAACATTCTCAGTGTGAATTCCATGGTTGTGCAGTGTGTGGCTGATGAGACAGGTGGAGTGTCAGATCTTAAGCCCTAGCAGGCTTGAATTGTCAGGGAGATAACTGGATAACTTAGTAGGTCTTTTTTATCTCTAACTTCTGTGATTGCTCAGCCATAGAAAAGGTGATCTTGTATTTAAATGCTTGTTTATGAGGTTGAGGCACCCCTGAGCATGAAGAGGCTGCAGAGCTTGGGTGGCCTGAGAAATCCTTAGAACCTGTCTTACCTGGTCAGTAATGCCTCATTGAAGCAGAAAACTGAACATTCTCACCAAGCCTGCACCTGTAAGGAGGGGAGTATATTCAGTTCTTTCTCTTGTGTTCACTCATGGAAAAATGCACAAGCATACATTTAAGTTATATTTATGGCAATCAGAATTATAAATATCTTAAATTTAATGTTAACCTATTTGATTTTTTTATAATATGCATTAAAAAAAATCCTTGAGGATGGTTGATAAAACATGGAAGATTGTGAAAAATATTCTGTTTAGAAACAGGTTTGTTTTATTGGTGTGTTTAGAGAGAGAGAGAGAGAGAGAGCGATTTCCTTTCCCCTTATAATGTATTTTAAAAGGAGATATTTGGACAAAACCAAGGATTTTTGGGTTTTAAGAGTTCTGCTGCTCATTCCCTACCTGAAATCATAGAATCATAGGACCGGAAGGGACATCAAGAGGTCATCTAGTCCCGGTCATCTAGTCATGGCAGCACTAAGTATTACCTAGACCAGGGATTGGAAACCTTTGGCAAGCGGTTCGCCAGGGTAAGCACCCTGGCGGGCTGGGCCGGTTTGTTTACCTGCCGCGTCCGCAGGTTCGGCTGATTGCGGCTCCCACTGGCCATGGTTCACCATCCCAGGCCAATGGGGGCTGCAGGAAGCGGCATGGGGCGAGGGATGTGCTGGGCGCTCCTTCCCGCCACCCCCATTGGCCTGGAGCAGTGAACCACGGCCAGTGGGAGCCATGATCGGCCGAAGCTGTGGACGCGGCAGGTAGACAAACTGGCCCGGCCTGCCAGGGTGCTTACCCTGGTGGGCCGTGTGCCAAAGGTTGCCGACCCCTGACCTAGCCCATCCCTGACAGGTGTTTGTCTAACCCGCTCTTAAAAATTGGACGTCTAATTCTAAATAATTCTCTTTGCCATATCACAGTTGTTTCCACATGAATAGAGATCACTACAGCTATCTCATTCTTATTCTGCCAAACAACTATCCACCTGCTTTGTCTTCTGCATTCTGTAGGATGATCTGCATACTGTAGCAGAGGGCCCACATCCAAAATGTGGATATATTATTTTTATATAGCCCAATATATTAACATAATTCATTTTGGGAGTGGGAATGGTAACAAGATATTCCATTCAATTTTGTTCATCTTAATCCTGTTTTCCTGCTCTTTTTCACTGTATTTGTCAATCTTCTAGCACCTTGCAGCTTCTGAAATAGGTCAAGATATTATCATTTATTAATATGTTGAGTTATCAGAGAAGGCAACTGAAGCAAAGATTTTTTTATAGGCAGATCCGGTAGGGCCTATACTTGGGTAGCTCAACACTTGAAGGAGAACTGCAGTGGAAAAAATAGTGTGTGATCACCTAATGAAAGACAAGGCAGCCTTAATTCTAGCATTTCCTAACTTTTGAGCGATTGAGTTTGCAACCTTAAAACACTGTCTCTCACACACACTCTCTCTCTCTCACACACACACACTTGATAATTTATTCCAGGTTTACACTTAACTTGTAACAATGAAGAGTTTGGGCTTGTGCACATAGCACCACAACCCTTCTGTTGATGTATTCCCCCTTCAAACAGAGCAAAGTTACCATTCACTACGTACCTTTTAGTTCACATCAGCAGGGTCTACATGGGTGAGTTAGAGCATAACACATTAGAACGTTCTAGAGTCCACACCCCATAGTCTGGACTGTAACACAGTCCAGACAAGCCCTAAGAGTGCTTCTGATATCATAGCTAACGTCATTTGGGAAGTTCCTTCACTGGCAGAATTCCTCCTTCTGTGGGCATGTACTCAGGCTATGCTAGGGGGATATCCTGGCATAGCTATGGCAACATAAACTCTGAATCTGAATATCATTACTACTGTGAACCTCTCAATATTAGCATGTGCAGACAAGCACAATCTCTAGCAAGGGGAACCACATAAGAATCTAAACAGCTAGATATATAGATACAAAAAATGTTAATGCCAAGGCAGATTATTATTAGCTTTTATTGGAAATACCATATGTTATAAGTAACATTCTTCAGCCAAGTGGCACTCAAAGTATGACGCTCCCTTTCCTTCCCTTGAAATCACCACTGATATTTTAGTAAGTAATATTTGACCCATATTCTCCAGGAAATCCAAATGATTATTACTAGGGGTGATCACTTAAAACCTACATAATTTCTAGCTCTTTAATAAGAGGGATCAGTATTTTCCAGAGAATAAGATATGTTAGCAAATTTTATGCTGGAAACCCGTAATATCAAAGTGACCTGTGAACTTTGTTCTTCTCCCTACTATGTCATTCAAAACTAATGAAAAAACATATTAAAGACATAAATGAAATGATTCCCTTTTTAGAAAATAGCACCTAGTCTTTCGCATGCATTAGTAACTAATCTTCATGTTGGATTTTGTCTGGTTTGCTCAATTCTTTTTTTGCATTGGAGAGGGTGAGAATTTAAATAATATATTAATTTATTTTTCTTGGATGAAAAATTTAAAGTCATTATTACACTGGCAGACCAGCCAACCTGTGTATGACCCATAACAACTTAACAAGCGGCATTATGATTGTATCAGGACAATTCACTAGTATGTGAATTTCAAAGAGA